>NC_052319.1:26554340-26906840 GCF_016432855.1 Salvelinus namaycush | reverse complement strand
TGAGTGGCTAGACATGTCCTTTTGATCTGTTTTGCCCTGTAGTCACTGTCAGTCTAGAAGCTTTTGTTAAGGCCTAAATTGCAAGTGATATTTTCAACACCAACATCAGTTGGTATAGTGTAATATATAATAAAATATTCACTATTAGCAATTGCTGATTTTATTTACAATACAATTCAACAATAAAGTAATGTATTGCTGTTTTGCTGTATTTGCTACCTCGGCATACTGTAAATGATGATGCATTTTGGAAAAATATTGTGGGAGAAATAATCGTTGGCTCATTAACATATTTTAAGGCGTGCCTTGTAGGTGGCTATATTTGAGTCCTGTGCCAATTTAAGTGATATGGTATAGTAGTTCTCTAACAATTAAATGTACTGTATATAGGGACCAGATCAGAGTGTATTGGGTTTTAAAAAAAAAAATGGTTGAATATTTCCCATTTGATCTGTTTTGCTCTGTAATCAGTTTGGAAGCCTTTGTTAGGCCTCTGGAAATTAAAGTGATACAAAACATCTAGTATTCATTAATGTGCTGTAATATGTAAATACCTACAGCCAACCTGCTTGCTTTCTCTAATCCCCTGTAATTATAGTAAAATACTGTAAAAAAAATCTTACAGTTTAATAGTCACTTTTACTGTATCGAGTACAGTTACATGCACACTAATAATACGGTATTAAACTGATTATGGCAGTAGGCCGAGTATGGCAATAGTCATGTAAACACTTTACTCTGTGTATCCTAATCGGCGTAAGGTCATAATCAAAGTAAGCATACGCCGATTAAAACACCTGGTTTCCTAACCAATCTTTCAAATTAATAGGACATGAAAATGGCAATCCAGTGGTGTATTTGATCTGCGCATATGCCAGCACTGGTAGCGCAAGCCTCCCTCTTATGTTATGCACGAGTGAAGTGAGTTCGGAAAAACAGAGATAGTCAGATATACAGTGCATTCGGAAAGTACTCAGACCCCTTAACTTTTTCCACATTTTGTCACGTTACAGCCTTATTCTAAAATTGCTTAAATTGTTACGACTTCCGCCGAAGTCGGCTCCTCTCCTTGTTTGGGCGGCGTTCGACGATCAACGTCACCGGCTTTCTAGCCATCGCCGCTCCATTTTTCATATATCCATTTGTCTTTTCTTGTTCCATACACACCTGGTTTTCATTTCCCCAATCAATCTACTTGTATTTAACCCTCTGTTTCCCATAATGTTTTGTGTGTAATTGTTTCATGTTATTGTGGTGTTTTATTACACGCTTTACTTTTGTTATGTTCCGTGTTTTGAGCACGTTTGATTTATGTAGTGCTCTCGTTTTTGGAACTAAAATAAAAGTGTGCCTGTTTACATCACTCTACTCTCCTGCATCTGACTTCGCCTCTATTACACCCATTGACATAAATAGTTTTTTCCCCTCATCAATCTACACACAATACCCCATAATGACAAATTAAAAACTGGTTTTCATAAATTTGACCATATAAAAAATATAATAAAAAATGAAATATCACATTTACAGAATTATTCAAACCCTTTACTCAGTACTTTGTTGAAGCACCTTTTGGCAGCGATTACAGCATCGGGTCTTCTTGGGTATGATGCTACAAGTTTGGCACACCTGTATTTGGGGAGTTTCTCCCATTCTTCTCTGCAGATCCTCTAAAGCGCTGTCAGGTTGGATGGGGAGAGTCGTTGCACAGTTATTTTCAGGTCTCTCCAGAGATGCTTGATCTGGTTCAAGTCCGGGCTCTGGCTGGGCCACTGAAGGACATTGAGAGACTTGTCCCGAAGCCACTCCTGCATTGTCTTGGCTGTGTGCTTAGGGTCATTGTCCTTTTGGAAGGTGAACCTTCGCGCCAGTCTGAGGACCTGAGCACTCTGGCGCAGGTTTTCATTAAGGATCTCTCTGTACTTTGCTCCGTTCATCTTTCCCTCGATCCTGACTAGTCTCCAAGTCCCTGCCACTGAAAAACATCCCCACAGCACGATACTGCCACCACCATGCTTCACTGTATTTATTTATTTTTTATTTAACCTTTATTTAACTAGGCAAGTCAGTTAAGAACAAATTCTTATTTACAATGACGGCCTACACCAGCCAAACCCAGACGAGGCTGGGCCAATTGTGCGCCGCCCTATGGGACTCCCAATCACGGTCGGTTGTGATACAGTCAAGTTTGGTGCCAAGTTGCCAAGTTTCCTCCAGACATGACGCTTGGCATTCAGGCCAAAGAGTTAAATCTTGGTTTCATCAGACCAGAGAATCTTGTTTCTCATGGTCTGAGAGTCTTTAGGTGCATCTTGGCAAACTCCAAGTGGGTTGTCATGTGCCTTTTACTGAGGTGTGGCTTCCATCTGGCCACTCTACCATAAAAGCCTGATTGGCGGAGTGCTGCAGAGATGACGGTCCTCCTGGAAGGTTCTCCCATCTCCACAGAGGAACTCTGGAGCTCTTTCAGAGTTACCATTGGGATCTTGGTCACCTCCCTGACCAAGGCCCTTCTCTTCTGATTGCTCAGTTTGGCCGGGTGGCCAGCTCTAGGAAGAGTCTTGGTGCTTCCAAATTCTTCCACTTTAGAATGCTGGAGGCCACTCTGTTCTTGGGGTGCTTCAATGCTGCAGACATTTTTTTGGTACTGTTCCCCAGATCTGTGCCTCAACACAATCCTGTCTTGGAGCTCTACGGACAATTCCTTCAACCTCATGGCTTGATTTTTGCTCTGACATGCACTGTCAAATGTGGGACCTTGTATAGACAGTTGTGTGCCTTCCCAAATCATGTCCAATCAATTGAATTTACCACAGGTGGTTCCAATCAAGTTGCAGAAACATCTCAAGGATGATCAATAAAAAACAGGATGCACCTGAGCTCAATTTCAAGTCTCATAGCAAAGGTTATGAATACTTATGGAACTAAGGTATTTCTGTTTTTAATTTTTGATAAATTTGCAAAAATGTTTAAAAAACTGTTTTCGCTTTGTCATTATGGGGTATTGTGTGTAGATTGATGGAAAACATTTATTTAATCAATTTTATAATAAGGCTGTAACGTAACAAAATGTGGATAAAGTCAATGCGTTTGAATATTTTCTGAATGCACTGTATATCATAAGGTATCTAATTGTAATTACAGTTATTTTGAAGACCAATGTATCCCTAACTACAACAACATTTTGAGTCACTGTTACAGAAACATTTTACTTACTATGACTGTGATATGTTATTTTTTTTATCAACCTTGGTTGAATGCACTGACTGTAAGAATGCCAAGCTAAATGACCAAAATGTAAATATTAAAACATGCAAAGAACACTGGGTAATATGTTGCTGCGTGGGTAATTCCAGTAATATACTGTAAATTAGATTACCATAAAATGGATTACTGTCAAATAAATGACAGTAACTTCCCGGCCAATTGCTACCATAAATTACTGTACATTTTACATTAAATGTGTTACAGTGCAATATCTCCTATTTTACACTCAGGTCTCATTGGTATTCTCCAGGGCAGAGGGGAGAAATCATGACTGATTCAGTTTGAAGGTTTTTCTCTGAAAACGGCTGGTCTGCTCCTCAGCTACTGTGATCCTTCAAGATCAGCTGAAGGGCATCAGATAACCACACAGCCATTTAGTGGAGAGAGAGAAAGAGAGAGAGAGAGTGTGTGTGTGTGTGTGTGTCCTGAAAAACAGTGGGTTTGTTTATAAACATCAGGATTTTTATTCCAGAAGACAGTATACCTATGAGAGTATAATATATGTAGTGCCTTTGGAAAGTATTCAGACCCCTTGACTTTTTCCAATTTTTTTTTACATTACAACCTTATTCAAAAATCGATAAAAAAAGTTTCTCAAACTAGACACACTAATGTACTTTTCCTCTTGCTCAGTTGAGCACCTCCCACTCCTCTTTCTATTCTGGCTAAAGCCAGTTTGCACTGTTCTATGAAGGGAGTAGTACATAGCATTGTATGAGATCTTCAGTTTGTTGGCAATTTCTCGCATGGAATAGCCTTCCTTTCTCAGAACAAGAATAGACTGACAGGTTTCTGGCCATTTTGAGCCTGTAATCGAACCCACAAATGCTGATGCTACACATACTCAACTAGTCTAAAGAAGGCCCGTTTTATTGCTTCTTTAAACAGAACAACAGTTTTCAGCTGTGCTAACAGAATTGCAAAAGGGTTTTCTAATGATCAATTAGCCCTTTAAAATGTATAAACTAGGATTAGCTAACACAACGTGCCATTGGAACACAGGAGTGATGGTTGCTGATAATGGGCCTCTGTACGCCTATGTAGATATTCCATTAAAAAAAAGATTTAATTGAATTTACAACATTAACAATGGCTACACTGTATTTCTGATCAATATGATGTTATTTTAATGGACAAAAAATGTGCTTTTCTTAAAAAATATATTTTTTAAATTCTAAGTGACACCAAACTTTTGAACGGTAGTGTAAGTATTCAGACCCTTTGCTATGAGACTCGAAATTGAGCTCAGGTGCATCCTGTTTCCATTGATCATCCTTGAGATGTTTTTATAACTTGATTGGACATGATTTGAAAAGGCACACACCTGTCTATATAAAGGTTCCACAATTGTTAGTGCATGTCAGAGCAAAAACCAAGGAATTGTCCCGAGAGCTCCGAGACAGGATTGTGTCGAGGTGCAGATCTGGGTAAGGATACCAAAACATTGCTGCAGCATTGAAGGTCCCCAAGAACACAGTGGCCTCCATCATTCTTAAATGGAAGAAGTTTGGAACCACCAAGACTCTTCCAAGAGCTGGCCGCCCGGACAAACTGAGCAATCGGGGGAGAAGGGCCTTGGTCAGGGAGGTGACCAAGAACCCGATGGTCACTCTGAAAGAGCTCTAGAGTTCCTCTGTGGAGATGGGAGAACCTTCCAGAAGGACAACCATCTCTGCAGCGCTCCACCAATCAGGCATTTATGGTAGAGTGGCCAGATGGAAGCCACGCCTCAGTAAAAGGCACATGACAACCCACTTGGAGTTTGCCAAGATGCACCTAAAGACTCTCAGACCACAAGAAACAAGATTCTCTGGTCTGATGAAACCAAGATTTAACTCTTTGGCCTGAATGCCAAGCGTCACGTCTGGAGGAAACATGGCACCATCCCTACGGTGAGGCACGGTGGTGGCAGCACCATGCTGTGGGGATGTTTTTCAGCGGCAGGGACTGGGAGACTAGTCAGGATCGAGGTCAAGACGAACAGGGCAAAGTACAGAGATCCTTGATGAAAACCTGCGCCAGAGCACTCAGGACCTCAGACTGGGGTGAACGTTCACCTTCCAACAGGACAATGACCCTAAGCACACAGCCAAGACAATGACTTCGGGATAAGTCTCTGAATGTCCTTGAGTGGCCCAGCCAGAGCCAGACTTGAATCTGATCTAACATCTCTGGAGAGACCTGAAAATAGCTGTGCAGCAACGCTCCTTATTCAACCTGACAGAGCTTGAGAGGATCTGCAGAGAAATGGGAGAAACTCCCCAAATACAGATGTGCCAAGCTTGTAGCGTCATACACAAGAAGACTCGATGCTGTAATCGCTAACAAAGGGTGTTTAACAAAGTACTGAGTAAAGGGTCTGAATACTTATATAAATGTGATATTTCCATTTCTTATTTGTAAGAAATTAGCAAAAATGTCTAAACCTGTTTTTGTTTTTGTCATTATAGGGTTTTGTGTGTAGATTGATGAGGGGGGGGAAATGATTTAATCAATTTTAGAATAAGGCTGTAACGTAATAAAATGTATAAAAATTCAAGCGGTCTGAATACTTTCCGAAGGCACTGTATATGAGAAACATATAAATGGTAAAATACTGATACTTTATTTAACAAAATGGAGCAGAAAGTTCATACAGTACATACAGCAAAGACTCCTTCCATCCGTTAAGGCAGAAACTGAAAATATTTTGAAAAAAATTAATATTTTAATCTAGCCTATGGTAGTATTTCAAATAAGATTAATTGTTTCAGATCCACTATTTCAGCTTTCAGTGTATGATTTCATATTAGTTTTATTTTATGGTTCAAAAAGCTCACAAATGCAGGATTTGTGTCGGGACGGATTTTAATCGCAACGTTTTAGACTTCAGTATGATTGAATTAGGGTCTCAGGTCAACTGATCACTTTTGTCTCTGGGAGACATGGTGGAAGCAGGTAGGGTTAGAAGACAGGGTTAGAGGTAAGGGGTCAATAAGCGTAAGGACTGAAATAAGAGTTCATAGACAGGTTGAGGGTCCAAGTTAGGATGTAGGTCAAAGTTAGGATGAGGATAGGGTTAGAGGTCAGGGTCAAAGGTTACAGGTCAGGGGTAAGGACCAAAGTAAGGGTCCATGGCTGAGAGATGGGGCCAAAAACAGACCCAGTTCCATGTCCCAGTACAAGTTTCAGATCAGAGAAGAGGTTGGGCATAGATGTGGTCAGGGTTAGTGTTAGGGTCAGGGTTTACATCTTGTTAGATGTGGTCAGGGTTAGTCAAGCGTCAAATGACATCTTGTTCTGGGGACCTATACATTTATAATCAACTCAAATTAAAACCTACGGTCGTTAAATAACATATTTGAATGCAATAAAGCACTAAAAGCTTTAAATCTTACCATCTTTTCTCCATTATGTTTACAAGTTATTTACATATTTGAACAGACTGCTGGTTGGTAGATCTCCGGACTGTTGAACTTGTTATTGTTGAACCATTCAGGGGAATTTGTCCCAGGTGCTATGAATACAGTCTGTCTCTGTCCCTGTCCATCTGTTGTTCTCTGTCTGTCGGTGTCTGTCTGTCTGTCTGTCCTTCAGACCACATCCCTGGCCTGGCTGAGCACAGAGCTACAGGGAACGTTGATCCTCTGAAGGATTTCATTGCAATTGAAATATTCTACATTCACATTTCACAGGTTCTTCAAGTTGTTCCCAGAGGGTTCAGTCAGTAGTCTGATCTGGACATCACAGCAGCCCCGCTCCAGGGCAAATCACATGGCAACTTCGGCCATTTCGGACGCAGCTTATAGAAGCAATGTTTCCATGATGTATGGACCAAATTGGCAGCCATATTGGATGTTCTCATTTATTATGTTCTTTTTACTGATGCACATTACTTAATCTCCCAGAGTTCATCACTTCTGCTCCCTCATTGTTCTATTCATGCAACACGGCAGACTGGATCGTTCCGCCATCTTAGGTGCTGGAGAAACTATCCTGCTTCGTTCTGCCCCATCTCTGTCTGTGGTTATACGCGTGTGGTAGAATGTGTGTGTGTGTTGGGGTGTGTGTGCGTGTGTGTATGGGGCAGGTGAGTGTTACTGTAAGGACTATAGCCCTGCATGGGCTGCACCCCCACAACAGATCCAGGGGTCATGGGGGTGGCAGGGTGAGAACCAGGGGTCATGGGCAGGGACCTGGGGGTCATCAGGGGCACGTCGTCAGGGGAACGTCTCAGGGTCAGGGTGTAGTCAGGTGGACAGGTCAGTCGCAGGGTGTCCAGAGTGTTGTAGATGTCCTGTGTGTCCAGCGTGTCCAGAGCCTCCAGTGTGTGGTGTATGTTGTGTGTGTCGTGTATCTCCAGCGTGTTGTGTTGGTGCAGAGCCTCAGCCTCCAGCTGCTTCAGAAGTCCCTCCCCCTGCAGCTGGTGTGTGATGTCAGCGTTCATGATGTCACGGCGTGGAGGTGGGCGTGGCAGCCTCCGGTGTTCCATCTTGCGTTTGTCCTTCTTGTAGAGCAGAGCTGCAAAGGCCAGGATGTTGAGGAAGAGGAGTGAGGCTCCCACTGCAATGGTAACACTCAGCTCAGTGGAGTAGTCCTCCATAACGGGGTGGGGGACCTGGAGCTCCTCCCCCTGCAGTGCTGGAGCCTGGGGCGTGGCCGGGGGGTTGGGGTTGGGGTGGCGCGTGCTACCCAAGCCCAGGCCTTTAGACAGCCGCTTGGTGTAGGAGTGGGGGGTGGTGTCCTGGGGAGGGCTGTGGGTTGCAGAGGACACGTACTGCAGCAACTCGTTGATGTTATGGAGGTGGGGCACCAGCTGTAGCCAGAAAGCTGTCTTGGCGGCTCTGGAGTCAGAATCATCATCCATACAAAGAAAAAATACATTTCACAAGGAATCGGATAATATACACAATAACGTAAGATAACATCATACATTATAAATTATAGTTATTATACATTAAACAGTCAGAAGGGGAAAGTGGCAAGTGCTGCTATTATGAAGTGCTAACACTGCAAAGTGGTTCATTATACATAATTTAACAAGATATGGAAGCAGCAAGATATCTGTTGCTCTTGGAAAGGTAGGCAAAGAAATATCTACCTGTAGTGGTCTCTGACTATGTGATCTACCTGTAGTGGCCTGTAGTAGTCTGTGATTATCTGATCTACCTGTAGTGGTCTGTGATTATCTGATCTACCTGTAGTGTTCTGTAGTGGTCTGTGATTATCTGATCTACCTGTAGTGGTCTGTGATTATCTGATCTACCTGTAGTGGTCTGTGGTGGTCTGTGATTATCTGATCTACCTGTAGTGGTCTGTAGTGGTCTGTGATTATCTGATCTACCTGTAGTGGTCCGTAGTGGTCTGTGATTATCTGATCTACCTGTAGTGTTCTGTGGTGGTCTGTGATTATCTGATCTACCTGTAGTGTTCTGTATTGGTCTGTGATTATCTGATCTACCTGTAGTGGTCTGTAGTGGTCTGTGATTATCTGATCTACCTGTAGTGGTCTGTAGTGGTCTGTGATTATCTGATCTACCTGTAGTGGTCCGTAGTGGTCTGTGATTATCTGATCTACCTGTAGTGTTCTGTAGTGGTCTGTGATTATCTGATCTACCTGTAGTGTTCTGTAGTGGTCTGTGATTATCTGATCTACCTGTAGTGGTCTCTGACACGTGGCTTCAGGCCGATGTGCAGGTACAGCTGTTCCTTGGGGGTGTACTTGGCCCAGGCCACCTCCTCAAAACGGTTGGGTTTGGTGTGGATGAACTTGGTGTCCTGGGGCACCGGCTGGTTAGGATCTCTGGGACACAGCACAAACACAATCAGAAAACGTGATCTTAAAAGTGAACTGTGGTTACTTTTACCATTCATTAGAGGAAAGTAAGATATTTCTTAGCAAAGGAGTTAGACAAGAGATTTTTCTTACCCTGTCTTGGCGAAGTTTGTCCAGTATGTCATGACCACGGCGCTGAGCATTACATCGTTCTTAGAGAAGTTACAGTTGAAGAGGTCAGTGGGGCCGATCAGCGGCAGACCAAACACATACGGCACCTCATCTCCATGAGCGGAGTCAGCCCAGGCGGGCGACGCGTCACTCTGACAGTGGTGGTAGAAGGAGTAGAAATATGTTGGCGATCCGTACTGGGCGTGGAGGTCTGCTGTGGCCACCGCCGGCGCCACCCACTGGTGATCAGTGAACAGGGCGACTAGCGTCTTCCGCCGGGTTTCAGGGTTCTCCCGGTCGGCCCAGTCTGTGTACATGAACTTGATGCTCTCTCTCAGCGTGTCCTGCCGCAAGGATAAAAACAAGGTAAAAAAAGACCTTGTCAATAAAGCACATGAGAGCATAGACAGATTGCAGTATGCAGAGTGTAGTTCTACTTTTTGCTGAACATATTCTTTGCCCTCCAGCACCTGGCGTAGAAACACTGGATGGGCATATACATTTTCCTACAGCCTACCTTCCCCTCTGGGTAGCCGTAGAGACTGTCAACGAAGTCCGACACGGCAAAGTCAAAATCGTCGCTGGAGACACCGTCCTCACTGTCCACCATCCCGTCAACGAACTGAAGCCCCTCCCCCTGGTTCACACCCAGCATGATATCATAGTTGAGGAACTCTCCCTATGTGTGACGAACAGGGTTGACAATAACAATATTATGCATCCTTAACCCTGACTCAGAACCAAATCTTGCTAAATCTAATAAACCATGTTTTATTATTAACTTTTATTTAATCAGGGGAGCCCAATTATATTATTATTCTTTTTTTACTCCATATACAAATTATACATACGAACATCAACTTATAGACACACAAAAAATGAGCACATATCATCTGCCCGGACCCGCATGCTCACACCCCCATCCCTAGTGCCTGCATTATTGTTTGCTACTTGGCCTGCAATTGTATCGATTTGTTTTTCTCAGTCGCCAATGCTATTTATATATTTTAATAATAAATCATTCGATTTTTCCATTGTGTTAATGATGGCGGATTGATTTATTTCCAAGTTTTTACAATACGTTTTTTCAAGTGAGGAGAAGAGAATTGTCCAGCCCAGCCCAATATGCCATGTCTTGAAATATGCAGACAGACGGATTAAAAGTAAGTTACATTGAAATACTTCTGACAGCAAACTTTATAGCTCCGCCCACAACTTCCGGACTTTATAGCATTCCCAAAAAGCATGGATTATTGAGCCATTATTAGTTTTATACGTAAGACATGAATTTTGTATCTTGTATAAAAAATTCTATACAGTAGTTTATACCTCCATCTTGTACCAACATCAGTTCTTTATAAGTCTTGGTTGCAATAGTTTATATATTTTTCTAAGAGACGGTCAGTTGGATATGCCCTCTGCAAGGTTTTGTATATTCCCTATCATTTGAGCATCTGTTTCCGTAACTTTTAAGTTGCATATATTTAAAACTACTGTATCTTCATTGGTCAGTCCAAAATGACTTTTTAATTCTGTCATGGAAATACATTTATTTTCTGTTACCAAGTCATTTAGGGTTTCTATGCCTTTAGTTTTCCATGTGGACCAATTCATCTGTGAATTCTGAAAAGCTATCCAAGGATTGATCAATAAGGTTGTGTTTTTAGGGAATGATATTGTTTCTTGTAGAATATGTTTCATTTTCTTCAATATTGTTATAGTGTTCTTAACTATGAAGTTGATTCTGGAGATGAGCATCTGCATCTTCAATATGTACCCATTGTTCCTCTTTAGTGCATTTAACCATATGTTGCAAATAAAAGCCTTGGGTAGTGAGTTGATACAATTCCATGTCTGGAAGGTTAAAACCACCCTCAGACTTAGGAAGATGTTAAACTTTCTTTTTTTATTCTATACATTTTATTTGGCCATATAAAGTCTGTTATGACCAAGTATACTTTTTTAAAGAATGTCTTCGGTGGGGTACTTGGTATTAAATCCAAAATCATTGGCAGCCATGCCATTCTAAAGAGGTTTATCCTACCTGTAAGATTTATGGGAAGATTTTTCCATTTAATTAGACCTGCTTTCATATTGTTGTGTAATGGAATAAAGTTATCTTTATATATTTGTTGTTATTTATTAAGCATCCTTAGTATTTCTTTTTTTTTTTGTGGTCCACTTAAAGAATTCCTGTAGATCGTGACTTATTCTTTTACTTTTTCCTAATGCCATTTTTTCATTTTTTCCCACATACATTTTTGATCCTGAGATTTTTGAGTATTCATAAAATATTTTTAGCAAAAGGGGGCATTGAGTTTTCAATATTGGTCAGGTATATCAGGAGATCATCTGCAAATAAGTTAATATTTTTATTAATGTTTACCAATACTGATACCTGTTACGTTTGGGTCCTGTCTAATTCTTTCTGCAAAGAATTCAATAGCTAGTGCAAACAGTTCAATAGCCAGTGCAAACAGGAGTGGGGAGAGGGGACATCCCTGTCTTGTGCCCCTTTCTAAAGCAATTTCAACAGATAATGTATTATTTGTGTATATTTTGGCTTCAGGACATTCATGCAATATTTTTATAAATGCATTATTTCAGCTGGAAAGTTGAAAGCTTCCAAAGTTGTGAATAGAAAAGACCATTCAAGATGGTCGAAAGCCTTCTCGGCATCAACAGCCATTATTGATAAATGTGAATCTTGTTTTTTGGGGTATTGTATTAAACTGAAACATGTTCTTGTATTTGTTTGTGTATATTTTCAATAACCCTGTTTAATTAATATATACTGTATCAAGTCTGTTAAGACTTTTGCCATTCTATTGTTTATAAGCTTTGTTATTATTTTATTGTCACAATTGATTAAACTTAAGGGTCTATAATCAGCAGGGGACTCTCCAAGTTTTCCTGGTTTTAATATAACTGAAATAACCGTTTGATACATGAAACTAGGAAGTATTGAATTGAGTGACATGTGCTTTGTCATTTGTGTGGGGCTATTTTGTCCCAAAATGTTGAATAGAATTCTATGTGAAAGCCATCCATTTCTGATGCTTTTCTCCATGTGAATGTTTTAACACTATCTAATATTTCTTCTTGGGTGATCTCTGTTTTTTCAATGGTGTCCTGAGGACATAAAATAGAATGTAAAAACAAGTACATTACATTAGAACATCACAGGCATCATTAACAAATTATTAAAGTCAATCAAAACAATTGCACACCTCAGTGAACTCATTCATCATCAGAGTTTTAAACTGCCCTAGTGGCACCAGGGAATCCAAATATGTAATCAATTTTGTAAGTGATTCCAAAAATGTGGAGCATTAAAACAAAAAACAGATATACCTAGTTCGGTGGAGACCAACCCTGTGAACGGGTTTGGTATCTCATGTTTTTATACTTTAAAAAACTAAGTTAGGTAAGTCAAGAGCTTGTATAGTAGAGCTTTGAACACAAAATGGGACTAATGAAGTGATCTACGGGACTTTAATGAGAACCAGCCAACCTTTTAATACAGGATGCAGTGATGCGTATTAAAACTATCACCTGTGATAAAACGAAGGGTGCTATGGTAGACGGCATCCAAAGGGTTAAGAGTAGTGCCTGCTGCATTCCAATAAATGGTGTCACCTTAGTCAAGCTCTGGCAGGAAAGTTGACTATACAATCTGCCTCTTGTTGTTCAGGGAGAAGCATGATCTATTTCTATAAAAGAAGCCTACTTTAAATGTCAGCTTCTTAACTAGCTAATCCATATGTATTTTAAACGTCAAATTATTATCAGTCCAAAAACCCAGATATTTATAGGCGAGAACCTGCTCAATGACCTATGAATGACCCAAGCCCAGCTCAGTTAATCCCTACCATTGTGTCGCTGAGTCATCATAATGCTTTAGCAAATGTACATTATACCAGGGGCATTGGTAGACACAATGTAAGTAACCTAATGTATGTCCCTCTAACTGCCCTGATGCCTCTGCTGATCCTACAGCTATTGTATGCAGCAATCATCTGTCTATGAACCAGATTTATGCTGTTAGCAATGAGGCGGTGTGCCCTAGTAGGAAGTCCACTGTGTGCAGCTCACCCTGCACTAACATAAATACCATGAGAATATCTACTTCTGCTAAGCTTCCCAGTAAAGCAATGAAAAGAAGCAAGCCTCCCAGAAAAGTGCTCAAAATATCCCACGTTAACATATGTATCTTGAGAAACAAGGTTCATGAAATTAATAACTTGTAGTAACAGATTACATTTATTTTCTGACTATCTCTGAAACTCACTTAGACAATACCTTTATTGATACAGTGGTAGCAATACAAGGTTATAACATTTACAGAAAATACAGAAATGCCAATGGTGGAGGTGTTGCTATTTATATTCAGAACCACATTCCTGTAAAGATTAGAGAGGATCTCATGTAAATTACTGCTGAAGTAATATGGTTCATCTGCCTCACCTAAAGCCCATTCTTGTGGGAAGCTACTATAGACCACAGAGTGTTAACAATCAGTAGCTGGATAGCATGTGTGAAATGCTTGATAATGATTGCGATATCAACAGAGAGGTATATTTTCTAGGTGATTAAAATGTGATTCAAATATGGCTTTCATCAAGCTGCCCACTCAAGAAAAAGCTTCAAACTGTAACCAGTGCCTGCAACCTGGTTCAGGTTATCAGTCAACCTAACAGAGTAGTTACAAACAGCACAGCAATGAAATTTACCCGATTTATTGATCACATCTTTACTAATGCTGCAGAAATATGCTTGAAAGCAGTATCTAGATCCATCGGATGTAGTGATCACAATATAGTAGCCATATCTAGGAAACCCAAAGTTCCTAAGGCTGGGCCTAATATAGTGTATAAGATGTCATACAATAAGTTTTGTAGTGATTCCTATGTTGTTGATGTAAATAGTATTTGTTGGTCCGTGGTGTGTAATGAGGAGCAAACAGACATTGCACTTAAAATTGAAATGAAATTGCTTATCCCAGTTACTAATAAGCATGCACCCATTAAGAAAATTACTGTAAAAACGGTTAACTCCCCGTGGATTAATGAGGAATAGAAAAATTGTATGGTTGAGAAGGATGAGGCAAAAGGGATGGCAAATAAGTCTGGCTGCATAACCGATTGGCAAACGTACTGCAAATTGAGAAATCATGTGACTAAACTGAATAAAAAGAAGAAGAAACTACACTATGAAAGATAAATGACAAAGAACAATAGTAAAAAGCTTTGGAGCACCTTCAATGAAATGTTGGGGGAAAAAGCTAACTCAGCTCCATCATTCATTGAATCAGATGGCTCATTCATTACAAAACCCACTGATATTGCCAACTATTTAAAAAAAAATCATTGGCAAGATTAGCAAACTTAGGCATGACATGCCAGCAACAAACGCTGACACTACACATCCAAGTATAACTGACCAAATTATGAAAGACAAGAATTGTACTTTTGAATTCTGTGAAGTGAGTGTGGAAGAGGTGAAACAATTATTGTTGTCTATCAACAATGACAAGCCACCGGGGTCTGACAACTTGGATGGAAAATTGCTGAGGATAATAGTGGACGATATGGCCACTCCTATTTACCATATCTTCAGTTTAAGCCTACCAGAATGTGTGTGCCCTCAGGCCTGGAGGGAAGCAAAAGTAATTCCGCTACCTAAGAATAGTAAACAAATTGACAACAGACTTTCAGCATGCTTATAGGGAAGGACATTCAACCAGCACAGCACTTACACAAATGACTGATGATTGGCTCAGAGAAATTGATGATAAAAAGATTGTGGAGCTGTTTTGTTCGACTGTTAGTCGGCTTTTGACGTTATCAATCAGTCTGCTACTGGAAACACTTTATGTGTTATGGCTTTACACCCCCTGCTATATTGTGGATAAAGATTTACCTGTCTAACAGAACACAGAGGGTGTTCTTTAATGGACGCTTCTCCAACATAATAAAGGTAGAATCAGGAATTCCCCAGGGCAACTGTCTAGGCCCCTTACTTTTTTCAGTCTTTACTAACGATATTGAGTAAAGCCAGTATGTCTATGTATGCGGATGACTCAACACTATACACGTCGGCTACTACAGCAACTGAAATGACTGCACTTAACAATTAACAAACACTTAACAAAGAGCTTTCAGAATGGGTGGCAAGGAATAAGTTAGTCCTAAATATTTCAAAAAATAAAAGCATTGTATTTGGGAGAAATCATTCACTAAACCCTAAACCTCAACTAAATCTTGACATGCCACCAGAGGTCTCTTCAAGTCCAGAATAGAATATTGGAGGCGCACAGTACTACATAGATCCATGACTACATGGAACTCTATTCCACATCAGGCAATTGATTAAAGCAGTAGAATCAGATTTAAAAAACAGATAAAAAACACACCTTATAGAACAGCGGGGACTGTGAAGCAACACAAACATAGGCATATCAAATCAAATGTATTTATATAGCCCTTCTTAGATCAGCTGATATCTCAAAGTGCTGTACAGAAACCCAGCCTAAAACTCCAAACAGCAAGCAATGCAGGTGTAGAAGCACGGTGGCTAGGAAAAACTCCCTAGAAAGGCCAAAACCTAGGAAGAAACCTAGAGAGAAACCAGGCTATGAGGGGTGGCCAGTCCTCTTCTGGCTGTGCCGGGTGGAGATTATAACAGAACATGGCCAAGATGTTCAAATGTTAATAAATGACCAGCATGGTCAAATAGACATAGACATATGCATACACACATATGATAACATACGCACTATACACACACACACGTACACATGTATTTTGGGTTGTAGATATGTGGTAGTGGAGTATGGGCCTGAGGGCCCACACTTAGTGTGTTGTGAATTCTGTAATGAATGTATTGTAATGTTTTTAAAATGGTAAAACTGCTTTCATTTTTCCAGACCCTAGGAGAAGCTGCTGCCTAGGCTTTAAATCGACCCCTGTAGGACACCTTTAGTAATATCGAGGAAACTTGACTTGACACCATCAGAATGCACACATTGTGTCCTATCTGACAGATAGTTCCTAAACCACTTGCAAGACGCCTGGTTAAGGCCCATTACAGACAACCTTTGAATGAGTAAGCGATGGTCAACAGTATCAAAAGCCTTGGATAGGTCTATAAATATGGCAGCACAGTGATTCCTATGATCTAAGCAATTTAATATATAATTTAAGACAAACGTAGCTGCTGAAATGGTGCTATGTCCAGGTCTAACATTTTAAGAATAACTTGTAATACATGTATAATATATATAAACCATAGAGGCTTCTATATCTTCTCACCTGCTCCATGAGTATCTGGGGGTCATCAGGGATGACATCACCGTCGATGACAGGTCCGAAGGCGGTGTGGTATTTAGCTGGAGTGATATTCTGTTCCACCAGCTCCTGGTAGGTCTTCCCCTGCAAACAGACGATCAGCTCTGATGAGTCCTCCAGGCTGCAGCCCACCTTGTCCCCCAGCAGCCTTGCATACTTCCCTGGCTGGTAGTTGACCGCCCAGCTGGACAGGGCTGTCCCACTCTGGATGATCGCCTTCTGGAACAGATCTGATACACAGCATGCTGACAGAGGTTAGAGGTCAGAGGTTATGGGTCAAGAATTGGAGGTGACTCTTTGAGAAGTGTGACCAGGCTAACAGTTAGAAGTTAAAGGTCAAGGGTAAGGGTTCAGAGGTTGGGTTCAGGGGTTAGAGGTTACTTACCCTCAGAGTAGTGGGACAGAGTTAGTAGGCTGACACAGGAGGCTCCAGCCCCGGAGCCAAACACAGTGACTCTGTCTGGGTCTCCGCTGAATGCAGCAATGTTCTCCTTCACCCAGCGCAGAGCCTGGATCTGGTCCAACAGACCATAGTTGCCTTTAGCTGCCTGGTCACCCGTACTGAGGAAACCTGAGGGAATAACACATATAAAATACACAACAATATAGAAGGAAAGTCTAGTAGATATTAGAGTAAAAAATTATTATAACACAACAAACAGAAATACAGAGCATTCGGAAAGTATTCAGACCCCTTGACTTTTTCCACATTTTGTTACGTTACAGCCTTATTTTTTAAATCGATTGAATTGTTGTTTTTCCTCATCAATCTACACACAATACCCCATAATGACAAAGCAAAAACAGTTTTTTTTTTACAATTTAGCAAATTAAAAATTGAAATATCACATTTACATAAGTATTCAGACCCTTTACTCAGTACTTTGTTGAAGCACCTTTGGCAGCAATTACAGCTTTGGGTCTTCTTGGGTATAACGCTACAAGCTTGGCAGACCTGTACTTGGGGAGTTTCTCCCATTCTTCTCTGCAGATCCTCTCAAGCTCTGTCAGGTTGGATGGGGAGCGTCGGTGCACAGCTATTTTCAGGTCTCTCCAGAGCAGAGGTCGACCAATTAATCGGAATGGGCGAAACGGGTGATGATTTAACAAGCGCATTCGCGAAAAAAGCACTGTCGTTGCACCAATGTGTACCTAACCATAAACATCAATGCCTTTATTAAAATCAATACACAAGTATATATTTTTAAACCTGCATATTTAGTTAATATTGCCTGCTAACATGAATTTCTTTTAACTAGGGAAATTGTCACTTCTCTTGCGTTCTGTGCAAGCAGAGTCAGGGTATTGTGATAATGTGCGTCTAGGTGGTAGGTGTAGGAGTCAGGCGCAGGAGAGCAGGGATGTCTGAGAAGCGTGTTTTAATAAGAAAGTCCACCAACACAGGAATGGCACAATCGAAAAGGTACAACGCCCTCGACAACAGAGAACCCGTACAAACGCACGGAGGAACAAACAAAGTTCCGACACGATTACACTTAAGAATCTGTGAAAAGAAATAACGGTATAATCTAACCGAGCACATCACAATAAAAGACTAATCCTGCACAAACTTAGGCAGGCAACAGGTTACAATTATACACACAGAAATTAACGCAAATGAAACCAGGCGTGAAAAAGAACCAAAGACAAAACAAACAGAAAAGGAAAAAGGGATCAGTGATGGCTAGTAGACCGGCGACGCCGACCGCCGAGCGCCGCCCGAACAGGGAGAGGAGCTACCTTCGGTAGAAGTCGTGACAGGTATATGCAGCAGTTTGGACTGCCTGGCTCGTTGCGAACTGTGTGAAGACCATTTCTTCCTAACAAAGACCGTAATTAATTTGCCAGAATTGTACATAATTATGACATTACATTGAAGGTTGTACAATGTAACAGCAATATTTAGACTTAGGGATGCCACCCGTTCGATAAAATACGGAACGGTTCCGTATTTCACTGAAAGAATAAACGTTTTGTTTTCAAAATGATAGTTTACAGATTTGACCAAATGAATGACCTAAGGCTCGTATTTATGTGTGTTATTATATTATAATTAAGTCTATGATTTGATAGAGCAGTCTGACCGAGCGGTGGTAGGCAGCAGCAGGCTCGTAAGCATTCATTCAAACAGCACTTTCCTGCATTTGCCAGCAGCTCTTCGCTGTGCTTCAAGCATTGCGCTGTTTATGACTTC
The DNA here is from genome assembly GCF_016432855.1 of Salvelinus namaycush. NCBI lineage: Eukaryota > Metazoa > Chordata > Actinopteri > Salmoniformes > Salmonidae > Salvelinus > Salvelinus namaycush. Next base: position 26,888,104 of record NC_052319.1, on the reverse strand, counting down.
AAGCCTATCAACTCCCGAGATTAGGCTGGCAATACTATAGTGCCTATAAGAACATCCAATAGTCAAAGATAAATGAAATACAAATGGTATAGAAATAGTCCTATCATTCCTATAATAACTACAACCTAAAACTTCTTACCTGGGAATATTGAAGACTCATGTTAAAAGGAACCACCAGCTTTCATATGTTCTCATGTTCTGAGCAAGGAACTTAAACGTTCGATTTTTTACATGGCAAATACTGCACTGTTACTGTCTTCTACAACACTTTGTTTTTGCATTATTTAAACCAAATTAAACATGTTTCATTATTTATTTGAGACTAAATTGATTTTATAGATTTTTTATATTAAGTTAAAATAATAGTGTTCATTCAGTATTGTTGTAATTGTCATTATTACAAATATATATATAAAAATCGGCCGATTAATCGGTATCTGCTTTTTTTGGTCCTCCAATAATTGGTATCGGTATCGGCGTTGAAAAATCATAATTGGTCGACCTCTACTCCAGAGATGTTAGATCAGGTTCAAGTCCGTGCTCTGGCTGGACCACTCAAGGACATTCAGAGACTTGTCCCCAAGCCACTCCTGCGTTGTCTTGGCTGTGTGATTAGGGTCATTGTCCTCCTGTTGGAAGGTGAACCTTCGCACCAGTCCGAGGTCCTGAGCGCTCTGGAGCAGGTTTTCATCAAGGATCGCTCTGTGCTTTGCTCCGTTCATCTTTCCCTCAATCATGACTAGTCTCACAGTCCTTGCCACTGAAAAACTTCCCCACAGCATGATGCTGTCACCACCATGCTTCCCCGTAGGGATAGTATTGGCCAGGTGATGAGCGGTGCCAGGTTTCCTCCAGACGTGACTTTTGACATTCAGGCCAAAAAGTTCAACCTTGGTTTCATCAGACCAGAGAATCTTGTTTCTCATGGTCTGAGATTCCTTTCGGTGCTACTTGGCGAACTCCAAGCGGGCTGTCATGTGCCTTTTACTGAGGAGTGGCTTCTTTCTGGCCTCTCTACATTAAAGGCCTGATTGTGGAGTGCTGCAGAGATGGTTATCCTTCTGGAAGGTTCTCCCATCTCCACAGAGGAACTCTGGAGCGCTGTCAGAGTGACCATAGGGTTCTTGGTCACCTCCCTGACCAAGGCCCTTCTCCCCCGATTGGCCGGGCGGATAGCTCTAGGAAGAGTCTTGGTGGTTCCATACTTCTTCCACTTAATATGATGGAGGCCAATGTGTTCTTGGGGACCTTCAATGCTGCAGAATTGTTTTTGGTACCCTTCCCCAGATCTGTGCCTTGACACAATTCTGTCTCCGAGCTCTACGGACAATTCCTTCGACCTCATGGCTTGGTTTTTGCTCTGAAATGCACTGTCAACTGTGGGACCTGATATAGACAGGTGTGTGACTTTCCAAATCATGTCCAATCAATTGAATTTACCACAGGTGGACTCCAATCAAGTTGTAGAAACATCTCAAGAATGATCAGTGGAAACAGGATGCACCTGAGCTCAATTTCGAGTCTAATAGCAAAGGGTCTGAATACTCATGTAAATAAGGTATTTCTGTTTGGTTGTTTTTATAAATTTACATACATTTCTAAAAACCTGTTTTTGCTTTGCCATTATGGGGTATTATGTGTAGATTGATGAGGGAAACATTTTATTTAAACCAATTTAGAATAAAGCTGTAATGTAACAAAATGTTGAAAAAGTGAAGGGGTCTGAATACTTTCCGAATGCACTGTATCGTATTTAAAAAATACTTTCCATCAAAGACATGAACAGCAGGATGTAAATATGGACTTGGAACTAAAGGCCGATCTCCACTTCAAACTAGATTTGATTCCTTACAATTATGGGACTAGTAGGCTCACTGGGGATTGGTTAATACGGCAGATACTTATAAATCTCTCATTAATGATCTTAATAAATAAATAATAACAAGTATTACAGTATGCCGTTATAACCTAAACCTAATCCAGTAAGTGGCTAAAGTTGCGCACTAACCCTTATACTGTAGAACAAATTAATTGTCTAAACACAGATTGACAGACATGTTTTACAGTGTAGCCAAACCCTGAGTACCCTGGGTAATGTGGTGACATGACTCAGTGACTGATGATGTCATGTGACCGTTGCTCACCACCCTCAGTCAGACCTGGGGTAGACCTGGGACAGCAGAACATCCATGTGTCACTGAACACATGCACACGCAAAATGAGTGTGTCACTAATTCACACGCCACACTAGAGACATGAGTGTGTCACTAACAGGATGAGCTGGAGTGTGTGTGTGTTACTGAGGGCTGAGCCACAAGATACATGTGACCTTCAATGATTATAAATCCGATCACTTAGCCCTCCTCTTCTCCCCTCTTGTTTTCCTCCTCCTCCCCTCCCACTCTTTTCCTCTTAACCCTTCCCGCACTACCTCTTTCCCTAGATCACCTCCTCTCCTCCTCTCTTACCCTCTCTCTTATTCCCTCCCCTTCCTTGCCTCACACCCTGCTTCTCTTATCTCAATTCAATTTAATTCAAAGCGCTTTATTGGTATTGGAAACATATATTTACATTGCTAAAGCAAATGAAATAGATTTTTTAAAGGTGAAATAAATGATAAAAAACGAACAGTAAACATTACATTAACAAACGTTTCAAAGGAATAGACATTTCAAATGTCATATTATGGCTATGTACAGTGTTGTAACGATGCGGAAATAGTTCAAGTACAAAAGGGAAAATAAATCAACATAAATATGGGTTGTATTTATAATGGTGTTTGTTCTTCACTGGTTGCCCTTTTCTTGTGGCAACAGGTCACAAATCTTGCTGCTGTGATGGCAGACTGGTATTTCACCCAATAGATAAGGGAGTTGTTTTAAATGAAAATTTGATTTGTTTTCGAATTCTTTGTGGTTCTGTGTAATCTGAGGGAAATATGTGTCTCTAATATGGCCATACATTTGGCAGGAGGTTAGGAAGTGCAGCTCAGTTTCCACCTCATTGTGTGGGCAGTGTGCACATAGTCTGTCTTCTCTTGAGAGCCAGGTCTGCCTACGGCGACCTCTGTCAATAGCAAGGCTATCCTCACTGAATATTTACATAGTCAAAACCTTCCTTCATTTTAGGTCAGTCACAGTGGTCAGGTATTCTGCCACTGTGTACTCTTTATTTAGGGTCAAATAGCATTCCAGTTTGCTCAGTTTTTTGGTTAATTCTTTCCAATGTGTCTAGTCTCTCTCTCTCCTCCTTCTCTCATGAAGCTTAATTTAACCCTACCTACTGTGAGCCATAAACACAAAGCTGATGGCTCCCCTCTAACCAGGCGTACACACAGATGAATCTGGCTGTGTACAGGCTGCTAGCTTCTCAGTTGCAACACAGACCGGTGACATTTCAACCAGTGAGAGAGTAAGCCAGAAAGGTGATTAGGCGGAATCTCACGATGATGATGGTAAAGATGACGACGACGCTGATGAAGAAGTTGACTAACCCAGTACTCCCAGCCTGTAGTTGATTGTGATGACAATGACGTTTCCATAGCTAGCGAGGACACTGCCGTCCATCATGTTGCCGCTCCCTTCAGAATAAGAACCTCCATGGACATACACCATCACTGGCCGCAGACCGCCCTCATCATGGATGTCTGGAATCACACACACACAAGCCAGATTTGCAGAGCGTTCAACAGCTCTTACAATATGCAAAGAAACATATGTGGGCGCATGCATAAATATGTAGAGATGGATGCATCCACCCGCCAACCCCTCTTTACGCTACTGCTACTCTCTGTTCATCATATATGCATAGTCACTTTAACCATATCTACATGTACATACTACCTCAATAAGCCTGACTAACCGGTGTTTGTATGTAGCCTCGCTACTGTATATTGCCTGTCTTTTTACTGTTGTTTTATTTATTTACCTACCTATTTTTCACCTAATACCGTTTTTGCACTATTGGTTAGAGCCTGTAAGTAAGCATGTGACAAATAAACTTTGATTTGATTGTGTGTGTGTGTGTGTGTGTGTGTGTGTGTGTGTGTGTGTGTGTGTGTGTGTGTGTGTGTGTGTGTGTGTGTGTGTGTGTGTGTGTGTGTGTGTGTGTGTGTGAGTGTGTACTGTATACACTACATACCTTCCTCAGTAGGGACGTATATATTGAGGTAGAGACAGTCTTCACTCTGCTGTGACAGGTATGTGCTGGCTATGTCCAGATTGGCAGAGTACCAGAGAGGTAACATCTCTGTCAGCAGGCTGTGTTCCTCTACAGGCTGGGGGCAGACGGGGGAGAACTGGGTGGCGTTCCTCACCCCTGGCCAGGACAGGGGGGGCTCGGGGGGCTGGAAGCGTCTCTCCCCGGTGGGGGGGCGGGCGTAGGGGACCCCCAGGTACTGGACCACAGGGCCCAGCAGGTCAGAAGGCAGGGGGGTCAACTGACCCCTCAGTCTGCCCTGGGACGTGGTGATGACTGACTGGCTAGCAGCAGGGGGGAGGGACAGGACAAGGGAGAGGAGAGGGGGGAGGATGCCCCTCAGTCTGGACAGGGACAGGAACATGGAGAGGACACACAGTAGATAGGAGGGCAGAGAGGGGATAGGGGTGGGGGTAGACGGGGGAGACATGTGGGAGTGTCTGCGTTCGGTTTAGATCAGGACTCCGTCTGAGAGTCTAACACACACTCACGTAGCCCTGCTCAGTTTTTTGTGTGTGTTTGTCTCAGAATATGTCTCTCTCCTCCCTGGGTCAGCCAGTCACCTTCCGGTTCTCTTCGTACAGTCACACTGTTCTGCCTAGATGGAGGGAGAGAGACAGAGACAGACAGAGAGAGAGAAAAAGCAGAGACAGAGCTTGAATTATATATACATACTGCATGTACAATGGTTCTCCTCCAAGCGTGTGGGCTGAACTGGGAAAATTCCCTCTTCTACTGCCAGTTGAAAAAAAGCATGCAAGTTTTGACACAGCCTACTCTGAAAGAGTACAATACCACAAATAAAGGCGGACTTAAAGTATAGACATGAAGACCCCATTAAAACAACATGACTGGCCAGAGAGAACAGGCTGCAACCTCTCAAGGTGCAGAGTGGTAGAAACTGAGAGACATTTTCTCCTCTCATGCTCCAACTAAAGAGAAACTGAGAGCAATCTTGGTATAATTTTACATTGCAGCCAGTGGCGACCTGTCATTTTGAGCCCCACTTGTTTTTTTGTTGCCTGTTTTGCATGTTATTTTGGCAAACAATGTATATAAAAAAAAATGCGTTAATAAAGCCGCATACAAACATGCAAGTGCTTCAGCCTAGCTCAGTGCTTTCTGTGGTGTAGGGGCAGCTAGCGGAAAATACAGAGCATAGGGGTTGGTCATCTTCTCTAGTTGTGCCGTGATTGGCTAAGTGTTCTGTCACTCATGGGGACACTACATCACCTCAAAATCTACAGGGAGAGCTAGAAATTTCAAGCCCTCTTGGGTGCTGTCATAGATTTACATTTGAAGTGCACATCCAAGAAGGCTCAAGGTCATTGGCCACAGATAAAATGACGTCAAATCACATTATATCTACCGTAGCTTTGATTGAACTGATCATGTCAACATAATACTTTCAAAATCTTAGCTAGCAAGCTAGACAAGCAGTCATCATCATGACAAAATTTGCCCACAAGAAGGACCGCCGCCCCACATTCCTGTTCAAGTGAGCACAGCACAACAGTGATTCCAAAAATGTATTGTACGTTGCTGCATAAATAATGTAATTTGCTAGGGAGATATGTAAACTGTAGCTAAGAAAGTAATACTAAGTGTATGTTGTGTAGTAAGCTGTTAGTAGCCCATGTGCCACACCCTAATAATTTGGTCCCTTTCCCCCTCAGAACTTAGCCTACTGTTCTGACTTAGTGGTGCACATGTAGCCTGTAACCTGTTTTAGAGAAATGTCATCATTGAATATTGAAATAGCTTTCATTGTCTGCTTATATGCCCCCTTTATTTATCATAAGGTTCTGACTTGGTGTACAGGGAGAATACGTTAAGAACGGCCCATGATCTGAATTCTGTCGCTGTACATTTCAAAAGTGCTGAACAAATAGTTGTATTGACTACGTCCATCTTAGCTCGTTCATTAAATGTCTTAATCGAAATTACGGATTACCTCTTATCCGCTCATCGTTCCCTTATGCCATAGTTTGTACATCTCAATTGTCAGTAGAAATCACATTTGTTTAAGCAAGTCAACCATATCAGCTATGTTTTTAAAAAGGCATTTTTAACATTTTTTACTCATTTACTATGAGGCTGAATGAACTGTTTCGCTGCCAGACAAGGCTCCACTGATAGCCAGGTGTAGCAGTGGTAAGGATTCACTCCATGGTGCTGGAAAGAAAGCTCTGCTGTTGCGACAGTTTTATGTAGGCCCTAACAGTTTGTGGGCACCGTTTGTCACCGTTATAGTGCAATTAATGTATTGTTTAGTGTTGTGTTGTGTAGTGGCTTTGCTGGCATGCATCTAAAAAAAATGTGGGGAGTTAGCCCCACCAAGACTTACATGCTTAAATCGCCACTGACTACAGCACAGGATAAAATGGTTATAGCATTGCAATATCATGGTAACAAGTTATAGTTACTCATCATTAGGGCATTGTTTTGCCCATTTACCACTTAACTTCAGTGTAATGATCTATATTATTATTTCAGAGGAATAATAATTTGTGCCTACATTCAAAATCGACATGCCAACAGTCTTGGCGCTAGCAGCACAGTATGTGCTAGTTATTGCAATTGTCATTAATGTAATTTCCTTATTGTAATTTTTGTTAAATATCAGTCCTAGGTTTCTAAATCTCAGAACCCCCCTGCCCTTTTGGGGAAATTAGTATGAATGTTTAAAACGTCCGCACAAGTAGTTGTTGTTGCTATAGCATTGATATTGTATTGGTCGTTCCCATTCGTGCCAATAAAGGTAATTTGAATTTAATCGATTTTAGAGAAAGAGATGGAGAGAGCGCGCGCGAGAGAGAGAGAAATTAATATGTAACATTTAAATGTTATCTCTTGGCTGTGACTGGTACTGCAGCTGCATCATCAGGTATCCTATATCTGGACCTGTATCAGCTGCATATGGCTGGATATTTAAATCAAAGCCCATTCCTCTCCATTCGCTGCAGTGACACCCCCCAGGTGCTACAGGGGCCATGACACCGGTTGTGTTGCTTAAATCATGACGTTTAGACTCAGGACATGTCTAAAGAAAATCAACCTGTTATCCATCTGAAATCCAGCTATATATCTATTATATACAGCCAATAGTGAAATAAATTCGATAGCGGGGTTTTAGTCACAACAATTTGACTGTGAAGCGCAACATCAGATGAATAGTAATGAGCGTACTGTAGCCCACAGGACCCCCCCCCCCCCCCCCCCCCCCCCCCCCCCCCCCCCCCCCACACACACACACACAGTAGAACATGGTGATAAATGAGACTCACCGACACACGTCATTGCTCCATTGGTCTGTTCACGCAGCTGCTGCAGTAAAAATGTCAGCTGACAGAGCGTTTCATCCCTCACTGCGAAGAAAACTGAAAAGAAGATGGGGAGAGAGGACAGGAGAGCGGTGAGAGAAATCCTGGGACCGTGTGTCGATGACTGCAGAGCCTCGTGCACCAGCGACGTGCCAGGGGTAAATTCCACCGTTGCCGTGAGCTCCCGGGAATAGGCTAAGTATTTGTGGTCTGAACCCCGCAACAACTGAATACGGTACAGGACGTGATTATCGTTAACAGAAGAAAAAACTACGACGTTCACATCTTTCTCGCTCTCTTTCTCCCTCTCCCTCTCTCTCTGTCTCTCTCCAGATGCTATTGGACAGTGTTGAATGGAGCCTGCAGCCAATAGATTCATGCACCCTCATCAGCTGGGACAGACACACACACACCACAGGACAGGCTATCAGTAATCACAACAACACAGCCCATCTTAGCTTCTGAATCCATGTTGGGAGAACTGTGTCTCAGACAAGATGGAACATAAATGGAATATCTTCAAAATACTAGGCTTTGCCAAAACCACACATTGTATCATTGCAGCACCACGGTAAAATACATACAATCAAACACACACACAGCTTCGTGACAAAAAAAACTTCAATCAAACAATCAAACTAAGTCACAAGATGACATCACATTAGTGTGTTTTTCTGTCTCCAATAACTAGCCTATGTCTGTATTCTTTCCTGAGGCCATTCCGGTGGACAGTGTGTGTGTGTATGAGTGAGAGAGAAATGACATGACTCACCCAGTCACCTCAATCCCTAACCCTTAATGTCAGCTCAGTGATTCATGTCCCCTCCCATGACGCTACCCTAACTCTAACCCTAACCCACGATGCCACACAACAAAGCTGATTCTCCTTACATAGACGATCTGGTTCTATAAACAAATTATACACTGCACAAATCTGACTTTGCGGCCCCCAAGAGCTAGAACGCTGGTAGGAGCAGTAGGCCTCAGTATGGATGGGATCCTGAAGACGTAGAGGTGTAAATGGTAACAGCTATACTAGAAATACTGTTGTGTGTGTGTGTGTGTCATTCTTTCAGTGTGTTTGGGAACATTCACCATGTCAGACACATTTAGTTTCCTCCACACGTTCTCTCCATCCTCTCAGTTCCCTGTGTTCCCGCCATCCTCTCTTCACCTTCTCAGCAAACATAGAAAAACATTAACCAAAAACAGTGTATGCAAACATAAGCCCAAAACAGTACAGTGCATGAGGGTACTTTTATAAACACACAAATCCCTAAAAAGGGTGCCTAGGAGGACAGAGTGCAGTCCTTGTCATTCAGTATGTCTTCCAATATAAAGCCTGCCTCAGGTGTCTGCTATGAGGCAATGTGAGGACTAGCTCCCTGCTGTGGCCTTTTAGGAAAGCTCATCTCATCTGCAGGTGTCACACACACACACACACACACACACAGAGGGCCGAGCACGCCCCCATCCACATCGACGGGGCTGTAGTGGAGCGGGTTGAGAGCTTCAAGTTCCTTGCTGTCCACATCACTAAGGAATTAACATGTTCCACATACACCAACACAGTTGAGAAGAAGCCGGCACAACAACGCTCCCGAGTGGCGCAGCGGTCTAAGGCACTGCATCTCAGTGCTAGAGGCATCACTACAGACCTGGTTTGATTCCAGGCTGTATCACAACCGGCCGTGATTGGGAGTCCCATAGCACTGCGTACATTTGGCCCAGAGTTGTCCGGGTTAGGGCTTGGCCGGGGTAGGCTGTCATTGTAAATAAGAATTTGTTCTTAACCGACTTGCCTAGTTAAATAAAGGTTCAATAAAAAAGAAACGCCTCTTCCCCCTCAGGAGGCTGAACAGATCTGGCATGTGTCCTCAGATCCTCCAAAAGTTATACAGCTGCAGCACTGAGAGCATCTTGACTGGTTGCATCACCGCTTCGTACGGCAACCGCTTGGCATATGACCGCAAGGCGCTACAGAGGGTAGTGCGTACTGCCCAGTACATCACTGGGGCCAAGCTTCCTGCCGTCCAGGACCTCCATACCAGGCGGTGTCAGAGGAAGGCCCAAAACTTTTTCAAAAATTCCAGCCACCAAAGTCCTAGACTGTTCTCTCTGATACGGCACGGCAAAGCAGTATCGATGCTCCAAGTCTGGAACCAACGGGACCTTAAACAACTTCTACCCCCAAGCCATAAATCTACTTAATAGTTAACCAAATAGCTACCCAGACTATCTGCATTGACCCTTTTGCACTAACTCTTGACTCATCACATATGCTGCTGCTACGGTTTATTATCTATCCTGTTGCCTAGTCACTTTATCCCTACCTACAGTTGAAGTCGGAAGTTTACATACACTTAGGTTGGAGTCATTAAAACTTGTTTTTCAACACCTCCACAAATTTCTTGTTAACTAACTATAGTTTTGGCAAGTCAGTTAGGACATTTACTTTGTGCATGACACAATACATTTTTCAAACAATTGTTTACAGACAGATTATTTAACTTATAATTCACTGTATTACAATTCCAGTGGGTCAGAAGTTAACATACACTAAGTTGACCGTGCCTTTAAGCAGCTTGGAAAATTCCATAAAATGATGTCATGGCTTTAGAAGCTTCTGATAGGCTAATTGACATCATTTGAGTCAATTGGAGGTGTACCTGTGGATGTATTTCAAGGCCTACCTTCAAACTCAGTGCCTCTTTGCTTGACATCATGGGAAAATCAAAAGAAATCAGCCAAGACCTCTGAATAAATTGTAGACCTCCACAAGTCTGGTTCATCCTTGGGAGCAATTTCCAAACGCCTGAAGGTACCACTTTCATCTGTACAAACAATAGTACGCAAGTATAAACACCATGAGACCACGCAGCCGTCATACCGTTCAGGAAGGAGACGCGTTCTGTCTCCTAGAGATGAACGTACTTAGGTAAGAAAAGTGCAAATCAATCCCAGAACAACAGCAAAGGACCTTGTGAAGATGCTGGAGGAAACAGGTACAAAAGTATCTATATCCACAGTAAAACTAATCCTATATCGACATAACCTGAAAGGCCGCTCAGCATGGAAGAAGCCACTGCTCCAAAACCGCCATAAAAAAGCCAGACTACGGTTTGCAACTGCACATGGGGACAAAGATCGTACTTTTTGGAGAAATGTCCTCTGGTCTGATGAAACAAAAATAGAACTGTTTGGCCATAATGACCATTGATATGTTTGGAGGATAAAGGGGGAGGCTTGTAAGCCGAAGAACACCATCCCAACCTTAAAGCACAGGGGTGGCAGCATCATGTTGTGGGGGTGCTTTGCTACAGGAGGTACTGGTGCACTTCACAAAATAGATGGCATCATGAGGGAAGGAAAATTAGGTGGATATATTGAAGCAACATCTCAAGACATTAGTCAGGAAGTTAAAGCTTGGTCGCAAATGGGTCTTCCAAATGGACAATGACCCCAAGCATACTTCCAAAGTTGTGGCAAAATGGCTTAAGGACAACAAAGTCAAGGTATTGGAGTGGCCATCCCAAAGCCCTGACCTCAATCCTATAGAAAATTTGTGGGTAGAACTGAAAAAGCGGGTGCGAGCAAGGCCTACAAACCTGACTCAGTTACACCAGCTCTGTCAGGAGGAATGGGACAAAATTCACCCAACTTATTGTGTGAATCTTGTGGAAGGCTACCCGAAGCGTTTGACCCAAGTTAAGCAATTTAAAGGCAGTGCTACCAAATACTAATTGAGTGTAGGTCAACTTCTGACCCACTGGGAATGTGATGAAAGAAATAAAAGCTGAAATAAATAATTCTCTCTACTATTATTCTGACATTTCACATTCTTAAAATAAAGTGGCGATCCTAACTAACCTGAGACAGGGAAGTTTTACTAGGATTAAATGTCAGGAATTGTGAAAACTGATTTTAATGTATTTGGCTAAGGTGTATGTAAACTTCCGACTTCAACTGTATAAGTACGGTACCAGTCAAAAGTTTGGACACACCTACTCATTGAAGGGTTTTTCTTTATTTTTTACTATTTTCTACATTGTTGAATAAATACATGAAATAACACATGGAATCATGTGGTAACCAAAAAAGTGTTAAACAAATCAAAATATATTTTGGATTTTAGATTCTTCAAAGAGCCACCCTTTGCCTTGATGATAGCTTTCACACTCTTGGCGTTCTCTCAACATGATTCCTGAGGTAGTCACCTGGAATGCATTTCAATTAACAGGTGTACCTTGTTAAAAGTTCATTTGTGCATTTTCTTTCCTTCTTAATGCGTTTGAGCCAATCAGTTGTGTTGTGACAAGGTAGGGGTGGTATACAGAAGATAGCCCTATTTATTAAAAGACCAAGTCCATATTATGGCAAGAACAGCTCAAATAAGCAAAGAGAAACGACAGTCCATCATTACTTTAAGACATGAAGGACAGTCAATCTGGAAAATTTCAAAAACTTTCAAAGTTTCTTCAAGTGCAGTCGCAAAAACCATCAAGCGCTATGATGAAACTGGCTCTCATGAGGACCGCCAGAGGAAAAGAAGACCCAGAGTTACCTCTGCTGCAGAGGATAAGTTCATTAGAGTTACCAGCCTCAGATTGCCACCCAAATAAATGCTTCACAGTGTTCAAGTAACAGACACATCTCAACATCAACTGTTCAGAGGAGCCTGCGTGAATCAGGGCTTCATTATTTAATTTTTTATTATTCATTGTCAAATTGCTGCAAAGAAACCACCACTAAATGACACCAATAATAAGAAGAGACTTGCTTGGTCCAAGAAATACGAGCAATGGATATTAGATCGTTGAAAATCTGCCCTTTTGTCTGATGAGTCCAAATTTGAGATTTTTGGTTCCAACTGCCGTGTCTTTGTGAGACGCAGAGTAGGTGAACGGAAGATCTCCGCATATGTGGTTCCCACCGTGAACCATGGCAGAGGTGGTATAATGGTGCTTTGCTCGTGACACTGTCAGTGATTCATTTAGAATTCAAAGCACACTTAACCAGCATGGCTACCACAGCATTCTGCAGCGATACGCCATCCCATCTGGTTTGCGCTTATTGGGACTATCATTTGTTTTTCAACAGGACAATGACCCAACACACCTCCAGGCTGTGTAAGGGCAATTTGACCAAGAAGGAGAGTGTTGTAGTGCTGCATCAGATGACCTGGCCTCCACAATCACCCGACCTCAATCCAATTGATATTTGGGATGAGTTGGACCGCAGAGTGAAGGAAAAGCAGCCAACAATTGCTCAGCATATGTGGGAACTCCTTCAGGACTGTTGGAAAAGCATTCCAGGAGAAGCTGGTTGAGAGGATGCCAATAGTGTGCAAAGCTGTCATCAAGGCAAAGGGTGGCTACTTTGAAGAATCAAAAATATATCTAGATTTGTTTTACACTTTTTTGGTTACTACATGATTCCATATGTGTTATTTCATAGTTTTGAAGTCTTCACTATTATTTAGAAAATAGTACAAATAAAGAAAAACCCTTGGATGAGTAGGTGTGTCTAAACTTTTGACTGGTACTGTACATATCTACCTCAATTACCTCGTACCTCTGCATATCAACTCGGTACTGGTACCTTGTGTATATAGCCAAGGTGTTGTTAACAATTGTGTATTTCTTCCTTGTGTTATTATTTTACTCTCTGCATTGTAGGCAAGAGCCGGAAGTAAGCATTTCATTGTTCATCTACACCTGTTGTTTTCGAAGCATGTGACAAATAACATTTTACTTGCTGACACACAGGGAGTGGAGCGATGCTGCACTCTGCTGGATCATAAACGTAGAGGCAGTTGATATGTGTTACATGAAAATTCAAATCTATGAAACTTTTTAACTGACATTTCAACAGACGCAATAATGTATGCAACATAATAAACTCAAAACTTGATTCAGTAAAGAAAAAATACACTTGTGACTTGTTTAATAAGGACATTCAACACACTCTGTATTGGTTTTACAGTGCATTCGGAAAGTATATTCAGACCATTGACTTTTTCCACATTTTGTTAGGTTACAGCCATATTCTACAATTGATTAAAAAAAAAAAAATGTCATCAATCTACACACAATACCCCATGATGACAAAGCAAAACCAGATTTTTAGAATTTTTTGCAAATGTATAAAACTTAAAAACGGATATATCACATTTACATAAGTATTCAGACCCTTTACTCAGTACTTTGTTAAAGCACCTTTGGCAGCGATTACAGCCTCGAGTCTTCTTAGGTATGATGCTACAAACTTGGCAGACCTGTACTTGGGGAGTTTCTCCCATTCTTCTCTGCAGATCCTCTCAAGCTCTGTCAGGTTGGGTGGGAAGCATCGCTGCACAGCTATTTTCAGGTCTCTCCAGAGATGTTTGATTGGGTTCAATACCGGGCTCTGGCTGGACCGCTCAAGGACATTCAGAGACTTGTTCCGAAGCCACTCATGTGTTCTCTTGACTGTGCTTAGGGTCATTGTTCTGTTGGAAGGTGAACCTTCGCCCCAGTCCAAAGTCCTGAACACTCTGGAGCAGGTTTTCATCAAGGATCTCTCTGTACTTTGCTCCGTTCATCGTTCCCTCGATCCTGACTCGTCTCCCAGTCCCTGCCGCTGAAAAACATCCCGACAGCATGATGCTGCCACCACCATGCTTCACCGTAGGGATGGTGCCAGGTTTCCTCCAGACGTGATGCTTGGCATTCAGGCCAAAGTGTTCAATCTTGGTTTCATCAGACCGGAGAATCTTGTTTCTCATGGTCTGAGAGTCCTTTAGGTGTAGGGAAGTAGGAGTTAGTAAGCATGACTCCCAGCTGACCTTGATGCAGTGAGCTCTCTCTGTGGTTGGCCAGCGCTGCAGAAGGTGGGGCCAGTGGGCCTTCTTCTGATAATAGTTGATCAGCTCCACTGTTGGAACAAGTTCCGCCTCCATCACACCTTCCACCGTCTCTATGGCAACAACAAACAATGTCTCCCTCCACACACTTTGGCATCCTATAAAAGACAAACATACAAACGCATGCAGATCAATAGAGTTATTTGAGAATATTTAAAACATTTTACTGGCTAACTCTTTGAACTGCTTTAAGACATCCTACCTGCAAGTCCTGGGCGGGTCTTGTGAAGCTCTCCAGCTTCAGCCATTGGTAGAGTTTCTCTGGCTCATGGACAGGAGTAGGGAGGAGTGAGCCAGTCAGAGAATAGTATCTCTACCAGTGGAGGCTGCCGAGGAGAGGACGGCTCATGAATGGCTGGAACGGAGTAAATGGAATGGCATCAGTCACATGAAAGCCATGTGTTTAATGTATTTGATACCATTCCACTAATTCCACTCCAGCCTTTACCTCGAGCCCGTCCTCCCCGATTAAGGTGCCACCAACCTCCTGTGATCTTCACTGACAAGTCACATGCTCATGATATCCAATCAACCCTCTCACCGGAACACTCACCAATACCAGGCTGGGAGTCAGGACCTACACACACAATCATCAGACCCCTCACAGGCACACACACAATATTAACACACACAAGCACAGTGGCCCCATTTAGACACCACGGCAGGCTGGTCCTGAACACACACACACACACACAGATCCCATAATTCTGAGATTGACATATTGAAGGCTACTGTGTGAAAGATATCAAAGTCGTTGTGTTATCTTGATGTTCTCGTTGTTGACTCCAGCGTGGGCAATGGACTGGAGGCATCCATCTATCTTGCTGACCTTAGCGGTCAGATCTCTGACCACCTTCAGAACCTCAACACGCCTGTCCACTGTCCGGTACCACTAGGTCCACCTAACACACACACAATAAGCACAATTACACACATACACAATAATCAACACACACGATAACCACGACACACACACACACACACTACGTAGCAGCATATGACCCTCACTTGATTCAAGAGGTAGTGGTCCAGCCCTTCCTCAGAAGTCTGTCATTTTCACTATCTAACTCTGAGAACAGTTCAGCTCTGATCTCTCCACCAGAATTTAGCGGACTGACTGGAGCTGACTAATGAGTGTGTGTGACCTGTTTTCCTGGCACTATGGTCCGGATGTCGAAAGTGTTCCACCATCATTTTTTTTTTTTTTTTATACTAAAGAGCTTCCATGAGCCTTTGGGCCACCATGGTCACAACGGCATGATCGTAGCTGGGGTGTATTCATTACTTTGATTCTGTTGCAAAACATTTAGTCGGTTGCAAAACATTTTGCAACAGAAACCATTTTTTCCCAAACTGAAAACAAGTTTCTATTGGACAAATTCAGGTAGGTCCCTCAACATTTTATTTTGTTTGCTTCCGTTCTTGGTTCCTAGAATAAACGGTTAATGGTTATCGTTGCAACAGTCTGAATAATGAATACACCCCTGGCCCTGCTCTGAAAGTGCGGTCTGAAAAGCCCAAATAAGGGCCAGTAAAACAATGAACTGTGGATCTTTAGAACCCAACGAAGTGCCCGGCAGAAGGACCTCCAGTGCCTCAGGACCCATTAGCACTAGATCCCTGACTGAGGTCAATAGTGTTGTACATTGGAATGGGAACAAGGTTAAACTTACTTACACAGCTCAGAGTTAGTTATATAGCTGTGAGGTCAGAAATAACAAACCTGAGCTACGTTCAATACATTTTTAAGTTAGGAAAGTTAAATTGAACGGAAATGGTGCTGTACTGAACAACCAGATGAAAAACAGGGAGGGGTTGTGGGTTGGGGAATACTGTCAGCATGGCCACTGCCCTTTAAATACGTCACTCATTGCTTCAAGCCACACCTCGCCACACTCACCAAACGAGAGCAAACGTACCTCAAAGTCTGTTCAAGAACATTTTGGTGTAAAGTATCGTTCACTAGAAACTGTTTCAAAATGTAGCAAGCATTCAAGCAAACTAAAAAAAACTTGTGTTCCGGGTCTGAATCAGTCTCTGATTAGAATCAAAGAATATATAGTACATCGGCGGTAATTCATCCAAACAATTAAAACAAGTTTCTATTGGAGAAACGTTTTGCAACAGAATCGGCGTAATGAATACAACCCTGCAGTACTGACCACAAGGTAAAGATTTAGAAAAAAAACGGGGACCTTAACAGTTAGGCTCCTACATAAAGAACATTAGACAACAGGTGATTTTCTGGTTTCCTTTAATAATCAACACATTATGTACAAAGTCAGCCAAATAATATTCTACTACTGATCAAGGAAATCCTAAAATGTATTTGTCATTAAAATAGCTAAAGATTACATCAGTTAATATATAGAGAAGTGACAAAACATTTAGAGTGGATCCTACAAAGACCTGACAAGTTTGTCTTCTCAATGGAGAGACCTGGTCGGTCTGCCCGTCACTAAAGACACACCTGACCATCATATTACTGATGTGTGTATTTGTGTGCCCGTGCATGCTGAGGGCAGACCGAGCAGTTCACTTAATTACAGGTTAAAATGTCACTAAAGGAACCATGAGGTGGAAATATTATTACTGAACACAATAAAAAAGAAACAGAAGTTTAACATTAGAAAGGGTTGACAAAACATTGAAAATATGTTCCTATATCATTTTGCTTCAGTCATTGTTCAGAGAGCTCTGTCTGAGCAACGTGTAGAAGCTAGGGATAACCACACTGTACACACTGCAATCCATCCAATGACACACAAGAACACTCAGGCCAGTCTGTCCAATGGGACACAGGATCACTGACATTTCAAACACTTCCCCAGACAGCTAGAGTACTGATGGGAGGGGCTGGGGAGGGAATGATTGTCCAGAGAACAAGGGCTGGCAGTATCTGATGAGGTTCCTGCTCTATAACCACAACAACCTTGACTTCTGTCCACCTGGTGATGGTATCCATGGGGAGTACCTCTGATGTGCCCCAAAGAAAGTTACTGCAGAATAGAGAGAAAAGTTACTAAATCACTCTACTACTCATCATTCATCTAATATGCGTGAATGTTTGAATGTATGGTGGGTGAATGCTAGAATGAAGCTTGGGAGTTCTTACACTTAATAAGAAGCTCTTGCCACAGGGCTTCCTGTCCTCATTCTCGTCATCAGACACATGCGGCTTCGCTATGGCCATCTCCTCTTTACTCGCCGCTATCATCTTACATTTCTACACACAAATCATTGTGAAGTCAACACAGTCAGAATAATACAAGAGAACACCCCAAACAACACAGTTGTCTTCACATTCGAGTCTTGTCGTGCTTGTAACCTCAAGACACTACATAATAAATCTGGAACCGGTTGACTCGTCAGTAAGATGCAGGTTCATTCTCTTCATGTTTGTAACCTTTAAGGATACTTCGCAATTTTGGCAATGAAGCCCTTTATCTACTTCCCCAGGGTCAGGTCTCTGCATCCAGTATGAAGGAAGTTAGAGGTGGTTTTGTGAGCCAATGCTAACTAGCATTAGCGCAATGGACTGGAAGACTATGGCATCTACTAGCATGCTAGCAGTTACCATAGACTTCCAGGCATGACGGTAACACTAATTAGCAATTGCACAGTTAGCAAATTCCTTCAAATTGCATGCAGAGACATAAAAATGGTATCCACAAGATCATGACTCTGGGGAAGCAGATAAAGGGCTTAATTGCCAAAATCATTACATAAAAGAATACAAATGGAAGTCTGAGCTAGTTTGACGCTTGCTGTAATACATTATGGGGGGTCTACATCCACAATTGATAAAGTAAATCTTTGTTATTACATACAGTACAAGTCTCTTGTAAGTCTTACCTCAGTGAGCTCCTTGATGCTGTAGATGTTGGCCTGCTGAGTCACCTTCCTCTTCACCTCCTCTATGTGGTCCAGGTTGAGGGGGGGAAGGGTTGTTTGGGGAGCCTGGCTAGGAGGGGGCTTGTTGGTGATAGTGGGGAGGGGGGCCATCTGGGGCATGTTTGACATCTGGGCCATGTTGGTGAGGGCTGCAGTCATGGTGGCAGCTTTCATACTGGCCATGGCAGCACTCATGGCCATATTGGACATGTTCATGTTGGGCATGTTCATGCTGGGCATGTTCATGCTGGGCATGTTCATGTTGGGCATTCCCATGCCGGGCATGTTGAGAGGCAAGGGAAGGGGAAGAGGCAGATTCAGAGGGGTTGGGGCTGGGTTGGGCAGGGGAAGCTGGAGGATGGCCTTGGGTCTCAGACTCTCTGGAATGGGCACACCTGCTTTAGCACACATGGCTGCTGCATTGGCCTTCGCTATCTCCAGGAGCTGGTCTTTGTCTGTGAAGAGAGAAAGGGGAGAGGAAAGGGGAGAATACACATCTGTCAACAGTGGAATTTTAGACTACATTATCACTATCAACTAATCTGTTCTAAGGTGCCTAGAACAGCCACCATTAAACTGAGGGTACTTAACTATGACAATACATTGGATTGGTGTATGTATATACGGAGTGGCTGCGGATCCAAAGTTCTCTGGAACCCTCTTCTCGACAGCTAAAGGTTCTAAGCTTCTGCGCATGTGTGGGATTCTCTACTTTACACCCAGTCTCTGCTGTACTTGTTCAGCTGTCCAGAGAACAGGCTACTCTGGCAAATGGTGCTTGTTTAATAAAGTAGCCTGTTCTCTGGACAGCTGAACAAGTAGAGCACAGATTGTGTGGAAAATAAAGGATCCTGCACATGCGCAGAAGCTTCGTAGCTTTAGCTGTCGGGAAGAGGGTTCCAAAGAACTCCATACTTGTAGTCTTACCCAGCTCAGTGAGACGAGGAGGGGTCTTGCTGGCACTGCGGCGGGTTCGAGATGTGGACCGGCGCTTGCGGAGGATGAGGATGGGTGAATGGCTTGGTTCCCGTTTCCATCGGTCGCGGCGGTCAAACGAGCGATTTCGCATGATGGGTCGGCGCCGTCGCGACCCGGACCTTCTCCTCCGGCCTGGAGAACGAGACTTGAGGCGTTTGCTCCTGTCTGTGGATTTGGACCTCTTCCTTCTGGCCGGGGAGCGGGACTTTGAGTGCTTGGTCCTGGACTTGGAACGTGACTTCCTGCGCCGTGCTGGTGACTTAGAGTGTGATCTCCTGCGCCGGACAGGACTTCTGGACTTGGACCTCTTCTTCCGTCTGGCAGGCGGAGAGACAGACTTCCTTTTCCTGGATGGGGACATAGATCGCTTCCTTCTGGAGGCAGACTTGGACTGAGAAGGAGAGATAGACTTGGACCGGGAGCACCTCCGTGAGGGAGAGGTGGACGTCTTTCTGCCGGCAGGTGAGTGGGACTTCCTGGCAGGAGATGCTGATTTTGAGGACTGACGTTGCTTCGAGGATGATGCCTTCTTGATGGAGGATTTAGAAGATGATGCCCTGTAGCGGCGATCAGCACAAACGGTCTCTGGTGACACAGACCTGGAAATAGCATGCTCATCTTCTTCAGAGGAGCTTGTTGGGCTTCTTGCTCCCTTTGGCTCTTCTGCTGCAGAGTCGTGGTCTTCAGATGGAATCTCAGAGCTACTCTCGTCAGCCTGCCCAGCCACTGGCTTGCCCTGTATGATAGAACTGGAGGCTGCAGCCCAAGGGAGGGGCTTCCAGGGCCCTGCTGCAGCTGTTGCTACAGCCTCCCCAACAGGCTTGGTAGGTGCTTCATCATTCACAGTTTTGTCTGCAGTATGTTTGACCGATTTCAGAGACTTCAGGTCTTTGGCAGTAGACCTGGATCTTGAGCGTTCTGGGGATACGCTGTCAGATTGCCTGTCGCTTAAGACAGACCTGGATTTCGATATATCTCTTTTGGGCGATTTTGACAGTGAACACTTGTTTCTTTTCAGGGATTTGGCTTTAGGAGTACAAGACCTGTTACATGGCAATGGTGATCTTGATGGTTTACTGCGTCTTGGGGATCTGGACTTTGTCCTGCCCCGCTTTGGTGATCTGGAAAGTATTTTCTGTACTGGTGAACTAGATTTCCTGCAGCTCCTGGAGCGGGACTTGGTGTTCTTGCCGGTTGGGGATTTGGACAGTGAGCCTTTCCTGTTCCTCTTCAGGATCACGACAGAGCGGGAGCGAGTACGCTTGCCTCTCCTGACCGGAGACCGGGACCGTCGTGTCCTGGGGGGGGACCTCTTCCTGTGAGACGGGGAGCAGCTCTTGGAGCTCCGGCCTCTTCTCAGCGACCGGGAATGACGGAGCCGTCTAGATTTGGAGCGTGAGCGGCGAGTCAGCCTCACAGGCGAGCGGGACCTCGAGGGTCTACCACGACGAGGGGGAGGGGTTCTGGTCCTCGACCTCCTGACACGACCGCGAGGCCTGGACGCAGACCGCCGCCCTCGTCTTGGAGACGGAGACAGTTTGCGTCCCCTCCTGGGGGACAGAGGAGACGACTTGCGTCCTCTCCTGGGGGACAGAGGAGACGACTTGCGTCCTCTCCTGGGGGACAGAGGAGACGACTTGCGTCCTCTCCTGGGGGACAGAGGAGACGACTTGCGTCCTCTCCTGGGGGACAGAGGAGACGACTTGCGTCCTCTCCTGGGGGACAGAGGAGACGACTTGCGTCCTCTCCTGGGGGACAGAGGAGACGACTTGCGTCCTCTCCTGGGGGACAG
The DNA here is from genome assembly GCF_016432855.1 of Salvelinus namaycush. NCBI lineage: Eukaryota > Metazoa > Chordata > Actinopteri > Salmoniformes > Salmonidae > Salvelinus > Salvelinus namaycush. Next base: position 26,867,016 of record NC_052319.1, on the reverse strand, counting down.
AGGAGGCGACTTGCGTCCTCTCCTGGGGGACAGAGGAGGCGACTTGCGTCCTCTCCTGGGGGACAGAGAAGGGGACTTGCGTCCTCTCCTGGGGGACAGAGAAGGGGACTTGCGTCCTCTCCTGGGGGACAGAGAAGGGGCCTTGCGTCCTCTCCTGGGGGACAGAGAAGGGGCCTTGCGTCCTCTCCTGGGGGACAGAGAAGGGGACTTGCGTCCTCTCCTGGGGGACAGAGAAGGGGACTTGCGTCCTCTCCTGGGAGACAGAGAAGGGGACTTGCGTCCTCTCCTGGGGGACAGAGAAGGGGACTTGCGTCCACTCCTGGGGGACAGAGAAGGGGACTTGCGTCCACTCCTGGGGGACAGAGAAGGGGACTTGCGTCCACTCCTGGGGGACAGAGAAGGGGACTTGCGTCCTCTCCTGGGGGACAGAGAAGGGGACTTGCGTCCTCTCCTGGGGGACAGAGAAGGGGACTTGCGTCCTCTCCTGGGGGACAGAGAAGGGGACTTGCGTCCTCTCCTGGGGGACAGAGAAGGGGACTTGCGTCCTCTCCTGGGGGACAGAGAAGGGGACTTGCGTCCTCTCCTGGGGGACAGAGAAGGGGACTTGCTTCCTCTTCTAGGGGACAGAGGAGACTTGTGTCCTCTCCTAGGGGACAAAGAAAGGGACTTACGTCCTGTCCTTTTAAGGGACTTAGACTGCTTCCTCTTGGGAGTCATGCTCTTTGAGAAGGATCGAGACCTGCCCCTGCTAGACACAGGCAGACCAGACAATCGCTTGGGGCTTTGTGAACGACTGCGGCTTGATCTGGACTGCTTGGAGCTTGTCGAATGACTAAGACTCGATCTGGCTTTTTTAGTGTCCGTCAGTGACTGTGACCTTGACCGTGAGGGAGCATGGTTATTCACCTTTGACCTCTGCCCTGCGTTTGTCTCCTCTCTCTGGCCGCCTTGCTTGGGGATGATGTCCGGAAGCTCCTGGGTGTGACTGAAGCACCTGTCGCTCCGTGAATCGTCTGCCTTTATGACAGAGACTGTCTGTTCCTCGCTGTCAGCAGGGGGCGCCTTCTCTTCTGTCTTTCCTCGTGCATCCGCAGACTGCTCATCCGAGGTTTGACACATTTTCAGAGATCCCTCTTTTTGGCCGAGAGTTAGGCGTAGGGAGGACACCCTTTCCTCTTGTCTGGCCTTAGACAGGATGGGAACTGCTTGCACAACCGTGCCAGCTGGCTTCTCCTCAGACTCAGAATCTGACCCTGACATAGATTCGCTCTCTGATGGGGAGTGTAAAGGTGAGTTTTTCTCCTGCTTCTCTTCCCCTTTTCTCCTCCTCTTTTTCTTCTTTTTCCCAACATGTCTTTTGTGTTTTCTGGCTTTAGCATCACATACCTCAGGTTTATCTGCTTGGACCGGTACACAGGCATTAGCAACAAATAACTTTAGCATCTGTTAATTTCCTACAACTGAACCCAGAGCCACACTCCTTACCTGTGATCAAGCCCTTTGTTGCCTCATCTTTTGTGCTTGCTCCTGCATCAGAAGCCACTTGGCCATGAGTCCTCAAGCTAAAAACAACAAAGAAAACATTTATTATAACAGCAAATATTCACAATTGTCCCAGTAGTATAAAGACAAACAAGAGCCTGTTGGCTGATTAGTGCAACATTTCTGCTGCTTTGTCTCCTATATTCCAGTGAGGGAACCATCTAGAGGTGACCAGGCAACACCCTGTTCTGTCTAGCACAGGTCTGGGTGTAATGGGCAGAGTCTAGCAGTGAGTGCATTCAATTATTTGGCCCATGTTGCTCTGGTGGGAGGAGCATGCGCCGGGTGAAAAGTAATTGCATTCGTTTTGGAACTGCGCTGCCTCCCGGGCGTGAGCCAGGTGCCCTACTCTGGCTGACGATGAAGTCTTCTCAAAACAAAAGTGACATAGGTTAAGCACGTGCACAGCAGTTAAGCTTAATCTAACTTCCTCATTGTTGTGGTTCTAACGGGAGGAGTCAAACAATGTTCTGGTTCTAATGGGAGGAGCCTCACCCTGCTCTGGTTCTGACTGGTGGCTTCTCTACGTCGGACTCTGGGACCGACTCTGAGCTGGTCTCCCGCTCTCCCTTGCAGCGTTTCTTCTTCTTCTTTTTGCCCTTGTGTTTTTTGTGCTTCTTGTTCTTCTTGTGCGGCATCTCACTTCCTTCTTTTGCAGACGTTTCCTCTAGAGTGTGTTCACTCTCTGCTGCCTCGTCCACACCTGCACAGATTAACCAATCATATTCCTTATTTACAGATTAACCAATCGCATTTCTTTGTCTGGATAAATTACGAGTATGGTGAATTTCATCAGCAACATAGGACATACATTCCTAATGAAAGGTGGCCAGGAAGAGAATTGGCAACCTGGTGGGTGTGTCATTGGCATTTCATGATCTAGCCAATCCAGCTCGAACCTCCAGCAGCATAGCTATAGCTATCTTGAGGTCGAGACGATAGTCTACTGAAAGCACGGCAAAGAAACTTTCAACAAACATTTACTTGCGGCAGTGTTTCCTCTAGGTTCACTTAAGTGTTGCACTGCTCCACGGCAGAATAATATCCACCACACCAAAATAAACTTTCTACCAAACATAGTTTCAATCAAGTTCTGTAAAGCACATTCACTTTTCTTGGTAAAAAGATAATCTGTCTGGGTTCAACACAGTTCTGAAGGTTATTTAGCTTTGTGAGCAGTGGCAGGCAGCCTACAACTCAAGAAACACCAGTGCCAGTGACAAGTGCACGAGTGACCCATGCTTGATACAGACGCTCTATGGCGCGAAACACAATTCACTTGAATCACTTCAGAATGCACCTGTGCGAGAAACGGCACGCTAGGGACCAGTACGTGAGTGACCAGTGCGCAGTACAGAAGCTCTGTGGCGTGAAACACAATTCACTTGAATCCCCTCAGAGTGATCCTGCATGAGAAACTGCAAGAAAGGTAAGTTAGGTTGTTTGACTAACGTTAGCTAGCCAACTAGTTAACTACATAAGCTAGATATAACCTAAAAACTAACATAATTTAGCTCTATAATATTGCTGCCACAATTGTAATGGCAATTAGCTATCAAATATCCACAAGTATGTTGATGATAGAAACATGATTAACTAACATTACTAGTCTAGCAAGTTAGCTAGCTAGTTTGTTTGGAACTGTATAAAGTGCAAGCAAGATAGCTACATTTATCTGTCTTCAATTTTATTTTTTCCCTCGGGTGAGTTTGAAATATTTCCAGCCGCAGCAGAAGAGGAAGGGGGAGCAGGGACAAGAGTGTCAGGTAACGTTAACTTAGCAAGCTAACGTTCAAAATTCTAAAAGGAGGAAAGAAATTGCACAAATGAACTTTTAACAAGGCACACCTGTTAATTGAAATGCATTCCAGGTGACTACCTCATGAAGATGGTTGAGAGAATGCCAAGAGTGTGCAAAGCTGTCATCAAGGCAAAGGGTGGCTACGTACTTTGAAGAATCTCAAATATAAAAGACATTTAGATTTGTTTAACACTTTTTTGGTTACTACATGATTCCATATGTGTTATTTCATAGTTTTGATGTCTTCACTATTATTTTACAATGTAGGAAATAGTCAAATAAAGAAAATCCCTAGAATGAGTAGGTGTGTCCAAACTTTTGACTGATACTGTATATACTGCACATTTACACATGCAGCCCAAAGCGGGAGGTCTAAAAAATACTTACTAACCGCCAAAGTTTCGGAGCATGTCTGGGCATGGGTGTGTTTCCAGTTGCTGGTAACTCTGATAACCAGAGAATATTCATTAAGATATTAAATCCACCTTTTGTACTGAGTGAGGAGATCCCTCGTCATCTTAGCTGCCAGACATAAGCCAGACATATCACATTTCCCAACATCTAAGCTGGAACTAGTTATTTCTAAAAGATGTGGCCACGTGTATAAATAGGAGACAGCACAGCACAACCCAAACAAAGATCTACATCACACACGAGAAGCATCTCTCACTTGGTACAAAACGTGGATTTAATATACTTCTGAATATTTCCTAATTATTGGAGTTCCACCAGCAACTAGAAACAGGCGTTTATAAGACACCGGTGCTTTCCAAATGAGAATTTAAGAAGCATTGCCAAGTAAAATTGTTTGGTCATGAATTTCCAGTATTTAGGTATAACCCTCTATGTGAGGATAACCATCCATCGCATTACAGGCATATATCTATAGTAAATCTTGATAACACACCTTGCCGAGTGTCCATCGCACACTCCATTTTATCAGCTCTGTGTGGGGGTGAGTGATGGCCTGAAAACCTCTGGCCCCAAGCACTGTTCTCCTGGCCCTCGTCTCTCACTCTATAAGGAAAAACAGTACAGTTACTCCAGGGCACTCAACAGGGATGTGTTGATTAGTCAGATTCCGTTGCAAAACCATTTATAGGCCTACTCTGAACTGAAACCTTTTGCAACGAAAATGAGTGTTTCTATTGGACAAATTCAGGTAGGCCCCTCCCTTTTCTGTGGTTCCTACTTTCTAGAATAAACGGTTTCCATTGCAAAACGTTTTGCAACTGAATCTGACTAATGAATGTACCCCTGGCTGTTTCAGAATGTCAAGACAATACAAATGAATTACATTACTACCGTTAAACAAACAGCCATAAATGTCCTCTTGGTTACACTGAGTCTGAGCACACAACAAAAAGAAACACACTGCAGCAGTATTACATAACCAATGACCCACTTACATGCAACCTTTTTGTAATCGTCCATCTCAACTGGCAATAACACTTGCTAGGTAACGTTACATAAAAACAACTGTGCTGGACACTGGCTAATAGTTAGAAAGGTACTTTGCTGGGCAGCTACATAGCAACCAAAGTAGCTAAGTAAAGTAACGTTACCCCGCTAGCACTAACGTTAGCTAGTTGGCGTATAGTTAGCTAGCGTGGCACGCTAATGCTAGCTAGTTATCAACGAGAGGATTGTGTCGTTTTTAAACCCCCAAAAAGTTAGCAGTCTTAAGCGTAACAACTTTTAATACTTGTGAACTTTAAAATGACTAACGTAACTAGCTAGTTAGCCACTACGGGTTATCTAACAAAGACACGCCGTATCAGCACCCGCGGCCTCATTCATTCGACCAGCTTGATAGCAGTTGGTAGATTACTTGACTCGTCGCACAAAACCAACAATATGTATGCAGACAACCGATGCTTGCGCTATAACACATATGTACACCGTTTTTTTTGTTTTTTTTTTACCTATGGCTCCAATTCCTTGAATTTAAATAGTTAGGAAATCCAGCAACGCCTGTTTAATGGTAGTCGCCATCTTCACAGGACGCCATGATAGTTTGGGGAGACCCAGTAATCCCAGAATGCCGTCCTGGGCGGCAAATTCCGAGAGGAATCTCCATGGCAACTCAGAGATGAAGGCTCTTCTTTAAAAATCAAAAAAGAATAATCAAAGAAATCATACATTCTATTATTAATTCGACCAATATATTCTATCTATTTCTATGACAGAGGCATAGGGCACAGGGGCCATATAAATAGACACCTTAGCTGAGACAGGTTGAAAGGTTTTTTCTCTACAACCCAATATGTAGGCCTATTCTATACAATAGCCTATATTCAGTGTATTGCATTGGGGCATGGGGCAGAGTAAAAAGCCATGCAGCAGACCGTGTGACACAATGTCCCTCAAAAAACAAAACATATTTGGTTAGTAGAGACCTCAATTAATAATTACCACCCCAGTTTTGCTGAGACTAAACCAGGTTTCCATCCTACATTATATGCGAGTAAAGTAGGCCTAAAAGAGGCCTGATAGAAACAGCACATTTGCCAGTAAAATTTCCAAATGTTGACAAAACAAAATACGCTAGATAAGGTGGGTTCTTTTTGTGTAGGTAAAATAAATTATACAAGAACAAATGTTGATATAATATGTTGTGTGGTCCTCCAACTTGACTCTGTCAAGCATGGAGTTTATTAGGCTACATATAAAATATGTTATGATGAACTTCACGGTGGTGAAATTGCACGCTGTTTAGCTCGATGCTCCTTTCCAAGAAATATCGAGGGTCTTATTCTGTTGACATAATGTCGATGCTTGACAGTCGTTTGAAAAATATAAATAATCTCTCTCTTTTGTCCATAATAATCTTATCATGTATACTATTGGCTATATATGCAGTGTAGCCTATCTGTGAGCTGTTGGCTAGTGCAGCGCCAATACCGGTGGGCACATTCACTAGCCTATATAAGCCAAACATTTTTGAGACAAACCATCAGTGGAGTTGAAAATGAGACGGAAACCCAATTAACTAGTATTTTTTATTCGGTAGGCTACTTGGGAATGTAACCACAGCATGCACTGATCAACTGGCAAGTGTCTTCACTGACATTTTCAACCTGTCCCTAACTGAGTCTGTAATACCTACATGTTTCAAGCACACCACCATAGTCCCTGTGCCCAAGACTAAGGTAACCTGCCTAAGGTAGCCTGCCTAAATGACTACCGACCCGTAGCACTCACATCTGTAGCCATGAAGTGCTTTGAAAGGCTGATCATGGCTCACATCAACACTATTATCCCAGAAACCCTAGACCCACTCAAATTTGCACACCGCCCCAACAGATCCACAGATGATGCAATCTCTATTCCACTCAACACTGCCATTTTCCACCTGGACAAAAGGAACACCTATGTGAGAATGCTATTCATTGACTACAGCTCAGCGTTCAACACCATAGTGCCTTCAAAGCTCATCACTAAGCTAAGGACCCTGGGACTAAACACCTCCCTCTGCAACTACATCCTGGACTTCCTGACGGGCCGCCCCCAGGTGGTAAGGGTAGGTAACAACACATCCGCCACGCTGATCCTCAACACGGGGGGCTCTCAGGGGTGTGTGCTCAGTCCCCTCCTGTACTCCCTGTTCACTCATAACTGCATGGCCAGGCACAACTCCAACACCATCATCAAGTTTGCAGATGACACAGTGGTAGGCCTGATCACCAACAACGATGAGACAGCCTATAGGGAGGAGGTCAGAGACCTGGCCGTGTGGTGCCAGGACAACAACCTCTCCCTCAACGTGATCAAGACAAAGGAGATGATTGTGGACTACAGGAAAAGGAGGACCGAGCACAGCCCCATTCTCATCGACGGGGCTGCAGTGGAGCAGGTTGAGAGCTTCAAGTTCCTTGGGGTCCACATCACCAACAAACTATCATGGTCCAAACACACTAAGACAGTCGTGAAGAGGGCACGACAAAGCCTATTCACCCCCAGGAGACTGAAAAGATTTGGCATGGGTCCTAAGATCCTCAAAAGGTTCTACTGCTGCACCATCGAGAGCATCCTGACTGGTTGCATCACTGCCTGGTATGGCAACTGCTCGGCACTACAGAGGGTAGTGCGTACGGCCCAGTACATCACTGGGGCCAAGCTTCCTGCCATCCAGGACCTCTATACCAGGCGGTGTCAGAGGAAGGCCCTAAAAATTGTCAAAGACTCCAGCCACCCTAGTCATGGACTGTTCTCTCTGCTACCGCATGGCAAGCGGTACCGGAGCGCCAAGTCTAAGTCCAAAAGGCTTCTTAACAGCTTCTACCTCCAAGCCATAAGACTCCTGAACAGCAAATTAAGGGCTACCCCCTCTTTTACACTGCTGCTACTCTCTGTTTATTATCTAGGCATAGTCACTTTAACTCTACCTACATGTGAATATTACCTCAATTACCTCGACTAACTGGTGCCCCCGCACATTGACTCGATACCGGTACCCCCTGGATATAGCCTCGCTATTGTTATTTTACTGCTGCTGTTTAATTATTTGTGACTTTATTTTTATTTTTTACTTAACACTTTTTTCTTAAAACTTCGTAAAGCATTGTTGGTTAACGGCTTGTAAAGCATTTCACTGTAAGGTCTACCTACACCTGTTGTATTCGGCGCATGTGTGTAACGGTCATCGTTGCATGAAGAAGTGGACCAAAGCGCAGCATGGTAAGTGTTCATGATTTATTCTCAAAAAAACACTTGAACAAAATAACAAAGAGCAAAACGACAACGAACAGTTCTGTCAGATGCAGGAACACAAAACAGAAAATAACTACCCACAAAACCATGTGGGAAAAAGCTACCTAAGTATGGTTCCCAATCAGAGACAACGATAGACAGCTGTCCATGATTAAGAACCATACCTGGCCAAAACAAAGAAATACAAAACATAGAAAAAAGAACATAGAATGCCCAACCAAATCACACCCTGACCAAACCAAAATAGAGACATAAAAAGCTCTCTCCAGTCAGGGTGTGACAATGTGACAAATAACATTTGATTAGGTATGCACTACGGAATTACGCACAGCCAATTTTATCCGCAACAAGTCAATTTGATGGTAACACATCACTAGATAGGTTTCCATCCAATTGGCTGCAGATTTTCATGCGAATATTCTAAAATCTGTATTTTCACACCAGTGGTGTGTTTCCACCAAACGGACACAAAATGCAACCTACTTTTCCGCTCAAGTTTTCATGTAGCCTACCGAATAAAAATCTAAAGTTCAATGTGTTTCCATCACCTTTTCAACTCAAATGATAGTTCTGTCACAAAAACTGTGTAATTGTGTCAAATAGCAAATGTGCCTACTCTGGTCCTGGCACGTGCTCTCTAGCCAGCAACTCGCAGATACAGTGCAGTTAGGCTAGTCTACCTAATGACATTTTTATGTATATAGGCCTAAAAACGAGAATATTTGTATTTGTCAAACGGCACTCAAAGATCAATCATCGTGTCACCAAAAACAAAATACCCTTTTCAAACATCTTTCTCATAAATACAGGTATTTTATCAACCAGCACATTTGAGTTCAGCCATAATATTTGTTATAGTATTTGTTCTATCTTTTCAGGGGGATGAAATTGAAATTGTAGCCAGCTCTGCAATGCTTGTTTGAAAAAGAGAGATACTTTGAAAAAGTATCATTTTAAATTAATCGAAAATGAGACATGGCAATCTGCACAAAGGCAAAAAGGACATTTTTAAACAATGGATGAGATTTTCTTAGTAATCTACTTGAGAACCATTTAGGGTACAAGTAAAACTTTTGAATAAGTGAAGCTTTTAGAGAGAGGTTTAGTGCTTTTATATTTAATAATCTCAACCCACCCAATTCATATTCACTATATACAGTAGATAGGCACGCTTTATTTTGTCTGGTTTAGCATCCCAAATAAAGCTAAATATTTTTTGCTCATATGATTTGAAAAACGAATCATCAGGAGTAGGCAGCGCCATAAGTAAGTGAGTAAACTGAGATATGACTAAGGAGTTAATCAGGGAAATTTTCCCATAAATAGACAGGTATTTACCTCTCCATTGTTGCAGGATCTTGTAAACATTTTACACGTTTTCTATTGAAATTCATTGTGGAGAGCTCATTAATATATTTTGTGATATGAATACCAAGTATGTCTACTTCACCGTCAGCCCATTTTATAGGTAAACTGCAGGGTAATGTAAAAAGTTGCATTTTTTAAAGATCCAATACATAATATTGTACACTTATCATAATTAGGTTTTAGTCCAGAGAGTCCAGAAAAGTAATCTAGATCTTCAATGAGACATTGCAGGGATCTAGCTTGTAGACTTAATATAAAACTTGAGTCATCGGCATACATGGACACCTTTGTTTTTAGCCTTGGATTTCTAATCTTCTAATGTTGTTATTTGATCTGATTGTAATAGCTAGCATTTCAATGGCCATAACGAATAGATATGGTGACAGCAGACACCCTTGTTTAACTCCTCTTGACAATTCAAAACTCTCTTGAGAAGTAGCCACAATTTACTATTTTATACCTGGGGTTGTTATACATTACTTTTACCTATTTTATAAGAGAATCACCCAAATTTTAAAAATCCAGGCATTTATAAATAAAATCCAGTCTTACTGTATCAAAGGCCTTTTCAAAATCCGCTATAAATACCAGGCCTGGCTTCTTAGATGTTTCATGATGTTCTATTATTTCTAGTAGTTGTCGTATATTATCGCCAATGCATTGTCCATGTAAAAAACCTGTCTGATCAGGATGAACAATACCTGGTAAAACCTTTATAATTCTGAGTGCTATGCATTTCGCTAGTATTTTTGCATCACAACATTGAGGTGTAAAAGGCCTTGTCACGCCCTGACCTTAGTTATCTATGTTTTCTTTATTATTTTGGTTAGGTCAGGGTGTGACGACGGTGGGTATGCTTGTTTTCTATTGTCTAGGTTTTTTTGTATGTCTAGGGGTGTTGGTAAGTCTAGGCATATGCATGTCTATGGTGGCCTGAAATTGGTTCCCAATCAGAGGCAGCTGTTTATCGTTGTCTCTGATTGGGGATCATATTTAGGTTGCCATTTTCCCTTTTGGTTTTGTGGGTTCTTATTCTATGTTTAGTTGCCTGTCTGCACTATCCATATTAGCTTCACGTTTCGTTTTGTTATTTTGTTCGTTTTGTTCAGTGTTCGTTCTTTTAATAAAGAAGAATGTACGCTTACTACGCTGCGCCTTGGTCTCCTCCTTACGACGGCCGTGACAGAAGAACCCACCATAAAAGGACCAAGCAGCGTGTTCAGGAGGAGCAGACAGCATGGACATGGGACGAGATTTTGGACGGTAAAGGATCCTGGTCGTGGGAGGAAATATTGGCAGGAGAGGATCGCCTACCATGGAGGCAGGTGGAGATAGCACGGGATGAACGGCGACGATATGAGGGGACACGTTTAGCACGGAAGCCCGAGAGGCAGCCCCAATAAGTTTTTTTGGGGGGGCACAGAGGAGATTGGCTGAGTCAGGTTGGAGACCTGAGCCAACTCCTTGTGCTTACCATGGGGAGCATGTGACTGGTCAGGCACCGTGTTATGCAGAAATGCGCACGGTGTCTCCAGTTCGCATTCATAGCCCGGTGCGATCTATTCCAGCTCCTCGCATTTGCCGGGCTAGAATGGGCATCCAGCCAGGATGCATTGAGCCAGCTCTACGTTCCAGATCTCCAATGTGTCTCCACGGCCCAGTGTATCCTGTGCCTCCTTCCCACACTCGCCCTGAGGTGCATGTCCCCAGCCCGGTACCACTAGTGCCGGCACCACGCACCAGGCCTCCAGTGCACTTCCACAGTCCAGTAGGGCCTGTGCCTCGTCCCCGCACTCGCCCTGAGGTGCGTGTCCTCAGCCCGGTACCACCAGTTCCGGCACCACGCACCAGGCCTCCAGTGCGCCTCCACAGTCCACTACCGGCATGTGCCTCTTCCCCGCACTCGCCCTGAGGTGCGTGTCCTCAGCCCGGTACCACCAGTTCCGGCACCACGCATCAGGCTTCCAGTGCGCTTCCATAGTCCAGAGCTTCCGGCGACAGTACCCAGTCCAGAGCTTCCGGCGACAGTACCCAGTCCAGCGCTTCCGGCGACAGTACCCAGTCCAGAGCCTCCGGCAACGTTTCACAGTCCGGAACCTCCAACGAAGGGCCACAGTCCGGAACCTCCAACGACGGGCCACAGTCCGGAACCTCCAACAACGGGCCACAGTCCGGAACCTCCAACGACGGGCCACAGTCCGGAGCCTCCAGCGAGGATCCCCAGTCCGGAGCCTCCAGCGACGATACCCGGCCCGGGGTCTCCAGCGACGGTCCCCGGCCCGGGGTCTCCAGCGAAGGTCCCCGGCCCGGGGTCTCCAGCGAAGGTCCCCGGCCCGGGGTCTCCAACGAGGTACCCGGTCCGGTGCCTCCGGCGATGATCCACGGTCCGGATCTACATAGGCGGAGGGATCGGTGTAAAGAGGGGGGGCGGCGTCCAGAACCAGAGCCGCCACCGAGGGTAGATGCCCACCCGTACCCTCCCCTATAAGTTCAGGTTTGCGGTCGGGAGTCCGCACATTTGGGGGGGGGGGGGGGTACAGTCATGCCCTGACCTTAGTTATCTATGTTTTCTTTATTATTTTGGTTAGGTCAGGGTGTGACGAGGGTGGGTTTGCTTGTTTTGTATTGTCTAGGGTTTTTTGTATGTCTAGGGGTGTTGGTAAGTCTAGGTGGCCTGAATTGGGGATCATATTTAGGTTGCCATTTTCCCTTTTGGTTTTGTGGGTTCTTATTCTATGTTTAGTTGCCTGTCTGCACTATCCATATGAGCTTCACGGTTCGTTTTGTTATTTTGTTCGTTTTGTTCAGTGTTCGTTCTTTTAATAAAGAAGAATGTACGCTTACAATGCTGCGCCGTGGTCTCCTCCTTACGACGGCCGTGACAGGCCTCTAGATTTCTATATAGACTGGGTCTTTATATTTGCCATCTGGGTCTTGTTTTAATAATAGTGAAATCAGACCTTACTGCTGAGTACCTGACAGACTACCATTTCTACAGGAGTAGTTAAAACAAGCTAGCAATGGAGCTTTGAGTTTATCAAAAAAGGCTTGATATACATCTACCAGTATCCATCAAGCCCTGGGGTTTTTCCAGATTGAAAGGATTTAATAGCCTCAAAGTTATTCCTCTGTAATTTGGCCTTCACACTGATTTTCTGTACATTTGTTAATTTTTATTTTGTTATTATTATTTGGAAAGAATTCCTTCCTTACAATAATCATAATTCAGTGGTTGGGGATGAGAAGGAAAAGAGAACATCTGCTTAAAATATTTAGCTTCCTCTTTTAAAATATCATTCGGAGAATCATAGATGACTCCCTTTTCAGTAACGAGTTTTTGCAAATTCTTTTTGTTAGCGTTCCTGTGTTGGAGATTCAGGAAGAATTTGGTGCATTTTTCTCCATATTTCCTCCAGTTTGCTTTATTTATGTAATAGATTACATTAGATCGTTCTTGAATAAGTTTCTCCAGTTCTTTTTGTTTTTCCTCTAACTTATTTTGTATCTCTGTAGTATCATTTTTATTGATATCTACCTGTACTATTAGTTCATGGATTTCCCTTGTTAGTCTTGTCTCTTTAGCCAGAAACTGCTGTTTTATTATTGATGGACATTGAATTGAATGACCTCTGAAGGTACACTTAAAGGTATCCAAAACAATAAGGGGATTTGCTGAACCTATATTATACTGGAAGAATTCAGTTATAAATTATTATGTCTTTGTTAAAAATAAATTGTCCTCCAGTAAACGTTGATTACATTTCCAATATCCCCATCCACGTGGAAACTCTATAAGAGTTATGTGAAGGCCAATTAGATGATCCGATCGCATTCTGTCTCCTATTAAAACTTTTTTAACCTTTGATGCAAGAGAGAAAGAGACAAGAAAGTAGTCAAGACGACTAGCTTGATTAAGTCTCCTCCATGTATATCTCGCTAGGTCGGGTTTTTATAGTCTCCAAATATCCACTATTTCTAATGTGTCCATAATATTTGTGATTTCCTTAAGGGCACGGTGATGATAGTTTGTAGAGTGATTTCCTTTTCGGTCCATTGAGGTACTTAAACACTGTGTTATAATCTCCCACCATAATGATTTGATTTGTAAGTTCAATAAATTGGTATAAATATTTTCGAAGAAGTATGGATCATCCTGATTTGGACCATATAAATTAATGAGACAAATCTCTTTTTCATCCACTTTCATATTCAGAAAGATCCACCTTCCTTGTGAATCATTCTTGACTATTTGCACATTCAGATCAACATTTTTGTTAATATCATCACACCTTTTGAGTTCCTTTGTCCATGACAGAAAATTATTTCACCACCTCATTCCCTTTTCCACGCAACTTCATCTAAGGTTGTAGAGCAATTTTCCTGTAAACAGTATATGTTATATTCCTTTTCTTTTAGCCACATAAAGACCGATCTTCTTTTTTTAATAATCTGCTAAACTGTTACAATTATCACTGGCTATACTTATTTCACCTCTTACCATAACTAGATACTATTCTCAGTCTAAATTGACCATAATTAGTGCTTGTAAAGCTACTGCCATAAGAGGTATTATGACGGTCAAAATTTGAGATTTCAAATGTCTGATATTTAGAATTCAAGAAACAGGTTCTAGCAATATTTGTTTTATTCCCTTGCCTGTTTGCCTGTGAGCCAATGCCACAGATGTTGGACAATTGGGTCAAGATATTATGTGTGTAGTAAATCTGAGTAGGTTGATGTGTATGATATTGGATGTGATTTAGTGAGAGTGTGTATGATGTCTGGATTAGAGTAAGACTATAATGTGTGATGTCCAAATAAATAGTAACCCAGACAATTTGCATGGTTGAGTGTCTATGTGTGTAACATGAAGTGAGTATAGCCTATAGGGTGATAATTGTAATCCATATCATATCACCATCATAGTTGCATCATAATTACCTTTAACATAATTTTCATAGAAAAACACATCCCAGCATTGCCATAGCAATTGACGTTTTACATGATCATGAAAGAGACCTTGCATTACTATAGAGACGGCTTCACTACAGTACAAATGTATCCTGTACAATATGTTATTATTCCACAACGTTCCTGTTCTGATATCTTCCCCTGGCTTGTTGTAAACATAGATAAACATGTAGACAAAAACATAGAAAAGATAGACAAATAAAAAACATTAAATTATAGAAAACTTCTCAGCGATACAGAGAGGGGAGAGAGGGAGAGAAGAGAGAAAGAGAGAGAGATCAGGTGTGTATGTGTATGTATAAGTCCGTATGTGTAAGCGAGCATGTAATTGAGTGCGTGTGTGTTCATATCAACTTCATAGTGTTCACATTTTTACAGTTCACATTCTTTTTTTTTTTCATAACCTGAAGTCACTGTAGAATTTAGTACAGCCATGGTGTTATGGAGCTGTCTCAGAATAGCTGTCCATTTATAAAGAGTTTGTCCACAATGAGGCAGGCACGCTTACCCCTCTCCCTCTGTTGCCTCTGTACAGGATACAGTCTCTTGCGACGTTCGTTTATCTCCTGTGGAAATTGGTAATTGAGACCGAATTTGGTCCCTTTTAGCTCCTTTTGTTGGTAGTGTTCAAATTTTGAGATGATAGGTCTGGAACCCTTGGCCTTGTCGGTCCGAGCTCCAAGTCGGTGTACTCTGTGAAAAGTCACCTTGTTTACCTTGGAATTAAAAAATTATCTGTCTGCATTTATTGTACCAAAACTACCTGTTCATCACAGCTGTCATTATTTTCTTTATATAGGGTATGACTACCCACATAAAAACTGGATGGAAACGTGGTTTCTGGTGAGAAAGTGCTCTTTTTTATGTAGATTTTAGAATATTTGCATGAAAATCTGTCGCCAATTGGATGGAAACCTAGCTATAGTTAGTAACGTTTTTTCTCTACAACCCATGTAGCCTATTCCATATGTGTATTGCATTGGGGGCAATGGAGGGAGCAGAGTACGGAGTACTGCTGGATATGTATGACACAGTTCACGGTCCCCCTCAAAAACAAAACATATTTGGTTAGTAGAGACCCACACTTTAGCTGGGATAGGTAGTAAGGTTTTTTCTCTACAGCCCAATATGTATTCCATATACAGTATTACATTAGGGCAATGGAGGGGGCGGAGTATAAAGCCGCAGCAGGCCTTGCCACACAGTCCCACTAAAAAACAACAACATATGTCTTTGTAAAAAAAAAAATATACACGTATATAATTTTAAAAACATATTTGGTTAGAACTAGAGACCATACTGAATAATTTCCACCCCACTTTAGCTAAGACAGATGTTTCCTCTACAGCCCAATATTATCAACATACCAGTCTCAACATTGTAACTTTCATTACTGGTCTTAAAAAAGTGGCCATTGATTAAAATACAATATCAGTATTGCAATGTGATGAAATGCTAGATTTTATTTTGAAGGTTTCCTCATTACCATACGATTGTGATGTTCTCGTTTGTGCATAATTTTCAAATTTCATATTTTTAGTTATTTCAATGGGATAATAATACTGCAGCTGCTTAGCCTAATTTATTCAGAAATGTTTTATTCAAGCCAATCAATAGACCTTGCCAGCTTGTAGTCCTAAAAAACGGAAATTAGTTAGCATTTTCTACCTCTGGTTCGTTGAACATTCCTATAGGTGAAATTAATGGGAAAATAATGGAGTTTTGGGATAATCACCAGAAATTAGGTTTGAGGTTAACTGCAGGTTTAGGAGATTTTATACGTTTTGTTCTATATGAGACAATAGCATTCAGTTAACATGACCTTTATGAATCCTTTGTGCTTGTTTTGATTACATAAATGCTTCAAAATTCACAAAAAGTGATGTTAGCTGATGAAGATTATCTCATAGATCAAAACGTATAAGATCTCCTAAGCCTGTGTTTAACACTGACATTATTTTCGGCGTTTATCCAAAACCCCTACAAAACCCCCATTAATTTCCCCATAGGCTTTGAAATGTCATATGTCATTGCTTTGACCATGGCGGACGGAGTTAGCCTACCTCCGTTAGTGCCTACAAAAATACGCCAATAATCTTGCTCTCTTATTATCATTTTTTTTGCAGAACTGTTTACATAGTAGGGATGCTGAATATCACATAACTGATGTGATTTCATCAGTATGTGATCATTTTAATAATTTGTACTATTTGCAAATACAGTAACAAGTAAAACTTTTATAATATTGATTTTCCGGTAGCCTTTCCATTCGATATCTATGGCTCGAACATGGGCGTCGTTGTTCAATGTCCTGTCAGCTGACTAGCAGCATCTTTGGCTGTTACAACACACGAGTCGCTGTGTTCAAACAGTTTCTAGCTTGCTAGCTACTACAACCTCGAACACCTATGCGGCTCTACTAGGGTGTTATGTTACGAAGGAGCTAAATACCTCCGGCTTTGCATTTCCCCATAGGCTTTTAAAAAACGTCATTGCTTTGACCTATGAGCCATTGCAAATGTTAGCCTGCCTCCGTTAGTGCCTACAAAAATATGCCATTAATATTGCTCTCTATTTAGCATTTTTTTGCAGAACTGTTTACATAGTAAGAATGATGAATATCACATAACTGATGTGATTTCATCGGTATGTGCTCATTTCTATTTTGTTTTAATCATTTGTATATACAGTAACAAGTAAAACATTAATAATATTGCAACTTCCGGTAGCCTTGCGTTCTAGTTTTTTCGCGCATGTCTATGATTCGAACATGGGCGTCGTAGTAGGTGAATGTCTTGTCAGCTGACTAGCAGCATCTTTGGCTGTTGCAACACACGGGTCGCTGTGTTCAAACAGTTTCTAGCTACTACAACCTAGAATACCTATGCGGCTCGACTAGGGTGTTATGTTACGGAGAGCCAAAACTGGCGAAGGAGCTATACCTCCAGCATGGCGACAGAAATACAACCCAAACCGCAGACTCGGACGCCTGTTCTGCTCAATAAAATCGAGGCTTCCCAAGATGTTGTGAACACGGCGGTTATAATTCCAAAGGAGGACGGGGTGATCAGCGTGTCTGATGACAGGTAGGATGATACTGCTTTACTATACCCTTTTATGAGGCCATGTTTTCAAATATGTGACTAGCTAACCTTACAATGTTACATGCATTTTGCACAATTTCTATGCAAACATGTCGCTACTGATGCTATAAGATCCCTATCGCTCAGTGGGTTTTCCCTCTGAACAGACCGCTCGGTCATTGCTCTAGTTTATTTATGTGACGTTAGCTGACTAAACTCAACTCCATGGTGAATAACATTTCTTATTAACTCCACAAACGGAGCTGAACAGAGACCAGGCTTTGTGTAATTCAGTTTCGACGACATCGATTCGGTAAAGGTTAATACTTTATATATATATATACATAAGAACAAGGTAAGCTTTATATATATATATATAACGCTTACCTTGTTCTTATGTTTGTCCTCTGTAGTAGGGTGTTGGGGGGGGGTAAAATGAACATCGCTTGAACTGAGCATACCCAATGATACAACAGAATCTCAGAAGCATAGTACACTTTGCTTCATGCATGTAATTTATTTCACCTTTATTTAGCCAGGTAGGCAAGTTGAGAACAAGTTTTCATTTACAACTGCTACCTGGCCAAGAATAAAGCAAAGCAGTTCGACACATACAACAACACAGAGTTACACATGGAATAAACAAAAGATACAGTCAATAATACAGTTGAAGAAAATCTTACCATTGCTGTGATAATACAATTTGTGTGTCTGAATTCTGGGTCAAAGGTCGCTAGAGAAAGTGTTTAACAAAAATGGCACCAAAATGACACAGGTGGGCTCAGATTAACTAACAAACATTTCAGGATATGAATTTCCTATCAAAATGACATTCAGGGTTATACAATGTGCATTTTAAAATTAATTGGGATTAAATACATATGTATGCATTTGGGCTCCCAAATTCTGCAGTGGTCTAAGGCACTGCATCTCATTGCAAGACCTGGTACCTGGTTCGAATCCAGGCTGTATCACATCCGGCCGTGATTGAGAGTCCCATAGGGCGGCGCACAATTGGCCCAGCGTCATCTGGGTTTGGCTTGGGTAGGCTGTCACTGTACATAAGAATTTGTTCTTAACTGACCTGCCTGGTTAAATAAAGGATAAATAAATGAAATGTGCACATTGTCATTTAATATGCAAATTAGCTGTTAATTTATGCACATTTCATGTTGTACACAATAAATCATTGACATTCAAGTTATTTATTTTGACCTAATGCAATTAATCACACACATATGCTACTCAACTAACCAGAGGTAATACTTTTAGGGTTTTAGTGTGTTTATAACAGCAACTTTTATGTAATTTGAGTCAACATACTCATATTATTTTTCTTTTGCCCACCCCTGCTCAAAAAACTTTGAGCTAGAGACACCAAGCTAACATTACTGACTACTTCAGACTAGATTATCTGACAAAATATTTTTGATACTATTTCTACTTTTTAAACCATAGCAAAATATGCATACAATTTAATGCATTCCAAAGGCCATAGACTTTCAATGGGGAAATTTCCATTCGCAGCTCCTCCCACACCTTCTATGCTAGACTCACTAGATTTACCCCTCCCTTAGGCTACACAAAGTGTGTGTGGTGGCGGCTAACCTTCCCGAGCTACTCTAGCAAAGGTGAGATTGCAGGTGTTCATAAATGTGTGCACAACAAACCACTTCCCCAAAATATTCTTGGTTGGCCCAATTTTTGTTTTAGCAGCGAAGGTATAATATTTCATACAAGCAGGTGTCATTACAGTAGGTGCATATCTTAAGTGGCAAAAAAATATGCCTATTAATATCAAACTAAAACAGAATGAGCATCTGTGCTTTTCACACAACATTAAACTGTGTGTGTGATTACATTATATACAGACTAATTGGTCAGAAGAGGAGTAGAAGAGGCCATCCAGACAAGCAAGATATCTGTTAAACATGTTTCAAGTAGAATGTCACGTCCACAAGTACGGTGCAATGCCTTTCTTGCAATCTGTAAACCCAACAATGCAGTAATCAATAACAATGGGGAGAATATCAAACAAAGTAGAATGAGCATCTGTACTGTCATACAACAACCAATGTGTAGATTGATAAATTTAAGCTCTGAGCATAATGATCATTCACATCTGTCCCACCGTTTACCCCTCCCTCACTTAGACTAGTGTGTGTGTGTATACAGTTGAAGTCGGAAGTTTACATACACTTAGGTTGGAGTCATATAAAAACTCGTTTTTCAACCACTCCACAAATTTCTTGTTAACAAACTATAGTTTTGGCACGTCGGTTAGGACATCTACTTTGTGCATGACAAGTAATTTTTCCAACAACTGTTTACAGACAGACTATTTCACTTATAATTCACTATATCACAATTCCAGTAGGTCAGAAGTTTACATACACTAAGTTGACTGTGCCTTTAAACAGATTGGAAAATTCCAGAAAATGATGTCATGGCTTTAGAAGCTTCTGATAGGCTAATTGACATAATTTGACTCAATTGGAGGTGTACCTGTGGATGTATTTCAAGGCCTACCTTCAGACTCAGTGCCTCTTTGCTTGACATCATGGGAAAATCAAAAGAAATCAGCCAAGACCTCTGAAAAAAATTGTAGACCTCCACAAGTCTGGTTCATCCTTGGGAGCAATTTCCAAACGCCTGAAGGTACCACGTTCATCTGTACAAACAATAGTATGGAAGTATAAACACCATGGGACCACGCAGCCGTCATACCGCTCAGGAAGGAGACGCGTTCTGTCTCCTAGAGATGAACGTATTTTGGTGCGGAAAGTGCAAATCAATCCCAGAACAACTGCAAAGGACCTTGTGAAGATACTGGAGGAAACGGATACAAAAGTATCTATATCAACAGTAAAATGAGTCCTATATCGACATAACCTGAAAGGCCGCTCTGCAAGGAAGAAGCCACGAGGGAAGAAGCCATCCTCCCAACTGTGAAGCACGAGGGTGGTAGCATCATGTTGTGGGGGTGCTTTGCTGCAGGAGGGACTGGTGCACTTCACAAAATAGATGGCATCATGAGGGAGGAAAATTATGTGAATATATTGAAGCAACATCTCAAGACATCAGTCAGGAAGTTAAATCTTGGTCGCAAATGGGTCTTCCAAATGGACAATGACCCCAAGCATACTTCCAAAGTTGTGATAAAATGGCTTAAGGACAACAAAGTCAAGGTATTGAAGTGGCCATCACAAAGCCCTGACCTCAATTCCATAGAAAATTTGTGGGCAAAATTGAAAAAGCGTGTGCGAGCAAGGAGGCCTACAAACCTGACTCGGTTACACCAGCTCTGTCAGGAGGAATGGGTCAAAATTCACCCAACATTGTGGGAAGCTTGTGGAAGGCTACCCGAAAAGTTTGACCCAAGTTAAACAATTTAAAGGCAATGCTACCAAATACTAATTGAGTGTATGTAAACTTCTGACCCACTGAGATTGTGATGAAAGAAATAAAAGCTGAAATAAATCCTTCTCTCTACTATTATTCTGATATTTCACATTCTTAAAATAAAGTGGTGATCCTAACTGGCTTTATACAGGGAATTTTTACCAGGATTAAATGTCAGGAATTGTGAAAACTGAGTTTAAATGTATTTGGCTAAGGTGTATGTAAACTTCCGACTTCAACTGTGTATGTTTTATATAATATATGTAGCACACACACGGTACCAGTCAAAAGTTTGGACACTTACTCCATTCAAGGGTTTTTCTTTATTTGTACTATTTGAAATAACACATGGAATCAATGCAGTATCAATTGCTGTATATTTTTCCACAAAACCCATATCGTCCAAAAAGTTATACTTTTGAGTCATCTGTCCATAGAACATTCTTCCAAGAGTCCAGGTGCTTTTTTTTTTTTTGCAAACTTGAGTAAACTTTTTGGATGACATGGGTCCCATTATGCCTGGCAAAAACTAAACACAGCATTCTACAGTAAGAACCTCATACCAATGGTCAAGCATGGTGGTAGTAGTGTGATGGTTTGTGGATGCTTTGCTGCCTCAGGACCTGGACGACTTGCCTTAATAGAAGGAACCATGAATTCTGCTCTGTATCAGAGAATTCTACAGGAGAATGTCAGGCCGTCTGTCTGTGAGCTGAAGTTGAGGCGCAGCTGGGTCATTCAGCAAGACAATGATCCAAAACACACAATCAAGTCTACATGTAAATGTCTAAAAAGCAACAAATGTAACGTTTTGGAATGGCCTAGTCAAAGTCCAGACCTAATACCAATTGAGTTGTTGTGGCAGGACTTAAAATGAGCAGTTCATGCTTGAAAATCCAAAAATTAGTTAAAGCAGTTCTGCATGCAAGAGTGGGCCAAAATTCCTCCACAGTGATGTGAAAGACTGATCAACAACTACAGGAAGCATTTGGTTGCAGTCATTGCAGCTAAAGGTGGAACAGCCAGTTATTGAGAGTGTAAGGGGGCAATTACTTTTTCACACAGGGAAATTGGGTGTTGCAGAAATTTGTTAAATAACAGAAAAAAACACTTATTTTATTTATTTGTAAACTCAGGTTCCCTTTATCTAATATTAGGTTTTGGTTGAAGATCTGGTTACATTCAGTATAAAAAATATGCAGAATCTGAAAGGGCAAATATCTTTTTCCCAAAATGCTATATTTGAGTAGCATTTATTGAAAAAGTATGGATTTCAGCAAACAAAGGCATGCAACTACAGAAGACAAGATTAGGCACAAGCATTTCATAATAATTTAAAAAAAGGATTGACCTTGGGTGAAATCGCTGTATCCAAAGCTGAATTCCACAAAGCCTGGTCTCTGCTCAATTCCATTGGTTGAGGTCATCAGAAACTTCCTACACCATGGAGTTTAGTCAGCTTGAGCTTATTTTATTTGCAGCATGTCGTCATGGCTCTTTCTGGCTGGTCATGGTCACCTAGTGTCTTTGCTCCGTTAGACTTGTACACATTGGTCTTGATGTGTACCAATGTCACCCCGCTGAGAGAGGCAGAGAGAGATGTATCTTATCAGAAACCTGACTTCTACACTGTATGTCTGTTTATCGACCACTGATATACTGTCATGCAGACGTTGCATAAAAACAACCGGGCTTGTCAGTCAGCTGACATGAAAGCCCACTGGTCATCTCTCTCTAGTGTGTAATAAAATTCCCACATTTTCAACCTCATGCTCATTCCAGTCATTCAAAGGTCACATAAGTAACAAGTAATGATAGACCTATCAATTAGTTATTGTGATTTTACTCGTGTTCATTTTCTTTATGAATTATTAAAGGGAAATTTCAAAAATGTTCAACTTCATATTCATCATCTCACCAGCCCAACATTATACAGTATGTGAAAATTGCACATTTCTATGTTTGGTATTAAAAAAGATAGAGGAAGATAAGTGTTTCCAATGACAGAATCAACCAATTTAGTAGGCAATGCCTACTCTAATTGGTTAAAATAACACGATGAAATTGTTAACACTTATATTCCCCTCATTTTTTCCACAAAACATAGAAAACGCTCCATTTTCACATACAGCTCTGGAAAAAATTAAGAGACCACTGCAAAATTATCAGTTTCTCTGGTTTTTCTATTTATAGGTATGTGTTTGGGTAAACTACTGACAACATTTCTCCCAAATTCCAAATAAATATTGTCATTTAGAACATTTATTTGCAGAAAATGACAACTGGTCAAAATAACAAAAATATGGTGTTGTCAGACCTCGAATAATGCAAAGAAAATAAGTTTATATTAATTTTCAAACGCAATACTAATGTTTTAACTTAGGAAGAGTTCAGAAATTAATATTTGGTGGAATAACCCTGATTTTCAATCACAGCTTTCATGCGTCTTGGCATGCTCTCCACCAGTCTTTCTCATTGATGTTGGGTGACTTTATGCCACTCCTGGTGCAATAATTCAAGAAGCTTGGCTTTGTTTAATGGCTTGTGACCATCCATCTTCCTCTTGATCACATTCCAGAGGTTTTCAATGGGGTTCAGGTCTGGAAATTGGGCTGGCCATGACAGGGTCTTGATATGGTGGTCCTCCATCCACACCTTGATTGACCTGGCTGTGTGGCATGGAGCATTGTCCTGCTGGAAAAACCAATCCTCAGAGTTGGGGAATATTGTCAAAGCAGAAAGAAGCACGTTTTCTTCCAGGACAACCTTGTACGTGGCTTGATTCATGTGTCCTTCACAAAGACAAATCTGCCCGATTCCAGCCTTGCTGAAGCACCCCCAGATCATCACCGATCCTCCACCAAATTTCACAGTGGGTGCGAGACCTGGAGAGACCTACAAGCCACAGTGTCTCGCACCCACTGTGAAATTTGGTGGCGGATCGGTGATGATCTGTAATTATGAATTTCTGTGTAGTACAGATCAGGGACCCATGATGCAATTTCGTTACCGGGTCTAAATCCACTTCAACAAAATTGCTGTTTTTTTTTTCCAAACTCAAGGTGCCATGTTATAGCTGACACCCCATTCTTTCTGCAGACATCTTTTGATATTAATTCGGAGCAGATATTTAAGAGTTTTTGGGAAACGTGGTCGCATAAAAACCTAAGGGAGATTTTACCGTAATACCGTTACCAAAGTTTGCATCTGACCCGCAGGACGATCCGGATATGGTTGAAGAGAGACAGTGGCCAGTACTGGCCCAGCATCTATCACACTATGCCAGGTTAGTACTCATCTCTCATTAGCTACTTATGCATGCATGGAGTTAAGCATCTAGGCCTAGCAACTCCATTGGCCTCATTTTGTGAGCTGTCGTTAGCTATTCTGTCTGTATGGAATCTGTTTTAGCATCTGTTCGTTTTAATAAAGTACACAACCGGTTAGGATATATTTCATTGTGCCTTTTTGCCCCCACACACTTATATACACACCAACTTTTCTTAGACTTGTCATTTCTTTCTTTTTGTAGCTTCATGCTCCTGTATGTCCTTTAACCCAGAGACCAGGAGGCTGTCTGTGGGAATGGAGAATGGAACCATCTCTGTAAGTGACATTTTCTGTAGTTTTAACATACACTCAAGAATGGGCGTTACATACATACTTTTCTACTTAGCATCCAGCCTCAATCGTGACACGCATATGGCTACCAAAGCTTGTACCCCAGTGCCAGGGTCAGATTGGGGGCTGGTTGTCATGGTTTCACATCAGCGGGTCACTGAGTAGCTACTGTGTGTTAATCTTTCACCGAGTCTTTGCTTCTCCAGACACCCAGCACTGATCGATACTCCCAGAGGGTTTGCATCTCTGAGTAATCTCTTGCATGATTGGCTAAGCAGTTAGGTGGATCAATCAACACTGGGATAGTAAATATGCTTTCATCTTCAGGAATGGCTTGGTCACCCATGCAGTTTCACTGGGAAATTGAAGCGAGTTATAGAATAATTGCCCTCACATTTTTGTAATTGGTGATCTCATTGGATGTGTAGGCCTGGGGTGCTGTAAAACCTTTGTCATTATGTGTAGATTATGGGATTTATTTGCAGAATACATTGCCTGTCTAAAAATAACATGGATATCATTTTAAAGCTAAGCACTTTTTGCTTAGGGCTCATCGTAAGGTTATTTTAAGCGCTGGGCAATTTTGTCCCAAAAGTATGTCCCATATGAAATAAATATTGCGCTACTTATTGGTAAAATCAGTGAGTGACATACTTCCTGTGTTTCAGGAGTTCATCCTGTCTGAAGACTACAACAAGATGACCCCGGAAAGAACCTATGAAGGTGAGAAGGGAAGTGTAGACACAGGCTGTGTTCTCTGTGTGACTCAGCTGACTCCGGTCAATGGCAGGAAGGGATTAAACCAGTCAAAATAATGGATTTTTTTTATCTTCATGGCACTTTGCTTGGTTTTATCTGCAAGACCTCTAAAAGCAATAAGCTAAGATTGAGGATGGAAAGAACCAGTCCATCTACTGTATACTATGTTTGGTCATATTTACCTGTATTTTTAAAATGGTTTTATTATCATGACGTGTTTCATGTGTGTGTGTTTTTTAGCCCACCAGGGCAAAGTGACAGTGGTGCTGTTTGTGTTGGAGATGGAGTGGGTCCTTAGTACAGGACAGGACAAGAACCTCACCTGGCACTGCTCTGAGAGTGGAACACAGCTGGGGTTATACCGCACCATAGCCTGGGTCTCTGGACTACAGTATCCTTCATCAGTTAGAAACAACCTATTCTACTCTTTCTATGCTATTCACATGATGTTGCTATGCCACATACAGTTGTGGCCAGAAGTTTTGAGAATTACAAAAATATTAATTTTCAAAGTCTGCTGCCTCAGTTTGTATAATGGCAATTTGCATATACTCCAGAATGTTATGAAGAGTGATCAGATGAATTGCAATTAATTGCAAAGTCTCTCTTTGCCATGCAAATGAACTGAATCCCCCCAAAACATTTCCACTGCATTTCAGCCCTGCCACAAAAGGAACAGCTGACATCATGTCAGTGATTCTCTCGTTAACACAGGTGTGAGTGTTGACGAGGACAAGGCTGGAGATCACTCTGTCATGCTGATTGAGTTCAAATAACAGACTGGAAGCTTCAAAAGGAGGGTGGTGCTTGGAATCATTGTTCTTCCTCTGTCAAACATGGTTACCTGCAAGGAAACACGTGCCGTCATCATTGCTTTGCACAAAAAGGGCTTCACAGGCAAGGATATTGCTGCCAGTAAGATTGCACCTAAATCAACCATTTATCGGATCATCAAGAACTTCAAGGAGAGCGGTTCAATTGTTGTGAAGGCTTCAGGGCGCCCAAGAAAGTCCAGCAAGCGCCAGGACCGTCTCCTAAAGTTGATTCAGCTGCGGGATCAGGGCACCACCAGTACAGAGCTTGCTCAGGAATGGCAGCAGGCAGGTGTGAGTGCATCTGCACGCACAATTAGGCGAAGACTTTTGGAGGATGGACTGGTGTCAAGAAGGGCAGCAAAGAAGCCACTTATCTCCAGGAAAAACATCAGGGACAGACTGATATTCTGCAAAAGATGCAGGGATTGGACTGCTGAGGACTGGGGTAAAGTCATTTTCTCTGATGAATCCCCTTTCTGATTGTTTGGGGCATCTGGAAAAAAGCTTGTCCGGAGAAGACAAGGTGAGCGCTACCATCAGTCCTGTGTCATGCCAACAGTAAAGCATCCTGAGACCATTCATGTGTGGAGTTGCTTCTCAGCCAAGGGAGTGGTCTCACTCACAATTTTGCCTAAGAACACAGCCATGAATAAAGAATGGTACCAACACATCCTCCGAGAGCAACTTCTCCCAACCATCCAGGAACAGTTTGGCGACGAACAATGCCTTTTCCAGCATGATGGAGCACCTTGCCATAATGCAAAAGTGATAACTAAGTGGCTCGGGGGAACAAAACATCGATATTTTGGGTCCATGGCCAGGATACTCCCCCGACCTTAATTCCATTGAGAACTTGTGGTCAATCCTCAAGAGGCGGGTGGACAAACAAAAACCCACAAATTCTGACAAACTCCAAGCATTGATTATGCAAGAATGGGCTGCCGTCAGTCAGGATGTGGCCCAGAAGTTAATTGACAGCATGCCAGGGCGGATTGCAGAGGTCTTGAAAAAGAAGGGTCAACACTGCAAATATTGACTCTTTTCAACAACTTCATGTAATTGTCAATAAAAGCCTTTGACACTTATGAAATGCTTGTAATTATACTTCAGTATTCCATAGTAACATCTGGCAAAAATATCTGAAGACACTGAAGCAGCAAACTTTGTGGAAATTAATATTTGTGTCATTCTCAAAACTTTTGGCCACGACTGTACAATGCCTTCAAAGTATTCACACCCCTTTACTTTTTCCACATTTTGTTGTTACAGCCTGAATTTAAAATGTATTAAATAAAATAAAAATCCCTGCCTACACAATACCCTATAATGTCAGTGGAATAATGTTTTTTTAAATGTTTAGAAATAAATTAAAAATGAAAAGCTGAAATGTCTTGAGTCAATAAGTATTCAACCCCTTTTATGGCAGGCCTAAATATGTACAGGAGTAAAAATGTGCTTAATAATCTCACAAATTGCATGGACTCACTCCTGTGTGCAATAATAGTTTTTAACATGACTTTTGAATTACTATCTCATCTGTACCCCACACATACAATTATCTGTAATTATTCCAAAACATGTATCCTGTTTGCAACAAGTCACTAATGTAATATTGAAAAAAATGTGGCAAAGCATAAAGCTTTTTGTCCTGAATACAAAGTGTTGTGTTGGGGGCAAATCCAACACATGACTGAGTACCTTTCTCCATATTGTCAAGCATAGTGGTGGCTGCATCATGTTATGGGTATGTTTGTAAT
Source organism: Salvelinus namaycush (assembly GCF_016432855.1). NCBI lineage: Eukaryota > Metazoa > Chordata > Actinopteri > Salmoniformes > Salmonidae > Salvelinus > Salvelinus namaycush. Next base: position 26,839,184 of record NC_052319.1, on the reverse strand, counting down.
TGTTAAAGACTGGGGAGAAGAAATGGCGCTAAGCACAGGCAAAATCCTAGAGGAAAACCTGGTTTAGTCTGCTTTCCACCAGACACTGGAAGATTAATTCACCTTTCAGCAGGACAATAACCTAAAACACAAGGCCAAATCTACACGATTTGCTTACCAAGAAGACAGTGAATGTTCCTGAGTGGCCGAGTCACCCGTTGCCTTGACAGCATTACACACTCTTGGCATTCTCTCCACCAGATTCATGAGGTAGTCACCTGGAATGCATTTCAATTAACAGGTGTGCCTTTGTTAAAAGTACGTTGTGGAATTTCTTTCTTTCCTTAATGTGTTTGAGCCAATCAGTTGTGTTGTGACAAGGTAGGGGTGGTATACAGAAGATAGCCCTATTTGGTAAAATACCGTGGCCATATTGTGGCAAGAACAGCTCATAAGCTAAGAGAAACGACAGTCCGTCATTACTTTAAGACATGAAGGTCAGTCAATGCGGAAAATGTCAAGAACTTTTAACGTTTCTTCAAGTGCAGTCGCAAAAACCATCAAGCGCTATGATGAAACTGTTTCTCATGAGGACCGCCACAGGAAAGGAAGACCCCTGCTGCAGACGATAAGTTCATTAGAGTTACCAGCCTCAGAAATTGCAGCCCAAATAAATGCTTCACAGAGTTCAAGTAACAAACACATCTCAACATCAACTGTTCAGAGGAGACTGTGTGAATCAGGCCTTCATGGTCGAATTGGTGCAAAGAAACCACTACTAAAGGACCCCAATAAGAAGCTGAGACTTGCTTGGGGCAAGAAACACGAGCAATGGACATTAAACCAGTGGAAATCTGTCCTTTTGTCTAAGTCCAAATTTGCGATTTTTGGTTCCAACCGCCGTGTGTTTGTGAGACGCAGAGTAGGTGAACGGATGATCTCTGCATATGTGTTTCCCACCGTGAATCATGGTGTGGTGGTGCTTTGCTGGTGACACTGTCAGGGATTTTATTTAGAATTCAAAGCACACTTAACCAGCATGGCTACCACAGCATTCTGCAGCGATACCTCATCCCATCTGGTTTGCGATTAGTGGGACTATCATTTGGTTTTCAAAAGGACAATGACCCAACACACCTCCAGGCTGTGTAAGGGATATTTGACCAAGAAGGAGAGTGATGGAGTGCTGCATCAGATGACCTGTCCTCCACAATCACCCGACCTCAACCCAATTGAGATGGTTTGGGATGCGTTGGACCGCAGAGTGAAGGAAAAGCAGCCATCAAGTGCTCAGCATATGTGGGAACTCCTTCAAGAATGTTGGAAAAGCATTCTAGGTGAAGCTGGTTGAGAGAATGCCAAGAGTGTGCAAAGCTGTCATCAAGGCAAAGGGTGGCTACTTTGAAGAATCTCAAATATAAAATATATTTTGATTTGTTTAACACTTCTTTGGGGTACTACATGACTCCATATGTTATTTCATATTTTTGATATCCACTATTATTCTACAAGGTAAAAAAAATATATAGTTAAAATAAAAAACTCTTGAATGAGTAGGTGTGTCCAAACTTTTGACTGGTACTGTACATCTGCCTTAAAATCGATGGCAAGACTTCAATGGTTGTCTAATGTCTAGCAATGATCAACAACCAATTTGACAGAGCTTGAAGTATTTGGAATAGAATGGGCAAATATCTTTCTACCCAGCTGTACAAAGCTCCTAGAGACTTACGCAGACTAACATGTATTGACTCGGGTGTGAATACTTATGTGAATGAGATATTTCTGTATTTCATTTTCAGTACCTTTTTCAAAAATGTCAAAACATGTTTTCACCTGTTTATTTAACCCTTAAAATTTTACCCAGTAAGTTGACAACCTGGGGAATGAGCCAATTGGAACTGATGGGGTATTGTGTGTAGATGGACGAGGAAAAAATAAATACATTTAATCCATTTTGAATTCAGGCTATAACACAACAATGTGGAATAAGTCATGGGGTATGAATACTTTCTGAAGGCACTTTATCTTAACAGATACTTAAGTGAAATGTAAAGCCACAAAACATATTTCAAGTGGTAATGGCTTTTGACTGTCTCCTTCACCTCAAACAAGTGTATGTTTTTATAACAACGAAGCGCTGTGGGGTAGACCAGAGAGGGAGCCAGATTAGCATCCAAGTAGTTTTTCTTATTGGGGGATGCTAACAACAGCCTTCAGTCATGCGGTCACCAAGGCAACGGTCCAGAGAGTTTTCTGTAATGGCGAGAGGAATGGTTTGAGTCCACTCCACTGTGGAGGGCACTCAATACCAACCAGCTCTGTGAGGTCATAAGACTGACTGCTTCTTCAAAGCCAGGGATAAACACTTCCCATGTTAAATACAGCAAAACGACATTGGATTTCAGCTGACATCATTCATATGGCAGCCATTTTTTTTGCTTTGTTTGCCTTATTACAAACCTAAAGGAGGCACTGTCCAAAATTGTTGAAATTTAAAGAAATCGACTTGGAACGTGTATTTTCTTTAGTATGTCATCCAGCTAATTCTCCATAACAGCCAGAGTTCTGAGTTGGCCTAGGGTCAGATTAGTACAGCAACCTTTTTCAGAAGAAGGAGAAATTACATTATGCTAAGTGAGAAGATTTGTCTTTTTTTCTCTCTGACTAATTGTTCTGGCCTCTTGTATCCAGGTCACAGGGAGAACTGTGTTCCTGGCTGCGCCCTCAGAAGGTCACTGAAAGGACTCTTGAGCTCAGAGACTAAGTATATATGATTTTGTAGCTAATGAACAGTTGATTGTTGTGGTAAGTTTACTGAAATGGGATGTTTAGTTTTTGTTGGATATGCAGTCAACCTTTCTCTGACTAGAATGAACCACATTCAGATCAGATCCAGTAGGTTTCAACAAGGTAACACTTTGAGAATAGAGTAAATGTGTGTGAAGTTGCTCAGATGCAAATTGTTCAGTTAAAGTAGCAATCTGTAGTTAAACAATAAAGTATTTTCCCGCCCATGTTTAGGTAAAAAGATTAGAAATGTAACTACTCTCAAATTCATAGACAGAGCTATGGATGCAAGGACTGACCATTCATGATATCACAATTATAGTTTTAACCATGTTCTTTAAAAAACAAATACATTTACTTTATTTACTAACATTGGAGTCAAACAAGCTCATTATTTTCAGTTCTGATGTGGTACGATAGTTGAACTAAGGTCATGAGGCATTTATACGTTATATTCTTCAATAATCTATGGGTACATATCATTCATTTATATAGCCAAAAATGAATGTAGCAACTGCAGATTGCCTCTTTAAATCAGTCATTGCCACTGTCATGTTTTTGCTGGAGACCGTCCTTGACACAACCTCTCCCAGATTTGATGTGGAGACAAGGCACGCCTTTGTGGGTGACCACTCTGGTCAGGTGACCATCCTGAAGCTGGAGCAGGACAGCTGTAGTCTGGTCACCACCTTCAAAGGACACACAGGTACTACTACTACATCCCACGTTGTAACACAACACTCGTCCTCTACTATCCCATCCTCCACCAGCCTTAAAACTCCAGCTGGGGGGGGTTGCCCTTTTTGGACTACTCCATTGGTTCATTACGCAGTGGAAACCAAATAAAGTGACCCTAAATATTTGAAAGAAAACACAAATACTATTTTAAACCCAGGTCTGGAAAAATCATGTAGATCTGTTACCTACTGACTGTCCCTCCGACCACTCAATCCCCTGCTAGCAGTGACAGAGCTAATGAGCCCTCACAGCTATTTACAAACCCTATGTTCTGATCTGGGGTCAGCTGTTGTAGCATAGTCACATCTCCTACTTCCTATATTGACAGAAGAGCGTGTGACTGACAACTGCTGACAGCACCACTATTCCAGGCCTGTCTCTTATCAGTAGAGTTACACATTAGGGTTGAATATTTTCCCTGTATTTTACAAATGTTCCATCCTGAGAATAAATCACTTTTCTCCTGGGTAACCAAGTATTTCCCAACAAAACCGGAAGTGTCATTCAAAAGCATTATGAAGCATATAAATATGTCTGGGTTTTATTAGGGCTTTGATCAGCATGAAAATTCAAACCTGATGCTACCTGAGTCTGATGATCCAGTAATTAAATACATTTTATGAGCCCTACATTAACATGCTGAATTATATGGATTGAAATTACGCACATTGTTCAAACCATGATAAAGTAGAAGAGAACACGCTGCCAACAAATTTACAAGTATAGGCTAGTGAATTTGATTTTAATTTTGAAATATAATAAGGCCTATTTGTATAATTAATAGGCTGACTCATACCTTTCATAATATTTCCTCTGTTATTAGCCTACCTTTCTCTCTCTGTTGCTTCATTCCTTCCTTGCTTTCAACATTTAAATGAAATACATTGTTGTACTTATCTTCATCATTCTAATCTCTCCTCGAATAGTCTATTGGTATAAGAAATGCTAAAGAAATGATGTCCAGCAAGCTATTCTAGTGTAGCTGTTCCTGCATGGGACTCCAAGAGTTAAGGAGTGTTTTTTAAGGAGAGGCCAGCGGAGCACATGTCACGGCCGTCGTAAGAACTGGACCAAGGTGCAGCGTAGTAAGCGTACATTTTCCTTTTATGAGAAAAGACGCCGAACAAAGCAATGAACACTACAAAACAAACCGTGAAGCTAAAGGCTATGTGCCATAAACAAAGTCAACTTCCCACAAAGACAGGTGGGAAAAAGGGCTACCTAAGTATGGTTCTCAATCAGAGACAACGATAGACAGCTGTCCCTGATTGAGAACCCTACCCGGCCAAAACATAGAAATACAAACAATAGAACATAGAATACCCACCCCAACTCACACCCTGACCAAACCAAAATAGAGACATAAAAAGGATCTCTAAGGTCAGGGCGTGACAGCACAGGTGCTTGCGTATTGCGCAAGAGACAGAGGCTAAAAGTTAGAAGCTTATAATGCATAACCCATTATTAATTAGCTCAACATAAGGCTAATACATTGAATTTATTACCTGAAAGAGTAGGCTAGGATACAGTGCCTTCTGAAAGTATTCAAACCCCTGGACTTTTTCCAGATTTTGTTAGGTTACAGCCTTATTCTAAAATTAATTAACTCGTTTTTCCCCTCATCAATCTACACACAATACCCCATAATGACAGAGCAAAAAAAAAAAAAAAAAATGGTGCAATCTTTGCTAATTTATGTACTTTTTTAAACTGATATCACATTTACATAGGTATTCAGACGCTTTACTCAGTACTTTGTTAAAGCACATTTTGGCAGCGATTACAGCCTCGTGTCTTCTTGGGTATGACGCTACAAGCTTGGACCACCTGTATTTGGGGAGTTTCTCCCATTCTTCTCTGCAGATCCTCTCAAGCTCTGCACAGCTATTTTCAGGTCTCTCCAGAGATGTTCAATTAGGTTCCAGTCTCTGGCTGGGCCACTCAAGGACATTCAGAGATGTTCCGAAGTCACTCTTGCGTTGTCTTGGCTGTGTGCTTAGTGTTGTTCACCTTTTGGAAGGTGAACCTTCGCCCCAGTCTGAGGTCCTGAGCACTCTGGAGCATGTTTCCATCAAGGATCTCGCTGTAATTTGCTCCGTTCATCTTTGCCTTGATCCTGACTAGTCTCCCAATCCCTGCCGCTGAAAAACATCCCCACAGCATGATGCTGCTACAACCATGCTTCACCGTAGAGATGGTGCCAGGTTTCCTCCAGACGTGACGCTTGGCATTCAGGCCAAAGAGTTCAATCTTGGTTTCATCAAAACAGAAAATCTTGTTTCTCATGGTCTGAGAGTTTTTAGGTGACTTTTGGCAAACTCCAAGTGGGCTGTCATGTGCCTTTTACTGAGGAGTGGCTTCTGTTTAGCCACTCTATCATACAGTTCTAATTGGTGGAGTGCTGCAGAGATGGTTGTTCTTCTGGAATGTTCTCCCATCTCCACAGAGGGAGTCTAGAGCTCTGTTAGAGTGACCATCGGGTTCTTGGTCACCTCCCTGACCAAGGCCCTTCTCCCCCGATTGCTCAGTTTGGCCCGGGCGGCCAGCTCTAGGACAGAGTCTTGGTGGTTCCAAACTTCTTCCAGTTAAGAATGATGAGGCCACTGTGTTCTTGGGGACCTTCAATACTGCATAAATGTTTCTGTGCCCTTCCCCACATCTGTGCCTCGACACTCCTGTCTTGGAAGTCTACGGACAATTCCTTTGTTTTTACTTTATCATTATGGGTTTTTGTGTGTAGATTGAGGAGGAAAAAAATAATTTAATACATTTTAGAATAACATAACAAAATGTGGAAAAAGTCAAGGGGTCTAAAATACTTTTTAAATGCACTGTATAGGGTAGAGGTCGACCGATTTATGATTTTTCAACGCCGATACCGATTATTGGAGGACCAAAAAAAGCCGATACCGAATAATCGGCCGATTTTTTTATTTTATATATATATATAATAATGACAATTACAACAATACTGAATGAACACTTTTATTTTAACTTAATACAACTGCTCAAAAAAATAAAGGGAACACTAAAATAACACATCCTAGATCTGAATGAATGAAATTCTTATTAAATACTTTTTTCTTTACATAGTTGAATGTGCTGACAACAAAATCACACAAAAATGATCAATGGAAATCAAATTTATCAACCCATGGAGGTCTGGATTCGGAGTCACTCAAAATTAAAGTGGAAAACCACACTACAGGCTGATCCAACTTTGATGTAATGTCCTTAAAACAAGTCAAAATGAGGCTCAGTAGTGTGGGTGGCCTCCACGTGCCTGTATGACCTCCCTACAACGCCTGGGCATGCTCCTGATGAGGTGGCGGATGGTCTCCTGAGGGATCTCCTCCCAGACCTTGACTAAAGCATCCGCCAACTCCTGGACAGTCTGTGGTGCAACGTGGCTTTGGTGGAGGGAGCGAGACATGATGTCCCAGATATGCTCAATTGGATTCAGGTCTGGGGAACGGGCGGGCCAGTCCATGGCATCAATGCCTTCCTCTTGCAGGAACTGCTGACACACTCCAGCCACATGAGGTCTAGCATTGTCTTGCATTAGGAGGAACCCAGGGCCAACCGCACCAGCATATGGTCTCACAAGGGGTCTGAGGATCTCATCTCGGTACCTAATGGCAGTCAGGCTACCTCTGGCGAGCACATGGAGGGCTGTGCGGCCCCCCAAAGAAATGCCACCCCACACCATGACTGACCCACCGCCAAACCGGTCATGCTGGAGGATGTTGCAGGCAGCAGAACGTCGTTACCCATCGCTCCACAAAAGCCGCGGCCCTTGCAGAGCAAGGGGAACCACTACTTCTAGGTTTCAGAGCAAGTGACGTAACTGATTGAAACGCTATTAGCGCGTACCCGCTAACTAGCTAGCCATTTCACATCCGTTACACTCACCCCCCTTTCAACCTCCTCCTTTTCCGCAGCAACCAGTGATCCGGGTCAACAGCATCAATGTAACAGTATAACTTTAAACCGTCCCCTCGCCCCGACCTCGGGCGCGAACCAGGGACCCTCTGCACACATCAACAACGGTCGCCCACGAAGCATCGTTACCCATCGCTCCACAAAGGCCGTGGCCCTTGCAGAGCAAGGGGAACCACTACTTCTAGGTTTCAGAGCAAGTGACGTAACTGATTGAAACGCTATTAGCGCGTACCCGCTAACTAGCTAGCCATTTCACATCCGTTACATTTACATGAGCGTAAACCCCCAGTGGCCTGAGGCAATTCACTTTAAGTTTTTTCAACATTCATTCAATGCATCATTGTATTTGTTTTCTGTTGTCCTGCTTACTGAATGTGTATGTCATTAGTTGTGCGTTATATGTTTCGAAGGTCGATCCTTTTTGTCTTACTCTCTAGCTGCTGCCTGATCAAACTGCCTGTTAGATTAATGGGATCCCTGGTATGCCATATTCTCAGCAACATTTACATTGACGATCATAGACATGTATAATACTGTATTAATACCACATATATTTGAATGCCAACCTAAACTGAGTGATGCAACTCTAACTGCATCCTCTTGGAACTTTAGAGGAATAAATTCACCCCCCCAAAAATGGTTGAGAATCCTCTCCCCTCTCAGGCAGTTCAAGTCAGATATGTTTATTACAAGAAACACATCTAACTGACTTTGAACATGAAAAATTACACACAAAGTGAATAGGCCAATTTTACTATTCTTCCTTTAACTCCCAAGAGCAGAGGGGTTGCCATCCTCAAAAAATAAACACTATTTAAACTCATGTATTTTTTTTAAAGACTGAAGGGCGCTTCATCTTAATTCATGGTACAATCAATCATACACCATACTGAATTTATATGGTCCCAATACTGGCTGTCCTCAATTTTTGTATTTAATCTTCAAGCATTTACAAGAATTCTAAATTGGGGACTTTAACACTGTTCTTGACCCACTAGTTGACAGGTCCCATGGCACATGCATTCAACAAGCGCCACAGGACCATTAAAGGATACATGATAGAACAAGGTATGGTGGATATTTGGCTTCTCTTCAATCCAGACAAGAGAGAGTATACCTATTTCTCACCTCATCATAAAACGTATTCCCGTATAGACCTTTCCATCGGTAATGCATCTTTGATGTCCCAAATTTCCAATGCTAATCTGGGAAACTGCTAAAGTTGTACTTAGAGTAAAAATTCTCATTCTGCTCAGCAAAGAAGGAAAATAAAATAGGAACTTGAGAAAAATGTCAATGCTCTTGATACCCTCCTTGCATCCATTCAAACCAATGATATTCCTAAGCGACTATTACAGGCCAGACTCCAACTTAATTAAATTAAGTACCACACAGGCTAGATAAATTGTTTGAATATAATTTCCCTCAACTATTGAAATTGGTCAAAGAAGATCTCGAAAGATGGACCTCTTCCTCTGTCTCTTGCCGGTCGTATTAATACATTTAAAATGATTCCAGTGTCCCCCCCACAGAAATGGTTTGATACCCTTAACCATTCATAAAATCTCAAGATTTTATTGGAGACAGAGAAAGGCCAGAATTAAACTTACTATATTACAATACTGTAAACCCAAAGGCAGACTAGCAGCACCAGACTTTCTAAATTATTATTTGGCCTTTGAAATTAATAACATAGCCAAATGGCTCAATTATATAAGTGTAAACTCACCTTCCTGGATTGATATAGAAGACTCCTGCGTAAAACCACTTAAAATTCAAGATCTTCCCTATATTTTTCAATCTGTTGAAAAACTGCCCTTTTCCAATCCCTTCACATTAAATACACTGGAAGCATGGACAAGCATCCACCAGTTACTTGATAAAGGACATTTAATTTAAGTGCTGAACTAAAATATAAACGCAACATGTAAAGTGTTGGTCCCATGTTTCATGAACTGAAATTAAAGATCCGAGAAGTTTTCCATACTCACAAAAAGCTAATTTCTCTCAAATTGTGTGCCCAAATTTGTTTACATCCCTGTTAGTGAGCATTTCTCCTTTGCCAAGATAATCCATCCACCTGACTGGTGTGGCATATCAATAAGATGATTAAACAGCATGATCGTTACACAGGTGTACCTTGTACTGGGGACAATAAAAGGCCACTAAAATGTGAAGTTGTGTCACACAACACAATGCCACAGATGTCTCCAGGTTTTGAGGGAGCATGCAATTGGCATGCTGACTTCAGGAATGTCCACCAGAGCTGTTGCTATAGAATTTAATGTTAATTTCTCTACCGTATCGCACCTCCAACGCCGTTTTAGAGAATTTTGCAGTATGTCCAACTGGCCTCATAACCGCAGACCTCATGTAACCAGCCCAGGACCCCCACATTCGGCTTCTTCACATGCAGGATCGTCTGAAACCATCCACCCGGTCAGCTGATAAAACTGAGGACTATTTCTGTCTCTAATAAAGCCCTTTTGTGGGGAAAAACTCATTCTGATAGGGTGGGCCTGGCTCCCCATGGCTGCACCCCTGCCCAGTCATGACATCTATTGATTAGGGCCTAATTAATTTATTTCAATTGACTCATTTCCTTCTATGAACTATAACTCAGTAAAATCATTGACATTGTTGCGTTTTATATTTTTGTTCAATATAGATACAGAAAATGAATCATTTGAATAGCTCCTCAAGTGTTCAGTACCTACAGATTAAACAGCTACTTAAATCTAAATTGCAATTCAATCCGAAGCAACAACGTATCTCAGAGCTAAGCCGATTGCTCTTAGCCAACCGGAGTTCAATAAATATTACTTCCAAAATGTTTAAAAAACTGACAGGAGTAGGTGATGCTCTATCCTCCCTAGAGAAATGGAACCAGCGATTTGGACATCTCCCTTAACAGGGAAGCCCAGAAGAAAGTATTTACCACCGCCCACAGCATCTCATGTAATAAGAAAATTAAACTTATCCAGTATGAAGTCCTACATAAATTCCACAATATCTATGGAACTTGGTGGCTGATGGGGCTTGTTGATTCGCTTGTGTGTCTTTTCTGCCAAAAAGAAAAGACTGCGTTCTGGCTTTGTCCCATCATTGAGAATTACTGGAAACAAGTTCTCAGCATTGTCTGTCATCCTCCATATTACTATGTTTTCATCCCCTTCACTCTGTATACTACACTATTTTGATGATGACGACCCCTGTGTTTCTTCTAATGACTATTTTGATCTCATTAACGATCTGAAAAAAAGGGATACTGTTCAACTCGAAAAGCAGATCCAATGTTTCAACCATACACTGGCTTAGTTTATGGTCTGACCTAGCCTCCCTGGAGATATCCATCTTCAAACTAAATAACAAACTGAAGGACTTTTACACAATCTTGGAACCATTTATATCCGACACTGCCCCCAGGCAACCCCAAATATGGCACTTCCTACCTAATTATTATATCTCTTCTAACTGGCAACTTATCCACTAGTCTGGTCCTTTGTTTTCCCCTCCTGTCCCGTCTTGTCCTGTCTGGTCGTCTCTTGTTTTGTCCTGTTTTGACTTCTCCCTATTTTCTTTAAATCATTTTTGTCTTTCTCCACTTTTATTTTGACCCTACTTTTCTGCTCTTTCTTACTTTTTGGTGGTAATTTAACTTCACAATAATAAACAGTTGTATGTACATGGGATGGTGGAAGAGCTACAGGACGGGAGTGGGTGTTAAGAGGACAATAGATAATATTTGGTGCCTGGTGTACTGGCTTATGCCTGGTGTACTGGCTTATATTTGACGTGATGAATTTGCAGCATATTTTAAAATTACAAGTAAATAATCAAGTTGTCCTTCTGTTATGGGGGGGGGGTGGATGTGCATTTGCTGTCTTACCAAGAAGTAGAAACTCAGTGAGCCGTTTTAGTTTGTTTCTTTAGTTTGTTCCACTTGGTGCAGCCTTGACCAGGTCAAGTTAAAGATCCAGTGGCTGGGAATGTTTGTTATCTCCAGTACGATCTAAAGAATGTGTGTTAAGTGTTCTGCTGTCTCTAGGCAACGTGACGGCACTGTGTTGGGACCCGGCCCAGAGAGTGTTGTTCTCTGGCAGCTCAGATCACTCCATCATCATGTGGGACATCGGGGGACGCAAAGGCACCGCCATAGAACTGCAGGGACACAAGTAAGACTTGCACACTGAACGTCAACATGGTCGTCCAATATAGTCTTCAAATGTAATCCCAATGTAGTATTAAAACCCCAATGTATTCATCTGGATGATACAGTCTTAGAAACTGTTGAAATGCCTCTAGTAGTCTCCTAAGGGGTGTTTCTGTTAAGTAATGATCCATAACTTTAGGCTGATACATGTACAGTCATGCAGTTGGAGAAGGTGTCTGAGTCCGCAAAATGGAAAACCGAGAGCACTTGTGGATAGAATGTATGAAATGTAATCATCAAATCAAGCTTTATATACTGCATCCGTGTGTGTGTGTGTGTTAACTATGCAGTGATAAGGTCCAGGGCCTGTGCTATGCGCCACACACACGTCAACTGATTTCCTGCAGCTCAGATGGAGGCATCGTCATCTGGAACATGGACGTGACCAGACAGGAGGTGAGGGAGGGATGGACTGATAAAGATAAAGGGATGGAGCAGAAGGAGGGAGGAAGAGAAACCTCAAGGCCGTGAGGGATGGCGGGGGGGGGGTGAGAGAGAGACCTGAAACAGACCGAGTGGCTTTAAACCACAGCCATAGATGCACAGACAGAGAGAATGACAAACTCTGAATGAAAATTTGAATGTTCATGTACTGAATGCAAATGAGGTGTTCAGTGCCAACATGGCAGATAGTTTGCTGAATCTGTGTAGACTACCTATGGCTTTGTTTGGCTCTAACCATCTCTCACTTAGGTTATACCTAAGCACTGATTATGGGTCAGTTCCCTTTATTAACTCAAATGGTTAAAGGTAGGATTGAGAAAGGGAAAGCTGATTCCTGAGAATTACTGTATTTAAGGTTTGTTTGCAACCTGTCTATCTGTGTGTTCCCACAGACCCCAGAGTGGCTGGACAGTGACTCGTGTCAGAAGTGTGAGCAACCATTCTTCTGGAACTTCAAACAGATGTGGGACAGTAAGAAGATCGGCCTGCGCCAGGTACAGTGGGCTCCATACTGTCACTATCACTCTGGGGTGTAGTTCACAAAAGGGCAGGAGAAGTCCTTATTTTATGTTCTTCCTATGGCATGCTGAAATACAGAAAAACAGCCCTGGTGTGGCCTCACCTGTTTGTGAGTCTACATGAGTGAGATATATGCACATTGTCGTTATCTGCCAGCCGAGTAGGCCCAACCCAAGCCTCAGTGTCTCCTATCTCCTCTCCCCCAGCACCACTGCAGGAAGTGTGGGCAGGCTGTGTGTGGAAAGTGCTCTGCCAAGCGCTCCACCATCCCTCTCATGGGCTTCGAGTTCGAGGTGCGGGTGTGTGACAGCTGCCATGAGTCCATCACAGACGAGGAGTAAGTAACACACAAAACTGTGCACAAAAAAAGCTAATAACATCAGTGGTGTAAAGTACTTGAGTAAAAATACATGACATTGCCAAAAGTATATGGACACCTGCTTGTCGAACATCTCATTTCAAAATCATGGGTATTAATATGGAGTTGGTCCCCCTTTGCTGCTATAACAGCCTCCACTCTTCGGGGAAGGCTTTCCACTAGATATTGGAGCATCCATTCAACCACAAGAGCATTAGTGAGGTTGGGCACTGATGTTGGGTGATTACGCCTGGCTCGTAGTCGGCGTTCCAATTCATCCCAAAGGTTCGATGGGGTTGAGGTCGGGGCTCTGTACAGGCCAGTCAAGTTCTTCCACACCGATCTCGACAAACCATTTCTTTATGGACCTCGCTTTGTGCACGGGGGCATTGTCATGCTGAAACAGGAAAGGGCCTTACCCCAAACTGTTGCCACTAAGTTGGAAGCACAGAATCATCTAGAATGTCATTGAATACTGTAGCGTTAAGATTATGTCTGAGTGTTGGAGTGTATCCCCTGACTATTCTTAAATAAAAAATATAAAAAATAATTAGTGCAGTCTGGTTTGCTTAATATGAGGAATTTGAAATTATTAATTCTTTTACTTTTGATACTTATGTATATTTGAGCAATTACGTTTACTTTTGATGCTTAAGTATATTTTAAAACAAAATACTTATTTAGATAGGTAGCTCTCTATCCACAATATAGCAGAGTATGTAAAGCCATAACACCTACTTTTTTTCAGCAACAGATTATGATCGATAATATCAAAAGCTGAAGTCTTAACAATACAGCCCCCACAATCTTATTATTAATTTCTTTCATCCAATCATCGGTCTTTTGTGTCGGTGTGTCAGTGCTGTACATGTTAAGCGACCTTCCCCATAAAGCATGCTGCTGTTAATCAGTTTACAGTGAAATAAAATTGTATCTGGTCAAACACCATTTTCTCCAAAAGTTTACTAAGAGCCGGTAGTAGGCTGATTGGTCGGGTGTTTGAACCGGGTAAAGGGTGCTTTGCTATTCTTGGGTAGCTGAATGAATTTTGCTTCTCTCCAGGTCTGAGGTCACACACCTCTTCCACACTCACTTTACAGAATTCAAAATTACAATGCTTGTCTTTCATTATCAGGTCAGTTCTGCATGAATATGAAGACTGAGTTTGTTGTTGGCATGTCATGCCTAACATGCTGACCAAACCGGCCATTGTGCTCACGTTGATTTTGTTCACTCACACCAGAAGCGATCAGGACACGCAAGTTGAAATATCAAAACAAACTCTGAACCAATTATATTAATTTGGGGACAGGTGAAAAAGCATTAAACATTTATGGCAATTTAGCTAGCTAGCTTGCTGTTGCTAGTTAATTTATCCTGGTATGTAAACATTGGGTTGTTATTTTACCTGAAATGCACATGGTCCTCAACTCCGACAGTTAATCCACAGATAAAACGGTCAACCAAATTAGTTTCTCGCCATCTTTCCTCCTTCCTTAAGGCTTATTTTTCTTCTTTGGACTTTCTATTGCGGTTGGCAACCAACTTTACATCATTACTACAACCTACCAGAGTGTGGACCTAAGTTCATCTTTCAATCACCCACGTGGGTATTTGCTCCTAAAAACCAATGAGGAGATGGCACGTGGGTATATGCTCCTAAAAACCAATGAGGAGATGGGAGAGGCCGGACTTGCAACGCGTTGAGCATTATAAAATAAAACCAATTTCTATTTTAGCGCCTGGCCACGTAGATGCTCGCTGACACCTGCGAGCAGTGTGGGTGCAATGATTGAATAACATGTATGTGTACATTTATTTTGCAACGCGAGCGGTGTGGTCAGCATGTAAGTTTGCTAATTTAGGTAATGATAATGTTACGGATACAAGTATTCTGTGTGTATCCTGTGTGTGTTTCTTTTCTCTCCTTCTCCCCTTCACACAGGTGGCAATCATCATTCCCCAATCAGTCATCAATCAGTCGCTAATCAGAAGACACACCTCCTGTTTCACTTACCCAACCATTCCCCTTTCCCTTGGTTTAAAAACCCTGTCAGTTGTGTTCTCTGGAGCTCCATCTCTCTGTCAATCTCTCGGTAGTTCTCTGGTTTAGTTTTCGCTACTACATGTCACTTTGTCCCCACCTGTGAGTATTGTTATTTTGTTATGTGGTTTGATGTTGGGAAAAGGGGGAACCAAGACAAGTTGCCCATGGGCATACACTACCTGTAGGACTACTTTGTCTAAGAACACTAGGTAGAACTGGGCGGACCACCCACTGTATTTTTGGTTAGTTAGCTGTATAGTAGTAGGCTAGTCTAGCTTAGGGGTGTTTTTGGATATTTGTTTCTTTCCTTGGGTCCAGCTCAGCCCCTTTTCCTGCCCCCCTTTACCGTGTGTTTTCAAATAAACCCTGAGTGTTTGACGGTACTTAAGTTGTCTGTGGTATTTCGTTCTCACTGATACTTTGTCACTATTATACTTTGCATGAGGTATGTTACGGGTCTCGTTACCATCCCCCCCCTAGACTGCCCGGGCCAAAGGGATTCGTAACAGATAAAGTTATTCAAGTAGTAGGCAGTATCAGAGGGTTTTGTGATGAATTAGCCATTTGATTCAATGAAGGATGGAGCAGAGTTTGCCTTTTTGCCTAAAATGTCATTTAAGGTACTCCAAAAAAAAATCCTATACGTTTGGTGATAACTGTTTCCCCTCGTCTTACAGCCGGGCGCCCACGGCAACATTCCATGACAGCAAGCACAGCATAGTTTACATGCACTACGAGCCCACCACAGGCTGGCTGCTGACCTCTGGGGCCGACAAAGTCGTCAAGGTGAGACGGACACGACCAGACACTTTGTATAAATGTATCCTCCTGTATTAGATACAAAGTATTTTCTTGGGTGCGTATATGTGTATGAAGGAGTCTGTTTTTTTTAATACAGCTTATGTTTGTGTGTGTGTGTGTCAACAGCTCTGGGACATGACTCCAGTGGTCTCCTGAGGGTCATCGTTGACAGGGAGCAACATGGAGCTCCATCCACCTATCAGGGTAGAGCTTACAGCCTGGTGGCTGTCATCCTGAGAGGAAGAGGGAATGTCAACAAGAACAACAACAGCTAAACAACTTACAACAGCAGAGCAACATCCACAGAACCTAGAAACACCAGGCCTTTCTTGCCTGTCCTCGTCCCTCTTGGTGACTAAACGTGAAAAGCTTTACACTGGCTGCATAAATAATTCCCTATATTCTTTGGTTTATTATTATATTTATAACAATAGTTTTGTAGTAAAGGGAACTCATTTTACCTACTGAACATCAAATACAGCTAGGTGGGCAAATATAAAGCTTATATTGAAGTGCCTTCCTCTTATCTTCTTATAGCTTTCCCTCCGGTAAACAGAAAGAATGAACCAATAGTTCTAAAACAAATTGAAGCACGAAATGTACCTGGGTTGTGAATACCAGTTAGATATGTAACTTGTATGTACAGCAGCAAGATGGAGTACTCTAATATATTCATGAAACTCCAGAAGGTCCCAAAGTTGACCTTATAAGGCTCATTGGATTGACTCTTTGCTTTTAAGCTGCTGTAACATTGTTGCAGTCTGCAGAGGGCAAAATACCACTGTTTCTAGGTGGACCATGTTTCAGTTGGTGTCAGGAGGGTCATAGCCTAATGTATGGGAATTAAGCTCTTACCCTACGAGGTACGAAGCCTGCTGGTTTCCTGTTGTACCTGATAATTAATTGCAACCACCTGGTGTCCCAGGTCTAAATCAGTCCCTGATTATAGGGGAGCAATGAGGTCCAGAGGTGAATTTGAGGGTACTACTGTATAGCTTCTAGGCTCTCTGAAAGTCATCACACATACACACACAGCTGGTGAACAAGTCTACATGTGGTATCTCACTGTCAGGTAATGGTTGACCGCCACAGATGTGGGGGACTTGGAGAAATAAATGTTTTTCATTTGTTTATTTTTTATGAATACTGTATTACAAACTGAAGTTCTAGTTTAGGCTTGCCAATTGTAAATCATAAAGAACCTGTTCATTACTTTACTTTATTGTAGAGTTATTTAAATGTCACTTACTACACTTTTGACTTCGGTAGTGGACTTAGGGTGGCAAAATTCCAGAAACATTCAATAAATTCTCTGGTTTTCCAGAAATAGTGGTTGGTTGTTGGATACTGGATTTCCTGCCTATTCCGGGAATCTTCCAACTGGAATTTCGGGAAAACCAGGGAATTTATTGAAAGTTCCCGAAATGTTGCAGCCTTACTTAAACATGATTCACCACTTGTAGTCTCTTCTAGATTATTTGCACTTCAGTTGTTACGGTTCAATTTCTCAGAGAACAAAATCATAACAAAGCACTTTTTATTGTCCAATACATACACTTACATATGTTGTCTACAGGCTACAAATATGTATTTTCCATTGAGGTGAGGGATATACCAGACTGGTGATCAGTTGTTAGTGGATGTGTGTGTCAAATGTATTTGTGTTATGAGTTTATTTATTGCTGTGTGTGTGTTACTGTAGCCTCCAAGATAGACATCTCTCATGTAATACACACACATGTCATCAAGGTCATTATCATTGACTGATAGTGTGGCTATGAATCAGGACTTTTGTGTGATACATACTGTTTTTTATGCTTTAACATTCTCAAAGTGTATTGATGGTTATGATAGGTGTCATATCCTGGATATAACTACAGTTGTTCAAGTTAAGTTCATGCACTGGATTTGTTTTCTAGGCAGAGCCACTATTGTAAAACCACAACAACCTGTCTGCATGTTTATATTTGTGTTATACAACCATGATTAGCCATGGTAATTTGTCATGAATACTAGCATGTTGATTAATCCGTCACACATATCTTGGGCCTAAGCTAATACATATCTACTGGTGGAGAATGGCTGTATGGGGCTCTAATGCTATTTACTGTAGTAGTCAATCACTGACTTGAGATCTATACTATTCCTATCCGTTTCCTCATTTAATGACCTCTGTACAGTTATCATTGTTGGGAGGCAAAAAGGTATGAGTTCCATGTTGATTCATAAACCAAGACTGATTTACAATATCTGAATGACTGCTGATATGATTTGAAATAAGTTTATCGTGCTATGTTATGTAGCCTGGATACCAGTCCCTTTCTCTGCTTTCATCAGCATGTTGTCATTGGCAACACTGATACTAGTATTGTTAAATGGATGAACTGTCAGTCTGTCACCTAGGCATACCGGTTTTATGTGATGCAGTATGATTCTCACAGGTTGGTGCTGTACTGTGTGTATGTAACCCAGGGGGGTTTATCACAAAGCAGGATCTGGAATCAGAAAATCAAGAGCTACAGTATATCTGTATCAAAGCAAGGTAGTTAACTCCTTGATCCTGCTCTGTGCCATTTCCCTCCGGTCTTAATGTGCAGTTTGTCCAAGCAGCAGATTATTGGAGATTTTCTAGTCTTTAAGAATATCATTCCTGCATGTCTCATCCTAGTCCTAAAGCTGATCTGGGTACAAGTCATTTGAGTAGAGATGTGTGCTCATATCATTCCATAATTTTATTTCCCCTTGTTGTATTGCTGCTGATGTACTCATATTTGTATTTCATAAAATGTATATGAGGTGACTGAAAGACAGGATGTCTCTTCATGTGAATGCCTAGTATTCATGTAGAGATTCAGCTGAAGTCTTCATTTAAAACAAGCTGTTCAGCTCATCAGCTCTCTCCATTGTTCAATCTGTCAATCAATCACGCTTTGTCCAGTCACACTTTGAGCCAATATAAGTTTCTTTTTAAAAATCTGTATGAAAAATGTATGTCTATAAACTGAAGAACATTCTCAAATGAAGTGAGGCTTTTAATTTAGCCCCAGTGTACCTCATCAATGATTGGTTCAGTAGCTGCAACAGTATGATAGGTCAACAAGTTTGATGTTTATATTGTTGTGGATATTTCTTAGCAATGACAATGGGGAGCATCAATTGGAGGTTTTCAACTGTGCAAATTCAAAGTGTTTGGGGCGGTGGAAGGGCCAGTAACACCCGTTTGTCTGAGCCAGGGGTAATGCCATGGACAACTGCTCCTGTTTTGAGTTTGGGAGTAGAGGATCTGACCTGCGACTTTAACACAAGCGCCTTGAGTTCCTCACAGGCTTTCCTATAGTTGAAGTAGTGACCAAAGCCATTGCTTACACCCTCTACGATACCCTGTGCTCTTTCTCTGTGAAGCCCTTAGCCAACAGCTTCTCCTGCTCCTGGAGATTGCTATCTATCACTGTCTCCAACTTCTGTTGCTTCTCCTTCGCCTCCTGGACCATCTCAGCCTAGAATTACAGAGGGACAACACAATACAGACATCCTGGTTATGGATTTACAAGCGGCATCTTCTTAAACACTGTTGTGTTCACCTCCCTCAGTTACTGCAATCTGTGGTTATAGTAAAAATAAATAAAATATTATTTTAGGAGACATGGTTTCCAGTGTCCATCCATACCTCAAGATGACGGATGCCCTCCTGATGACTTCTCTCCCTCTCCTGGATCAGTTTCTCTAATTGTTGCTGTTTCTCTGCCTCCACCTTCACTTCTGCTCAGCCAGGGCACTCTTGCTCCTCTTTGTCAGAAAAGACAGTAGCCAATGGCTATTTCTCGAGTGCAAACTGATTGATTATTAGTCTGAACTATTTGAACACCAAATTGTGGAACGTTATCTGTGATTATAGTAAGAAGAACGTCAAGCCACAAAGGCATGAATTAGGTTTCCAGATGTGAGTCAATTACAGACTACTACTACTTAATTACATAAACACAAACAGATTAAAAGTGTATTCAAAACAATTTATTCATAAACTGATATGCATTTTACATACAACTTAAGAGATTGGTCAAATATTTTCTAATTATAGTGAGCTCCAAAAGTATTGGTACAGTGACACATTTGTTGTTGTTTTGGCTCTCCAGCACTTTGTATTTTAAATGATACAGTGACTATGAGGTTAAAGTGCAGACAGAGATTTTATTTGAGGGTAAATTACAGCACTTTTTTTTTTACATAGTTCCCCCATTTTAGGGGACCAAAAGTATTTAGGAAAGACATAGCATGACTGACTACATTAAGCTTGTGACTCATCATGTATCCAACACATTTGTAGTTTTTTTATGATTGTGTTTCAGATTATTTTCTGTCCAATAGAATGTAATTGTATGTCATTTTGAGTCACTTATTGTAAATAAGAATTGAGTATGTTTCTAAACTTCTACATTAATGTGGATGCTACCATGATTACGGATAATCCTGAATGAATCGTGAATAATGATGAGTGAGAAAAATGCAACCTCCCCTGTAATTGTAGTGGTGAGAGGTTAGCATGTCATGGGAGTATTGTGCATTTAACTTTCTCACTCATCATTATTCATGATTCATTCAGGATTACCCGTAATCATGGTAGCATCCACATTGATGTAGAAGTATTTAGAAACATTTTATTTCAGCTCATGAAACATGGGACCAACACTTTGTGTTGCGTTTAATATTTTTGTTTAGTATATGTGACCGACCGCCTTGATTCGGTCTTATGTAGCAAATTTTGAAACGTTTTTTTTTTTACATTGGATAAAAGCAGACACACACACAGCTACATACACTGCATTTGAGGAACAATGGGAAAGTAATTCTGCTTTGAAAGTTGATAAACTTGTAACTTCACTTTTGAGAAAATGGCCTTGAATGTTTTGGTACTATAATAAAAATAAATAAAAATATTGAACCTTTATTTAACTAGGCAAGTCAGTTAAGAACAAATATTTTTTTACAATGATGGCCTAGCAAAAGACAAAAGGCATCCAGCGGGGACGGGGCTGGGATAAAAAAAAAAATGAATACAAAATATATATATAGGAGAGCTCTTTGTCTACACCCATTCAGCATCGTTCACACCCTCTTAAAGCATTAGCCTCACGCATGTCTTTAACGGTTGATCCGAGCGTTCTGTCCTAACAACAGTAGTCAAGCACCAAAGCTAACTGGTTTACTATTTAACTTCATATGGAGGAACAGGGTTGGGGAGTAACGGATTACATGTAATATTGAATTTAGATTACAGATACTTTTGAAAAACTAGATTACTTCGAGGATTACTTTGTAATTCATTAAGGATGTTTGCGAAAAAAAATATTTGAAACTTCTGTTTTCTCAATGACATTAAAATCTGCATTTAAAAAAAGCGCAAGTTTAAGTTTGTTCCACCTGAGCGAGTCTGACCACAAGTCAGAGACCCCTATGATGACACATGATGGATCGCTGGAAAAGAGCAGGAATAGCTTAATGTAGGCTAAAGTCCAAGCTATGTCTTCCAATGGTGTGACTGCTGTCGGTATCCAAAGATTATCCAACTTGAATTAACGCTTGGAGGTAAAGATGACAGCAGTGGTGTAGTCTACGGCGATACGGATATCACGTATTATTGATATCTCCATAGCGCATTGATGTGTCACACTGCTGCTCTCTCATTTAGCTATTTGCGCCTTATGAATTGTGGTTGGACACATGCTCAAACTTGCGCACTTTTGATAGACTTGAAGGGGCAATATGTAGTTGCTACATCCATTTTTGGACATATATATATCCATTGATTCTTGAATAATATAACTTATAAATGCCTTATGAGCTTAGTTCAACTGTCACAATCCATGAGAACCCAAAATATAAGCGTTTTTTATTCCAATGTTTGTAAACATTGTAAATGTAAACAAACACTGTATAGCCTCAAAATGATTAAAACAATACTTTTTATATCATGGATGTTCAGTCCTTGCATCCATAGCTGTCTATTAATTTGAGAGTGGTTACATTTCTCCAGGCCCATCCCTCAGCAAAACAGAGGCGGACGTTCATTTTGTTATTGTTTCATTTGTGGATTTGCCCTTTAAACAGCTGCATATTATCAAGATATCAAAGTGTCACCAACAAAAAGGTAAACAATAGGCCTATAGCAAATGCAGCATATGGCATTCATTTTTCACATGGAAATAGCACTTTCAGTAGTGCTCAAAGCATGCCATTCCAAGAGCACAGCGTTTATTTTTCAACTCGAATCAATGAGACATTTTTGTATTCTTCTAATGCCTCCTAAGGGGAAAGTAAACTAAAAGTAACTGAATGTAGTCAGATTACGTTACTGAGTTTGGGTAATCCAAAAGTTACGTTACTGATTACAATTTCGCACAAAACTATTTAGGAAATAAGGATTGCATTTGGAATATAATCCCTCATTTAATTTTCAAAACAGATTGGTGGTCTAGAATTCTTACTCAAATGCAACTTTGATGTGGGTAAGATCCCTATTAAACTTGCTAACTTTCATAAACAAGTACTTCTAACTTGGAACCTCATGTACAACAATAATTTCCCCCACATAGATATACAACAAGTCTATTTTTCTAGAACAGGTTTGATAACAGTATTATCTGGGTTAAAACATTATTGAATAACGATGGACAACTATATGATTATCCAGAAATCATGAGAACACACAATGTTACATTCACTCCTGGGGAGTTTTAAATTGTTGTTAGAGCTGTCCCTAAAGGTGCTATTCTTCTTTTAGGAGAATATAACAGTACTCCAAGTGCAACTGTTGAGGATTTTGTAGCCTCAATACAGCTAGAAGGCGTTGACATTTTAAACTATAAATGTAATAACATGTATGTAAGAAAACTCTATCAAGATGTTACTATTCCCTCTGCTAGAATATACTGGAATACAGCCCTATGACAAGTAAACTGGAACAAAGTATCGTTGTTGTCTGGCAAATATTGCATATCTAATAAGATGAAAGAAGTATCATACAAACTCATTCATAGAATCTAAACTGTAAAGACCTTTATTATACACAGATTCAAAATAGCTATCGATAACAAATGTGTATTTTGTGGTTGTGACCCAGAGACTCGACCATTTATGTTGGGACTGTTCTTATGTCAGAAGATTTTGGAGTGAGAAGATAGTATTTTAAAAGAAACGACTATTAATGTTAATTTGAAAGACTGATATGATGTTTTATTTAGATGTTTTATTTAGATCCAAATGATATGGACGATTTAACTTTCATTGTTCATTTGTTTCGTTTTCATGGCAGATTCTTTGTCCATAAAATAAAGTGGGCGGGGGAGATAATTTAAATATTACTTTGAAATTATCTTTAAGTGTAAAAAAAAAAAATAATAAACAAGAATAAGCTAACTGGCTTACGTTGGCTACCTTGCTAGCTACTTCCAGACACAAATGAGAGAACAGCTCACTGACCGTTTTACTTGCCCTATCAGAGCTGGTTAGGCTGTGTTTATGTCATCCAGGGCAACAATTTATGCTTTTTTCCAACGTTTACTGACACCGCCCGTAGGGTGTTGAGCGTAAATTCGAGTGTAAATTCGTCAGATATTCTGCGCTCTGGCACACACAGACGAGAGTGCTCTGAAATCGGAGTAGATAGCCAGAGCGAATTTACCAGGTATGTATATCAACAGTTGTCGAAATGACATTCTATTGAAATGGTTACTTGCATAGTGGAGTCTTTTTTTGTTAAGACATGTAGCTAGCTAGCTAGGTAAACAATGAACCATAATCCCAACTCATGACGTTACTACCCTGCATAAATCGGCAGGTAGCTAACCAACCAGGTTCAATGTTAGCTAGCTAACATTAGGCTATAACTAGCAACGCAAATGGCTCTGAGATACGAATAATAAGATCATACACGTAACGTTAACTAGCTAAAACTATTAACATGAAATGAAAACAACTTTCTGTCAAAATTAGAAACGTGAAATATGTTGAACTGATGTGATGTTGAAAGTTAAACATACAGTGTGTTGTGGTTCCAGACTGAAGATGCACTGAAGGAATACCTGGAAAGGAAGGCCAGAATTGGCCAAGCCATCCTGTAAGCAGACCAGTCCCTCACTGAAGCTGAGAGCATAAGGTGATATAATAGATATAACTCAAATCTGCCAAATCAGTGTGCTAAAATCCAAATGACAATACACATTTACCCCCACCCACATGTACATACTGTATTACCTCAATTACCGCGTACCCACTGCACACTGACTCGGTTCTGGTACTCCTTGTATATCGCCTCGTTATTGTTTTTATTGTGCTACTATTTCCTTTTTTAGTAAGCAAATATTTGTCTTTTTAAACTCTGCATTGTTGGGAATGGGCCTCTAAGTAAGCATTTCACTGTAAAGTCCACACCTGTTGTATTCGGCACATGTGACCAATACAATTTGATGATTTGACAACAACATTGTAATGACCACCAGTCTTAACTCTCTTTTGCTCTCTCTCTCTCCGCAGCGGCGCAAACAAAAAGGGAGGCTTCTGAGCGGGAGTCAAGCCATGGAGGAGTAGCTGGTAGTCCAGGAGAAGTTGAGAGTGGACCAACAGAGGACTTATGAGGAGAATATGAACCAGCTGATGGAGAGGAAGGACAGAGAAGGTAGAAATGCCATAGCATAGCATGACAGAGTTCTGCAGGCCAGACTCAAGGTAAAAACTTTGAGAACACTTTAAAACTATAGTAACTGTAGAAGTAAGATCAACTGTGTCTGTCTGTGATGTGTACACTGTATTTGTCAGGCGTATACTGTTTGTGGTGTGTATGTGATTTACTGTATATATAGAGTGTTTTTGTGACATTGTGTTTGTCATTTCAGGAGCAGAATGACCCTTTCCAGCAAGGGTTTGATGACCGAGCACAAATGCAAAGAGAGATAGATGCTCTTAAGGAAGCAAATGCACAAGAGGAAGAGAATAGGCCTTCATTTATGAGCAAGGCTCTGGATGGCGCTATGTTGGTTCTCCAGGGAATAATTCCCAAAGTAGGAGGAATGGCCTTAAATTGGCTGTCAAAGTTGTTCTGATGAAGGTTCTTGAGATTGATTTAATCAACATTTATTGAAGTTAATGATTGACTTACTTACTTTAAATTAAGCACTACATTTAAGGTTTAATTTTATGTTAGCTTAAAGAACCCCCCCACAAAAAATATATACACCTATGTTTTATAAGTAATTTGCATGACAAATCATGACACAAATCAAGCTTTTAGAAGGCATGCTGAAAATATAAGATTGAAATATTTATTGGTGCCTTTTATTATTTACTTGAAGTTGATTAACTGTTTTTAATGCACCGGACATTCTACACTAGTGTGTACAGTGGTATGTTAATAAAAAGTGTAATAATAGCCTTGGCTTTATTTGTGCTCTTAATAAAACACATTTCTGCTCACAGGTCCTGGTTTGATTAACAAGGATAAAATAATTTTAAAGAAAGTATGTCAAAGTACTAAACTGCGTAAAACAAGACAAACAACATGTAGCTTTAAGAACAGTATCTCAACGATTCTCTGGACAAGTCAAATATAAAGACTGACTGTTTGTTCTGGTTGTACAGTAAACTAATAATAACAGAATACAAAACAGTAATGGCACTATTACTGCTGACAACAGCCAGAAGCACCTTTGAACATTAGCCCTTGTTAAACCCTGATGAAAACATTTGTGTATATGACCAATAAAATTTGATTTTGTAAAAATGCTGTGGACAGTATACACTGCTAAATCTGAGTAAAACATGATTTATTCATCCATCAACCTAAGCCTGGCTAGAGCACATTCTGAAACGGAAGGTCCAGTTTCCATAGAAGTTCTGACGTAATCACTATGTACTGTATTAGTACTGAACTGTACGTAGTATGCAAGATTCAAGCTAATGGAGAAGCCTTTGTAGAAGAATTTTAGAGGGAAGTAGTATGGTGTAAAAAGTTATGAAGCATCAGATGACACCAAACTAGAGGTCTTCACAGATCCCCCTGTACCCGAATTCCTGATACCCGATCCAGGACCCGAACGGGTCCAGATCCAGAATTCTAAATAATGTCACGGGTCTCGGGTATGTGTAATGTTAACTGACTTGTCCAGAATGACCCATAGAGATCTGAACGCGACTGCTGCAGTAGAGAGAAATGGTATAATTTATGCAGCTGCTCTTCACGAGAGTGGCGCGTGTAGCTTGTTGTTGGCCAATCATAAGTAATCAAAGCGGCAATAGGCTACAGTCATAGAGCCTCCGTGTCGGGCAAAAGTTAGGAGATATCTAATCAATAGAAGATTGAATTAAAGTGGAATTAAGTTAAAAGGAGAAGGATAGGCTACAACGACAAAGAGCCCACAGGTAGGCTGCTACTTTATATTCTGAATGGAGCAGTGGAGGCTGCTTAGGGGAGAACGGCTCATAATAATGGCCGGAACAGAGCATGGGATGGCATCAAACACCTGGAAACCATGTGTTCAGTGGCGGATTTAGGCATAGGCGATATGGCCAGCATCTTGCGGGGGCGGCCGCACAATTTAATTTGAATAATAATAGTCCGAATGGTGACATTTGCGCGATCGGTTTTCTATCGCTCATTTGCACGTCACGTCAATGATATCATGTCACCGTGTGGGAGTGGGCGCCCTGATTCTAGTTTGTGAGCTAGGCAGGCAACTGCCTGGGAAGGTTTCACACTCAGAAGTACAAGATGGGGAGGGGGCGGGGGTAGGTTGCCTCAGGTATCCCCACTGGAAGCCCGAGGTAGGGGAAGCAGGGAAATCTATCAAATAGCGCACCTCTAACTTTGTACAGTACTAATAAAACTGGTTGGTTGCGGTTTCTCTCCTTCCTCCTCATGTCACTCGCTCACACACACAGCACGGCCCCTGCTAGAGCGTCACCTCTCTCTACCTCCCCTTTTTATCAGCTCCGGCTAATAAAGTAGCTTAAAAAGGGACTTTTCTGCTGCTTGTCTTACTCGGAACGGACCGGGTCTGGATCGGACCAGGTCTATACGGAACGGGTCTAGTTGTCCACGGGTCCTTTCGGGAACGGGCCTCTATTTTTTTGGGAGAAATTTATGCATATCAGGTCTGGATGGGAAAGCCGCAGGTCCATTTCAGAACGACCAGTGAAGGCCGCTACCCCAAACATGAGCCATTAAAATGTTCTGTGTGGCTACACTTTGATCTTAGCAATAGCAAGCAATCCATTTACAGATCATCATCATCATCATAAATAGAAAATGGTTGTAAAAATATTACCGCTATGTCCACTTTATACAGTGCATATCTATAATGAGGAGTGTTTGTCAACGGACACGTGGGCTGGAGGGTCTGTCTGTTCATAACCTTTTGACCGCTGTAGGAGAGGTCAAGGTTTGAACTTGTGTGCGAGCTGCTCCAGTATTGCCTGCAGCTTCTCCTCATCGGCTGGAGAGGACCTGGATAAAGCCAGCGGAAGGTGTGTGGGCACCGCCATTCGGTCTGGGGCATTATGGGAAAGGAAATAGAGGAGCAGATGTAAGAGATAGCAGGACGGTATCTGAACAGCTATCTATCAAGGAGGCATTTCTAAGCAAAAATACCCCCTCCCCTTCCTGTTCCACCCTCAACCCTCTCCATCCCTGTGTCTCACCCTGGAAGAAGAGTCCACTTGGCTGGTTGGAGGCCACTGCTGAGATGGCCAGCCACACCACAGTGTCGGCCCCCATGGACTCCGTACGCAGCTTGTTCTTCATCTTAGCATGGAAGTCAGGCATGGACAACTGGACAGCTACAGGGAACACAGAGACACAGATACATTAGCAAGTCAACACAGATGCAGGGAGTTTTTTCAACACAGAACAATCATTTAGAAATGCATGGAGGCTTGTACTGATGAATATTTGTCTAGATTTCTTACTTAAGATAAGTGTTAGTACCTGGAGTATCAGCCCAGCCAGGGTGCATTGATGAGAAGTGGATCTCTTTATGCTGGGACGCCCATCTCTCGGTCAGTATCACCTGTTGTCTCTGTCACCACAACACACAGCACATCACTTTCACAGAGAATATAACAGAGCTGTAACATAATTTTTTACAGATTTATTTTGCAGTCATAGGCTAGATAATGCATTTGCTCAGGGGTAAGTAGAGATGCACCATGTCCTAACTTTATTCTGAGCGTAGGCCATAGTGCCGTCGAACGTCCCCTTCTCAGACTGCAGGTCGTCTACATTCATCTTCTGGACCAGCATGCCCCCTGAAGACACTGTGATCTGGAGGAGAGGGGTGATTATCATCATGACGATATGGGCTGTTAGACTGCTAGACAGATGGAACATGTCCTTTTGTTGTTTTTGTAATATGTAATAGATTCCTTTGATGCATTTGTTCAGACACACTAGGCCCTCTGCTGGTCAATTAGACATTAATACAAGCACAAACACAAACAGAACTAATGGAGGACATTACTCACCACTCGTGGGTCCTGTGCCTGTTTCAGGGCTGGTATCAACGCTGTGGTTAGGATGAAGGTACCTAACCAAGTGAACAGTAATGATGAGGAAGAACATTGTGAGAAAACATATCAACCTATATAAGTAAGTGGTGTGCATTGTTTCCAATGAGACGTGACTACTGCCCTTGGGTTGATCTTACTTACCGAGAGTGTTAGTAGCAAAGTTCTTCTCTACACCTTCCTCTGTCAGCTCTTTCTGGTTTACCATACACCCTGCATTGTTGATCTGGGGGAGAAAGAATCATAATTAATACACTTGTATTGAATTAATTCAATGAATCTAATCACTCATGTTGAATCATACCCAATCGCTCATATTGAATCATTCATATATCATCCTATTCAAACTAGCAGCCCATCAACCCTTTAATCTATTCAATGGACTAACCCATGTGTGGGGCTTGGAGATGATTCACCCACCTAACAGATACCTTACCAGTACATGAATGCTGTTGCTTTTTGAGAAGCTCTCTGCAAACTCCCACACTTGTCTTGCACTGGACATGTCAACGATGTGAACATGGACATTCTGCAGAGACAAAGAAAATGTCAAAGAAAAAGAAACAGAACCACATTAAGTCTGATTCTGAACTATTACGCTGGCAGTTGGAAAGCTTGATTACAGTATTCAAATTTGCTCACAAAGAAGCCAAACATGGAATTTTGGGAGTGTGAGCCGGGGACTTGAGTATAGACACAGCAGTGTTACTTTTCTACCAAACTAGAGGCGTAACAACCCCCAGAGATGACTGTGCAGGAACTATCAAACCATCCTCTGTTTCTGTTTGACTAAGTGCTTGGCCACATTAATCAGTCTAAGCAAGGCAAGAATCAGATCATCTCATCTGTAAATCACCTCAACTTCCACCCAACTGAGCATAAAAGATCCTTATCATTGTTAGATTAGCCTAGCTAATCTGTGCAGTACCTAACTCATGATGACTCCATGAACAAAGCTGTTCACAATTTACTCAATGGCTTGCTCTTCATCCCTCACCAGACAGTTGCTGGGCATGAATAAACGTGTGTGGGGTTTCTTTCTGTACTGATTCTTTCTTTGTGTCATTCAGTCCTCGTTACCTGGTTTTTACTATGTTCCACTATCTCCTCTTTCGCCTCCTGTGCCAGTTCCTTGTTACGACACACCAGGTGGACAATCCCTCCTGCAATAAAACCACAACCCTATATCAAACACTGGGTAAACTATAGTGACCTCAAAGAACCCCTTCTCACAACTAATGATCAGCCACCTGAGGAGTTGAACACCATATTGTCCTCATGATTGGTCTGTGAGTCTGTCTATATAAACCTCTGAGACCTCACCTTGAGGTTAGTTGCCATCTGGCACACCTACTAGCACTCACTCATAAATTTACATTTAAGTTTACATAAATCTACTGTTAATCATCAACTAGCCTTTCACTCACTGTAATGGAATCTAAAAATGTGTACAAACAATGGGCAACAGTTATATTACAGATTAGTGGCGTACATTTCAAGGTGAAAACCATATTCATTGTTTTAAACACTCATAGGGCATTGCCTTTGCCTTACCTCTTTTGGCTATTTCATGGGCTGTAGCTTTTCCAATGCCGCTGTTGGCCCCAGTGATTACAAAAGACCTGCCACTCAGGTTCACGTCCAGGTCCCCAGTATTAAACTGCTTAGCTGCTGCTTCATATCCGCTTCTGTTGAACAAAAGAAAAATATCTCAACATAAGATTAATGGTGATTAAGGAACTGAGATAAAATAAAGCAAACACATGTTTAAAAAGGCAAAGTAAAGGCAGTTATATTGAGGTTGTCAGCATAGTAATTGTATGACTACTAACTAACAAATACATGGATTCTTTGGTAACATCAATATGTACTTTGAAGGCATGTGTGCCTGTTAGTCACTCAAACCTCTAAAATTCCAACCTTCTATTTTTGTGCAACACTAGCAAGCAAAAACCGATACTCACTTTGTGTATTCTTGAAGTCCTTTAACGAACCAAACGGCGCTTCTGTAAAACGACATCTTTAGGTAGCTAGCTAGTTAGCTGGATCATTATTTTAAGTAGAGTTATATAGCTACTGTAACGTTGCATAACAACACTAGACAAAACACGCCTCTTTTTACGTTTCATAAGAATGACTCGTTACGTCGTCCAATGCGGGTGGGGAAAACACAGTCACATGGGGTAACGCAAACCTCTGTCTTTAGTTAAATACAGCTATAACAAATGTGTAAATACTGGTACGTGTTTAATGAACAGTAAACTGTGTAGCGAACCTAGAACCCGAACAAATCTAATTATTACCTAGGATCTAAAATGGCTGCTGCTATGTTTATGTTTATAAGTAATATTGCTCTCTTAAAAATTCAGTTGTCAGGATGGCCGAGTGGTCTAAGGCGCCAGACTCAAGGTTCAACCTTCCATAGTAATGGGGTTTCTGGTCTCCGAATGGAGGCGTGGGTTCAAATCCCACTTCTGACAATAATTTTTTTTCGGGGACAAAAATAGTAAAAAACAGCAACCAACGACAATTTATCAACCCTTAAGAGCTAAGGCGATGAAGTGACATATCTTGAATAATATTGATTTTAAACTAAGCTCAACCACTGACAATGCATACATCATACCAAATAAAATGTTATTCTACAACTTAAGTTATTATAATATATTATTTATTCATTTCCAGTGTATATGTTATATGTATGTTTGCAATATCACTAGTAGTACGTTATCTAGCTAACGGTAGCTATTTCCAAACAAAATGCTAACTAGCTAGCTAGATTTGGTTAGCTAGCGATATCGTAATGTTCACGTTTTTTGGCTGTGAAAATATACTGTAGCTATCATGAAAATTATTATCTTTAAGAAATTATCTCGATAATCCCTGATCGTTGAATGAATAGATGCTCTGTTTTCTCTCATTCTCAGAGTTGTCAGGATGGCCGAGCGGTCTAAGGCGCCAGACTCAAGGTGAAAAACCTTCCTGGAAAGGGGCATTCTGGTCTCTGCATGGAGGCGTGGGTTCGAATCCCACTTCTGACAATACTTTTGGACCTTTCATCCTTCAATATACAGTAGGTGACATGTCTTATTGTGATAGTTACAAGACAATGTCAATTGTAAAGTGGATGATATGTCAAAGCTTGATATCAGGGCATGTCAACTGGGGTTATTCAGCAGACTGCTTTAAGCTATTTCACCCAATACAAATGTTACAGTCCTGGGATACGGCATAATGAGTGAATAGAGGTAGAAATTATATCACTCTGACATCAGTGCATGGCATTGTTTTATGGGCATTAGAATGTGAGGTGATTCACTCAAATGTCCAACAGATGTCGCTATGTTCCACATTTTTTGTTGTAATACTGAGCAGAAGGTACAGTACTGTAATTCCGAAAATGATAGATAAACACAATCCCACTCAGATTCATAAAACCCATTCTGATATTCGGTCTAAGCAGCATCTTCTCTTCTTGGTAAAATGGGGAGGGTCCGTACCTGACTCAGTACCTGCTCCTTTCATGTGACATGCTTAGTCAATTCAAATATACATTATACTGTTACATTTTAATGCACAGCATTTTATTATTTGGAATACTCTGTATTCAGATTCAAAAGACAAACACATGTAACAATGTGAGGATATTTTCCCACACTTCCAACATGTACTCTAGAGGCAGGTCGTGTTCATCTGTTTTTTTCGACATTGGATCCGTGCACATTTAGGGCACTCCTCATCTCTGAAACAGTCTTTGTGGAAACAGGCCTTGCACACTAAAACAAGAGAGATGCATCGTTATCAGATTTATATGGATTTAAAAAAAAAAAGTAAAGGTGAAGAGTGGGTTGTCTCTGTCATATCAGAAAAACACTTGCCTTGACAGCGTGTGCAGGTCTCACTCTGGAAGGGAAATAACACATCCTTCTGCTTGCAGAACTCACAGATGAAGCCTCTAGCCAGGCAGACCTGGGGTAAAACACAACAGATCTTAGTCTCAACAATTTAACACTGCATAACTACTGAGGTTATAGGTGAAGTCAAGATATTAGAATATAACTTTATTTGTCCATCTGTGATTTTGCAACTGGTGGATATACCTGACAGCTCTCCACATGGGCGATGGCCACCCGGAGCACAGCCCTGGCCAGCGGCACCAGCTGACCCCGTTTAACCCTCAGGAGGTCATCCATGGAGAACAGGTGTGGCTCTTGTGTCAGGTGATCAGGAAGCTGCTCAAACTCCTTCAGGACCCTGAGCATGATAACAACAGCACAAGGGGAGGGGGGGAGGGGGGGGGGGGTGAAATGAAGAACTTTGTCAAGCACCAAGACTATTATGGCTATTCATAATAAATCTAAATCAATACCCAGGCTAGATCATAACATTTTATCTGTCCAGATAAAAACGTTCTTAACTTCATCTGTACAGCGAGTTATGGCTCAATTGATTAATACTTGGAAGGTTGCCATCTGCAACCAACAGCCAACAGATTGATGCAGTTTATCTCTAAATAAGGTGAAAAGTGACATGTGTGGTGAAGAGGTTGGCATGAGAAAGTAGAGTGTGAGAGAGAGTGGTGAAGGGAGAATCATTAGGTGGATGTCTTTACCCCTCAGATAATCTGCATGCTTTCAGCAGTCTCTTAATGCCTAGTAGTTGCTCCTGCAGGTCCTAGGGAGGGGAACGAGTGTTAATGTAATCAATATGTGTGTGAGGATTTGCCTTGGCAACATTCCCTGCATGTCACCACTGAACATTAGAGAACTAATCAAAGACACAGACTAATCCACATTCTCCCAGTGACTCCGAGATCCCTATTCTGAGTTTCCTCTTCGTACAGACATGAGCACCCCAGACACTGCTGAAGAAGAGGATTCACCACTGCTGTAAAACTGATCCCAGACCATATCTCTCATTGTCTATAAACCTGCAGCTATTAGCTTGAACCTAAACCACTGACCTGCCCAGTTTATATTCTCAGTCAACAGTCACACCGCACTCAAGCACAATAATAAGAACTGACCCCAGACTAGTTGAAACCATGTATACAGCATCTTAGCTCCTATAGGAGTCTACTTACCCTGAACCTGTCCAGTTCTCTCACCCTGCTGTAAAGGGTCTTGCCAACACAGGTCAGGTCGAAGAGAGGCTGGTGCCACACAGAGTCCAGCAGCTGCTTGGAAAAATCACTGACTGGGTACCTTCCAAAGTCCCACTGGGTCAGCACCCGGCCTGGTATCACAGACTCAGCACCGCCATGGCAACAGTCACAGAAGTACTTGCTCAGGTATTCACAGTAGCGCAGCTTCTTGATGTATCCTGAGGTATGAGAGCAATGCTATCTAGATGGACTGATATTCATATAATGTATAATGTAGAAAGCAACAGGATAGATCATACTAAGGCTTTGATAACTGCAACACTGTATGATTTTTGTTTAGTTCAGAAATTAATTCACGAGGTGGAGTAAAAAGGCTACAGTTAAACTTGGATCTTCAACCATAACAACAACATAATCTCCTAGCAGACCAGCAGGCCTCTGTCAGTGAAAGCCCTGCAGTGTGTGT
The DNA here is from genome assembly GCF_016432855.1 of Salvelinus namaycush. Lineage (NCBI taxonomy): Eukaryota > Metazoa > Chordata > Actinopteri > Salmoniformes > Salmonidae > Salvelinus > Salvelinus namaycush. The sequence continues at coordinate 26,805,231 of NC_052319.1, read as the reverse complement.
GTGTGTGTGTGTGTGTGTGTGTGTGTGTGTGTGTGTGTGTGTGTGTGTGTGTGTGTGTGTGTGTGTGTGTGTGTGTGTGTGTGTGTGTGTGTGTGTGTGTGTGTGTGTGTGTGTGTGTGTGTGAGAGAGAGAAAGAGTGAGACTGTATGAAGTGTGTGTGTGTTCCTCTCACAGGTAATATACAGCAGGTGAGCTCCGTAAATCATCCAGTCACACACGTCAGAGAATTCCTCCACAACCACCCAGAAACATGAAAACTCAGAGCGCCACACAGCAAAGGAAATATGTACAGAGCTCTGCCTCAGTTTTGACATTAAAGGGCTTGCTGTGGCTCCAGGTGGATCACCCAGAGTGTCCAGCTCTCTGGACTAGAGTAGTACTTACTGGGTTCTATTTCAGTTCCACAGCCTGCACAGAGGAAGTGCTGGGAGGCAACAACCTCACTGCGCCTGGGCAGGAGACAGAATTATTGCTTTTTATTGCAGATTGATTCACATACAAATGAAGAGAACAAATGTATTGTACAGAGAGTGAAAGGGAGTAATACCATGACACAATGAGAATAATGTTAAACTTTTGCACACGCCCATCCCCTGTAGGAATAGTCATCATCAGTGAAGTCAGTGTGACACTATACTGACCTCTGGGTGGGGTGGACGCTGAAGATGATCTGGAACCGGGGCGGGGCCCAGTTCAGAGTTCCCCTCATCCTGGTTCTCTGTCTGATCTCCTCACTCAGACTAAGACGGACATCACTCACCATACAAACCCCACCAGGAAGCTGGGGATTGAGTAGGACAATCAGTCAAATTGCTACATTGATTGGTAAACACTCTTCCTGTCTGGTGTAAACATCCTATTGAAGTCATTTCCATTTCACAGTCATTCCTCGTGTCAGTGACGATATTTCACAAATCTACTCTATTGCAATTTTCCAGCTAGCCGGAATAGAACTGTCAACAAAAAGTATGCCTGTTAAAATGTGCTTTTGTATTTGTGTGTTTGACTGCAGGGGCACATTTTGTAACCACAGTGATTCTCACTTCCTGCAGCGAGGTTCTGATGCTCTGACGGCCACGTTTCAGCTCCTGTGTGGGAAACCACTGCTTCCTGAAGTCACACACCAGCTGCTGGGCTAGGCCCTCAGCAGAGCAGCGCATTATGGGAAAACCCAGGGAACTGAGTATGGACATAATGGGGGTAAGAACAAGACTCAAGATGAATAGGAATGATTTTGTAGGCTGTTGTATGAAGACTATGATGAATACTATCACAGTTAATCAGAGGTGTGATGGTTGTAGCTGTTTGTTTGTTTCTACCTTTTAAAGGACATATTAGCGCCTCTGGTTATTGGTCTATTGTTTGCGCCGCAACCTACAATGCAAACAGAGGTGATATGAAAAACATTAACTCAGAGAACACTCTTCTCTCACATGGTCCCACTGACACATCCTTCTCTGTCAGGACCTTGTCTCCCACACCCCTAAATGGCTTTCTATCTAAATCCTCTATGACCACGCATCTGATATGACCAGGTGGGTTGGCTGTGTTTATATAAATTCTCTACACACCAAGAACATTGGTTGGCAATGAAAGGAAAGCATTCAAGATGATCTTGTCCAAAATGTTAATGACAATTTCATGACAATTCATTACTATTTTAAAGCCCTCTTCCATTACTACATCCTCTTGCTCCCTACCTTCATATCCGCTGTCAGTGGAAACAAGAGAGTGTGTCTTTGAGGGGTGGATGCAGATTTGGGCCCCTGAGTCCTCTGAGGCCTCTGTATGGTTCCCCATAGCCCCACAGCTCTTCTGACTCAGACTCACAGCCCACTTCACCCCCTCCAAGGCCTCCAGCACCATGTCTACCACTATGAAATGAGCATTCTCCTACACACCAGGCATAAAGCATAATGTCAGAGTTCATATTGTACATTTGGAAAGTATTCAGACCCCTTGACCTTTTCCACATTTTGTTATGTTACAGCCTTATTCTAAGGATGTAACCCCCATAATGACAAAGCAAAAACAGGTTTAGACATTTTTGCAAATGTATATATAAAAACTAAAATAATGAAATATCACATTTACATAAGTATTCAGACCCTTTACTCAGTACTTTGTTGAAGCACCTTCGGCAGCGATTTCAGCCTTGAGTCTTCTTGGGTATGATGCTACAAGCTTGGCACACCTGTATTTGGGGAGTTTCTCCCATTCTTCTCTGCAGATCCTCTCAAGCTCTGTCAGGTTAGATGAGGAGCATTGGTGCGCAGCCATTTTCAGGTCTCTCCAGAGATGTTCGATCGGGTTCAAGTCCGGGCTCTGGCTGGGTCACTCAAGGACATTCAGAGACTTATCCCGAAGCCACTCCTGCATTGTCTTGGCTGTGTGCTTAGGTTGTTGTCTTGTTGGAAGGTGAACCTTCGTCCCAGTCTGAGGTCCTGAGCGCTCTGGAGCAGGTTTTCATCAAGGATCTCTCTTTACTTTGTTCCATTCATCTTTGCCTCGATCCTGAATAGTCTCCCAGTCCTTGCTGCTGAAAAACATCCCCACAGCATGATGCTGCCACCACCATGCTTCACCATAGGGATGGTGCCAGGTTTCCTCCAGATGTGACGCTTGGCATTCAGTCCAAACAGTCCAATCTTGGTTTCATCAGACCATATAATCTTGTTTCTCATGGTCTGAGAGACTTTAGCTGCCTTTTGGCAAACTCCAAGCAGGCTGTCATGTGCCTTTTACTGAGGAGTGACTTCCATCTGGCCACTCTACAATAAAGGCCTGATTGTGGAGTGCTGCAGAGTTAGTTGTCCTTCTGGAAGGTTCTCACATCTCCACAGAGGAACTTTAGAGCTCTGTCAAAGTGACCATCCTTCTCCCCCGATTGCTCAGTTTGGCCAGGTGCCCAGCTCTAAGAAGAGTTTTGGTGGTTCCAAACTTATTCCATTTAAGAATGATGGAGGTCAATGTGTTCTTGGGGACCTTCAATGTTCCAGAAATGTTTTGGTACCCTTCCCCAGATCTGTGCCTCGACACAATCCTGTCTCAGAGCTCTACGGACAATTCTTCAACCTCACGGTTTAGTTTTTGCTCTGACATACATTGTCAACTGTGGGACCTCATATAGACAGGTGTGTGCCTTTCCAAATCATGTCCAATCAATTGAATTTACCACAGGTGGACTCCAATCAAGTTGTATAAACATCTCAAGGATGATCAATGGAAACATGATGCACCTGAGCTCAATTTCGAGTCTCATAGCAAAGGGTCTGAATACTTATGTAAATAAGGTATTTCTGTTTTTTATTTTCAATAAATTAGCAAAAATTTCGAAAAAACGGTTTTCGTGTTGTCATTTTGGGGTATTGTGTGTAGATTGCTGAGGGAAAAAAAGATTTTATCCATTTTGGAATAAGGCTGTAATTTAACAAAATGTGGAAAAAGTCAAGGGGTCTGAATACTTTCCGAAGGCACTGTAGATGCTTCAAAAATAAACAAAATATAAATAAGCAAATATAAATAATCAAATATGTTTCAGAGAGGGTACTTTACCTTGTCCAGGTCACAGCCAGTCTTGATAATGTCTGCAGAGCAGTGTGTAATATCACTTGATCTTTTATCCTTAATAGGCACTTTAATGTCAAAGCACAATGACAAAAACATATCAATCAGTGAACTAGACATAAGGAACCTTGAGTTCTCACTTTCTTATTTTCCCTCTGCACCTGTAAAGACCTGTAAAGTCTACCATATCAGGACAGCTGAAAAGGTTACCTAATTGTGGATGGGCATTAGAGGTGGAGCGTAGTCGGGGACCCTCCTCCTGGTCCAGCCCTGGCCCCTGGGAGCCCCTGAAGGGCAGATGGAGCCCGCTGGTAAGCAGGCGGTTCAGGTTGGCAGAGATGGAGACACAGCGTGGCTTATCTGACTGAGATATAGCAGGACAGGGACAGGGGGTAGACTCTGCCTTTACAGTACCAGTTGACCTCACTGCTGCCAGTGGGGGCTCAGTAAGATGAAGATGATATCGGTCAGATGTTGATGGGGGGTCACTACTAAGACCCAGAGGGGCCACAGTAGTAGGGGGCAATGCAGACAGAGACAGCCCTGTATCTCCATGCCATGTTAAGGACTTCCTCCTGCGGGAGATAACGGGGCTACTTCTGGGCAGGTGATATTGGTCATCACCTGGGGTCAGCAGAGAGGGGTCCTCCCTGTTTGAGTAACTCCCTGGTGCTTCATTACTCTTATAGTGTCCTTCATCATCATCATCAACATGAGAGGACTGCTCTGTCCTCTTTTCTTCCCCGCTGCTTTCTGTGTCGGTGCAGTGTCCGTGTGGTGGACTTAGATAGGGGGATGCGGGGACAGTGTCCACATACCAGCTCACATAGTTTGACTTCCGTAGAGGAGAGGCAGTGCCTCGACTGACCACCTTCACACAGAGAGAGAGAGATTTTCTATGAACGCAGTTATACCTCAATTTCCTTCAAGACAACTGCTCTTGTTATACTTCCTGAATGGAAACTACCAGCAGAAAATATATATTCAGACCAACTTGAAATGTATAAGACTTGCATGGTGGCATTGTTTGAGTTAGTATTCACAGAATATATTCTCATCTCCAACATTACAAGTTCATTTGACAGATGATTTGACTTCATATGACACTTTCCCATTAAGGCAGATACAATAAAAAGTTGTAAAATATATTAATATTCCAACCATATCTCTATTGTGAAGGGGGATATTGCCACATGAACACCAACCTTTTTGATATCCTGTGAGTCCATATTAGAGTTGGACAATCAAGTGCAGGTCAGAGCTCACTGTTTGACTGACGGATGGACATGAAGGACATTGACTTTGTAGAGCTTCTGAAATTATACAGAATTATTCTAATAATAATCACTTGGATATTTAGATTTTTTTTACTGTCATTAGAATATTACAAATGAACAATATATCAATGGGGACATCAAACCTATATTTATACTGAAGTTAAGATACACCTACAAGTAGTATTGAAACCATCAGAACAATCACAGATGTGATCCCCTTTAGAATCTCTGAAACTATTTCATACTCTGTCAAACTATAAAGTACTCACCATTTTGTATGATTCCAAAATGAAGGACATGGTTGAACCTGAGTCTTTTTGTCGTATGACATCTGAAATAACACAGCTGTAAAACGGTCAACTTGTTGAGCAAGGAGTGGGTTGGAGGATATCTTTACTTCCTGTATTTAATGTTGGGTTGAAATTTCTGTGGTAAATGAATGCCCTTTTCAAACCAGACGCAAGAAGCCTCTCTGTGGGTGTTCCTCAACAAATGATGAAGTGAATGATAACTTTAGATAAATAAGCTATTTTTAAATAAGCTCTGAATTTCCAAACTCCAAGTTCAAATAGCGAGTGAGCTATGTCTTTGTGTAATAAATGTTTTATCAAAGGTCAAAGGCTCAAACTCCAAGAAGTGTCTCAGAACTACACATTATTATATGTTTGACTTGACAAGTAGGCCTACTAAATCTTATACACATTAATTCCAACAGCTCACACATCTCTGGTGCGAATTGAGTTTTCATGCACAAAGAAATAGATTGAACCTAATCCATATGTAATAGTCTTCCTTATTAATGTTTGGGTCAAGAGTAGTGAATTCTGCTTTGTAGTCCTGATAGGTTCCCTGCAGCGGCAAGTAATGCTTTGTTCAGCATGAAAATGTTGCAGAAATCAGCCTTAAGCCTATCGAACCCTGTGTCACTGCAGAATGCAGCTTGAACAGAAAAGAGGAACTATCAGGAGTATCCATTTATTTGCATTGTACTTATCTGATAATAATAGAAGATGAAGTAAGGGGATGAAAGTGACAAATAACCCACTGGGCACAGACGTCAATTCAATGTCTATTCCACATTGGTTCAACGTAATTTCATTGAAATGACTTGGAAACAACGTTGATTCAACCAGTGTGTGCCCAGTGGGAAGTGACATGAAGATGTGGACTGGCTTTTCAGGCCCTGAAAATAAATAGTCACACTGTCATGAATATTGGGAATAGTAGAACTATAGGCTATTTCTCTTAAGCAGGATTAGTCTGGAATAGAATTCCAGAAGCCTTTACTAACTCCAGATGTAACCAGACTGAAAGATGACAGGATGAGAAGTGAGGTATGACAAAACAGAGACGAGTCTGTCACTCCACCACTCTCACTCACTGTCTTCTTTCGGTTCTGTATCTGAAGGCATATATCTCTGCCTCTCTGTTTGTCTCTCTCACTTTATGTGTGTTTGTGTCAGTGTGTATGTGTGTTTATTGTGTAGCCCCCATGGTGATCAGTATATCTGCTGATGCAAGCAGGTTATTCAAGCGCTTGACTCAGCACTCTCATTGGCAGTGAGGCCTCTCTCTCTCTGTCTCTCTGTGTGTGTTTCCCTCTCTCTCGCTCTCTCTCTGTTTCTCTCTCTATCAGACTCAACGAACTCCAGGAATCCTCATCCAAGATATAACATGAAATTAATGGTATGAAAAGTTTTTCTGTAATTGTAATTCTGTAAAGTTATTGTGCAGGCCTTTCAATCATTCAAAACCCATACTCACTGTGACTGAATCCCTAAAATGTGTTATTGTTCTGTATCACTCAGTTCATATGAACTACATAGGTAGGCTAGGGTACAGATAGTCATGTCATAGTAGGTCTTGAAGATAAATTATGGAAGTTTTATGTTTCGTCAGCAGGGGTCGCAAAATCCAAATTTACCAGTATGCCGTTGGTCTGGCTAGAGTTCAATGTAGCACAGTAAATAGCGCAGTCGCAGTGGGAGCGGAGGCAGTCGAAGAGGAAATCGCAAACCGTTGGAGTCTCTCCCATAGTTTGTGCTTGGATACAGTCGTTGCAGAGAATTTCTTTTAAATAAAGCAGGGGCTAATATGGCGACGTTGGGACCAGACCCTCGTCCCCATTCCCAGCTCGCTTCTGCCTCGATACAAAGTAACATCAGTGGCAATAACCTGCCTCCCAACCGCGGCTTGGAAAGAGCGTTGGAAGAAGGAGCGAACTCCGGGTTTTTGAACCTCAGCGCCAGGAAACTCAAAGAATACCCCAGGACAGCATCTAACTACGACTTATCAGATACGGTGGAAGCAGGTAAGAATAGACAATGCCGTATAATTCTTCTGAATCTCTTCCGCTCCTGCGCCCAGCAGTCCCGACAAAATGCATGGATTTTTGGAATTCAGGTAGTCTATTGGAGACGGAAGGGTTTTGTATTCTGTGTAAGCGATAACTTGATGTGTTGAGTTTGTTTGAATTAAGAAGTTTCAATTCCAGACACATGAACATGACAATGATGGAGAATTTTATGGACATGCCGTGTCTAGCGCACGACTAAGCTTTTCTCGATGCGGAGAATCAGCTTTGGGACAGATGTTCAGTATTGTGCGTAGGCAACGAAATGTGGGCCATTATAGATAGCATGGCCATAATGCTCCAACAAGGCTACTACTATAAATGCCCCCGGTCTGTATGTTTATGTCAAACAATGACGGAACAGCACGCTGCCCTTTCCTTTGAATTTTGTCCGGAAGATGTGGAAATCCCCATATTATTTCCCAGAACCGTACTATTCCCTTTTCGGTGTCACACTCACCGCAGCCAATCATGGACAAAGTTTCTATGGTAGGCTGTCATACAACGAGCAGTCACGCTATTAACTCCAGTATTTTATACTGAAGAAAAATAGAAATGTAACATGCACGAATATAAAAGATTTTACTGAGTTACAGTTCATATGAGGAAATCAGTAAATTTTAATTAATTAATTAGGCCCTAATCTATGAATTTCACATGACTGGGAATACAGATATGCACCTGTGTATCCTTTAAAACGGATCATTCAAATTGCCATAGATAAAAAGCAATTATGTTCGTTGTCTGTAGCGTATACCAGCCCAATACACAACCCCCACCGCATGACTGCCCTTTATTGTCCACAGCACAAGGTGTGTAATGATCATGCTGTTTAATCATCTTCTTGATATGTCACACCTGTCAGGTGCATGGATTATCTTGGCAAATGAGAAATGCTCACTAACAGGGACATAAAGAAATGTGTGCACAAATGGAAAATGTCTGGTATCTTTTAATTCAGCTCATGAAACATGGGACCAACACTTTGTTTATATTTTTGTTCAGTATAGATGGGCTGGGCCATGCATGACTGCTCACTGCAGCAATTCACCTACTGACAGATCAATGGATTTATCTTAGTAATTGCCTGGAAACCCGAAGTTGAATTGCATTGAATTCTACGTCGGGAAGAAATGAGCATTTGAATCAGGAAAGTTTCCTCTCACGACCTCTACATGCCAGAATGTTGAATACAAGTATATTTTAATTTACTTTACCGGTTGTTCATGTGGTTGGGCCTTTTGGCGGTAGTAATGTGAGACAATATCCACAGGAAAGTATTATTCCATCAACTTTTCAAAGCCCTGATAGTGCATTCAGATTTCTATCACCCGAAGCATGCGATGTCCCGAGAAGAAAGTTTCCTGATTCAAATGCTAATTTCTGCCTGATGTAGAATTCAATGTTGGGTTTTCAGGCAAGCTTAATAAGTAAGGGTTGTTGGGTTTGACAGTAAATCCTAGTCTTTGTGTTTACCCCTTATGTGCATGTGTTTAGGATTGCACAACGCATCATACATGATTCATGTGTGTTTAGTTGTGTCCTTGACCATTTCAGTGAGGAGTCAACTTATTGGCTCTAGTTTATAGTTTACATTATAACAGAGCAACCATAATCCATCCTCATAACCTGGAGTAGAAAATAGATCATTGCATTATTCTCATGCGTTTGGACGTAGTAGCAGGGGAGTTCCAGTCCATCATACGCAATCTGATACTAAATTACAGTTGGCAACATTCCATCAGCCTTGTTATCATGAGGTAATGTCATGAACATTGGCATAACGTTGCAGAAAAGTTATTAGAGCATATTGTACTCATGTAAATCAAATGTATTTATAAAAACCTTTTTACATCAGCAGATGTCACAAAGTGCTTATACAGAAACCCAGCCTAAAACTCCAAACAGCAAGCAATGTAGATGTAGAGACACAGTGGCTAGGAAAAACTCCCTAGAAAAGCAGAAACCTAGAGAGGATCCAGGCTCTGAGGGGTGGCCAGTCTTCTTCTGGCTGTGCTGGGTGGGGATTATAAGAGTATATGGCCATTAAGGCCAGATCGTTCTTCAAGATGTCCACCATTGTTCCTGTACCTATTCTTTCTTGGGTAACTGAACTAAATGACTATCGCCCCGTAGCACTCACTTCTGTCATCATGAAGTGCTTTGAGAGACTAGTCAAGGATCATATCACCTCTATCTTACCTGACACCCGAGACACACTTCAATTTGCTTACAGGCCCAATAGATCCACAGACGATGCCATCACACTGCCCTTGCCCATCTGGACAAGAGGAATACCTATGTAAGAATGCTGTTCATTGACTATAACTCAGCCTTTAACACCATAGTTCCCTCCAAACTCATCATTAAGCTTGGGGCCCTGGTTCTGAACCCCACCCTGTGCAACTGGGTCCTGGACTTCCTGACGGGCTGCCCCCAGGTGGTAAAGGTAGGAAACAACACCTCCACTTCGCTGATCCTCAACACAGGGGCCCCACAAGGGTGCATGCTCAGCCCCCTCCTGTACTCCCTGTTCACCCATGACTGCGTGGCCACGCATGCCTCCAACTCAATCATCAAGTTTGCAGACGACACAACAGTAGTAGGCCTTATTAGCAACAATGACGAGACAGCCTACAGGGAGGAGGTGAGGGCCCTGGGAGTGTGGTGCCAGGAAAATAACCTCTCACTCAACGTCAACAAAACAAAGGAGCTGATCGTGGACTTAAGGAAACAGCAGAGGGAGCACCCCACTATCCACATCGACGGGACCGCAGTGGAGAAGGTGGATAGCTTCAAGTTCCTTGGCGTACACATCACTGACAAACTGAAATTGTCCACCCACACACAGTGTGGTGAAGAAGGCGCAACAGCCTCTTCAACCTCAGGAGGCTGAAGAAATTTGGCTTGGCACCTAAAACCTTCAAACTTTTACAGATGCACAATTGAGAGCATCCTGTCGGGCTGTATTACCACCTGGTACTGCAACGGCACCACTCGCAACCGCAGGGCACTCCAGAGGGTTTTGTGGTCTGCACAACGAATCACCAGGGGCAAACTACCTGCCCTCCAGGACACCTACAAAGATCATCAAGGACAACAACCACCTGAGCCACTGCCTGTTCACACCGCTATCATCCAGAAGGCGAGATCAGTACAGGTGCATCAAAGCTGGAACCGAGAGACTGAAAAACAGCTTCAATATCAAGGCCATCAGACTGTTAAATAGCCATCACTAGCACCTTAGAGGCTGCTTCCCTATATACAGTGGGGAGAACAAGTATTTGATACACTGCCGATTTTGCAGGTTGTCCTACTTACAAAGCATGTAGAGGTCTGTCATTTTTATCATAGGTACACTTCAACTGTGAGAGACGGAATCTAAAACAAAAATCCAGAAAATCACATTGTATGATTTTGAAGTAATTCATTTGCATTTTATTGCATGACATAAGTATTTGATCACCTACTAACCAGTAAGAATTCCGGCTCTCACAGACATGTTAGTTTTTCTTTAAGAAGCCCTCCTGTTCTCCACTCATTACCTGTATTAACTGCACCTGTTTGAACTCGTTACCTGTATAAAAGACACCTGTCCACACACTCAATCAAACAGACTCCAACCTCTCCACAATGGCCAAGACCAGAGAGCTGTGGAAGGACATCAGGGCTAAAATTGTAGACCTGCACAAGGCTGGGATGGGCTACAGGACAATAAGCAAGCAGCTTGGTGAGAAGGCAACAACTGTTGGCGCAATTATTAGAAAATGGAAGAAGTTCAAGATGACGGTCAATCACCCTCGGTCTGGGGCTCCATGCAAGATCTCACCTCGTGGGGTATCAATGATCATGAGGAAGGTGAGGGATCAGCCCAGAACTACACGGCAGGACCTGGTCAATGACCTGAAGAGAGCTGGGACCACAGTCTCAAAGAAAACCATTAGTAACACACTACGCCGTCATGGATTAAAATCCTGCAGCGCACGCAAGGTCCCCCTGCTCAAGCCAGCGCATGTCCAGGCCTGAAGTCTGAAGTTTGCCAATGACCATCTGGATGATCCAGAGGAGGAATGGAGAAGGTCATGTGGTCTGATGAGACAAAAAAAATAGCTTTTTGGTCTAAACTCCACTCGCCGTGTTTGGAGGAAGAAGAAGGATGAGTACAACTCCAAGAACACCATCCCAACCGTGAAGCATGGAGGTGGAAACATCATTCTTTGGGGATGCTTTTCTGCAAAGGGGATAGGACGACTGCACCGTATTGAGGGGAGGATGGATGGGGCCATGTATCGCCAGATCTTGGCCAACAACCTCCTTTCCTCAGTAAGAGCATTGAAGATGGGTCGTGGCTGGGTCTTCCAGCATGACAACGACCCGAAACACACAGCCAGGGCAACTAAGGAGTGGCTCCGTAAGAAGCATCTCAAGGTCCTGGAGTGGCATAGCCAGTCTCCAGACCTGAACCCAATAGAAAATCTTTGGAGGGAGCTGAAAGTCCGTATTGCCCAGCGACAGCCCCGAAACCTGAAGGATCTGGAGAAGGTCTGTATGGAGGAGTGGGCCAAAATCCCTGCTGCAGTGTGCGCAAACCTGGTCAAGAACTGCAGGAAACGTATGATCTCTGTAATTGCAAACAAAGGTTTCTGTACCAAATATTAAGTTCTGCTTTTCTGATGTATCAAATACTTATGTCATGCAATAAAATGCAAATTAATTCCTTAAAAATCATACAATGTGATTTTCTGGATTTTTGTTTTAGATTCCGTCTCTCACAGTTGAAGTGTACCTATGATAAAAATTACAGACCTCTACATGCTTTGTAAGTAGGAAAACCTGCAAAATCGGCAGTGTATCAAATACTTGTTCTCCCCACTGTACATAGACTTGAGATAACTGGTCACTTTAATAATTGGAACACTAGTCACTTTAATGTTTACATATTTTGCATTACTCATCTCATATGTATATATTCTATTCTGCTGTATTTTTAGTCTATGCCGCTCCGACATTGCTCGTCCAAATATTCTTAATTCTATTCCTTCACTTTAAATGTATGTATTGTTGTGAAATTTAGATATTACTTGTTAGATATTACTGCACTGTTGAAGCTGGAAACACAAGCATTTCGCTACACCCGCAATAACATCAGCTAAACATGTATATGTGACCAATAACATTTTATTTGAGATGACAAGCAGGATCAAATAATAATCACAGTGGTTGTAGAGGGTGTAACAGGTCAGCACCTCAGGCGTAAATGTTAATTGGCTTTTCATAGCCAAGCATTCAGTGGTCGAGTCACTGTTATTCCAGTGTCACATTAACGGCCTGGACACACACGCATTCTTGTATAGCTAACTTTGTGGGGACATATAATTCAGTCCCATTCAAAATCCTATTTTCCCTAACCTTAACCCCAAAACCTAACCTTAAGAGTAAAACTAACCCTAGCTCCTAAATCTAACACTAATTCTACACTTCATCCTAAACCCCCTAGAAATAGCATTTGACCTTGTGGGAACTAACAAAATGTCCCCAGTTGGTCCAATTTTTGTTTGTTTACTATTCTTTTGGGTACTTCTGGTCCCCACAAGTATAGTTAAACATGTGTACACACACACACACACACACACATGCACTAGAGGCTACAAACAGGCCTTTAGCTACTCTTCTGTCATCGGCTGTCAGTCTGTCAGAGGGAGTGTGTCTTTACAGGCACACAGTACCACTATAACCCAACCTGAGGAAGGGATTAGTCTAACTGACAGGCTATACTGATGACTGATGAGGGAATGTGTAGCCTCCCGGGTGGCGCAGTGGTCTAGGCCACTGCATCGCAGTGCTAGCTGCGCCACCAGAGTCTCTGGGTTCGCGCCCAGGCTGGGCTGGGTTCGCGCCCAGGCTCTGTCGCAGCCGGCCGCAACCGGGAGGTCCGTGGGGCGACGCACAATTGGCATAGCGTCGTCCGGGTTAGGGAGGGTTTGGCCGGTAGGGATATCCTTGTCCCAGTATGTAAAAATGTAATGAAATGTTAAAAAAATGTAATAAAAATGTATGCACTCTACTGTAAGTCGCTCTGGATAAGAGCGTCTGCTAAATAACTAAAAATGTAAAAAATGTAAAATGTGTGTAATAAGCACTACACAGTGTATGATTCGAGAGTGGGATCGAGGAAGGGTCAAATCGAAGTGTGCTTGGTTATGCTGCATGAGAAATCCATTGATGGCAGTTGAAGTACCCCCTTATCCCACTGTTAATGAAATGACATATGGCATAGAGTTGGGACCAGCACCACTAACTGTAATGATAACATGAATAGGCTGTAATACTGTACCTAAGATCACTTAAAATGGCGCCGGAAGAAATGGCAGCAGTTTTACGGGCACCAACCAATTGTGCTATTATGTGGGGTGATTTGTAACTTATTTTGTACATAATGTTTCTGCAACCGTATCTTATGGCAGAAAAGAGCTTCTGGATATCAGGACAGCGCTCACTCACGTCGGATTAGACAAAGATTTTTTTCTTCAACAAGCAAGACTCACAGGACATTCTCCAAACACACGACAGGGCCAACATCCCCGTTATTTGCAAGAGGAAGAAATGCAGGTACAGGGGACACAGAGCGGGATGCCTCGTGAGGACCCGCAGAAGGCGAGTGGGAAAGCTGCCGTTACCATTGATATTACTCGCCAAAGTGCAATCATTGGACAATAAATTAGACGAGGTACGATCACGAATATCCTATCAAGGGGACATCAAAAACTGTAATATCCTATGTTTCATGGAATCGTGGCTGAATGACGACATGGATATTCAGCTAGCGGGATATACGCTGCACCGGCAAGATAGAACAGCACACTCCTGCAAGACGAGGGGGGGCGGTCTGTGCATATTTGTAAACAACAGCTGGTACATGAAATCTGAGGAAGTCTCTAGATTTTGCTCGCCTGAAGTAGAGTATATTGGGTAGGCCACACTATTTGCCTAGAGAGAGTTCAGCTATACTTTTCGTGGCTGTTTATTTACCTCCACAGACAGATGCTGGCACTAAGACCGCACTCAGTCAGCTGTATAAGGAAATAAGCAAACAGGAAACCACTCACCCAGAGGTGGCGCTCCTAGTGGCCGGAGACTTTAATGCAGGGAAACTTAAATCAGTTCTACCAAATTTCTATCAACATGTTAAATGTGCAACCAGAGGGAAAAAAATTCTAGATCATCTGTACTCCACAAACAGAGACGCGTACAAAGCTCTCCCTCGCCCTCCATTTGGTAAATCTGACCACAACTCTATCCTCCTGCTTCCAAGCAAAAATTAAAGCAGGAAGCACCAGTGACTCGGTCTATAAAAAAGTGGTCAGATGAAGCAGATGCTAAACTACAGGACTGTTTTGCTATCACAGACTGGAACATGTTCCGGGATTCTTCCGATGGCATTGAGGAGTACGCCCCATCAGTCACTGGCTTTATCAATAAGTGCATCGAGGACGTCATCCCCACAGTGACTGTATGTACCTACCCCAACCAGAAGCCATGGATTACAGGCAACATTCGCACTGAGCTAAAGGGCAGAGCTGCCGCTTTCAAGGTGCGGGACTCTAACCCGGAAGCTTACAAGGAATCCTGCTATGCCCTGCGACGAACCATCACAGGCAAAGCGTCAATACAGGGTTAAAATTGAATCACACTACACCGGCTCCGACGCTCGTCTTATGTGGCAGAGCTTGCAAACTATAACAGACTACAAAGGGAAGCACAGCCGCAAGCTGCCCAGTGACACGAGCCTACCAGACGAGCTAAATCACTTCTATGCTCGCTTCGAGGCAAATAAAACTGAAACATGCATAAGAGCATCAGCTGTTCCGGATGACTGTGTGATCACACTCTCCGTAGCCAATGTGAGTAAGACCTTTAAACAGGTCAACATACACAAGGCTGCATGGCCAGACGGATTACCAGGACGTGTGCTCCGGGCATGTGCTGACCAACTGGTAGGCGTCTTCACTGACATTTTCAACATGTCTGAGTCTGTAATACCAACATGTTTCAAGCAGACCACCATAGTCCCTATGCCCAAGAACACTAAGGCAACCTGCCTAAATGACTACAGACCCGTAGCACTCACGTCCGTAGCCATGAAATGCTTTGAAAGGCTGGTAATGGCTCACATCAACACCATTATCCCCGAAACCCTAGACCCACTCCAATTTGCATACCGCCCAAACAGATCCACAGATGATGCAATCTCTATTGCACTCCACAGTGCCCTTTCCCACCTGGACAAAAGGAACACTTATGAGAGAATGATATTCATTGACTACAGCTCAGCGTTCAACACCATAGTACCCTCGAAGCTCATCACTAAGCTAAGGATCCTGGGACTAAACACCTCCCTCTGCAATTGGATCCTGGACTTCCTAACGGGCTGCCCCCAGGTGGTGAGGGTAGGTAGCAACATCTGCCAAGCTGATCCTCAACACTGGAGCCCCCCCAGGGGGTGCGTGCTCAGTCCCCTCCTGTACTCCCTGTTCACCCACGACTGCATGGCCAGGCACGACTCCAACACCATCATTAAGTTTGCAGACGACACAACAGTAGGCCTGATCACCGACAACGACGAGACAGCCTATAGGGAGGAGGTCAGAGACCTGGCCGGGTGATGCCAGAATAACAACCTATCCCTCAACGTAACCAAGACTGAGATGATTGTGGACTACAGGAAAAGGAGGACTGAGTACGCCCCCATTGTCATCGACGGGGCTGTAGTGGAGCAGGTTGAGAGGTTCAAGTTCCTTGGTTGTCTACATCAACAACAAACTATCATGGTCCAAACACACCAAGACAGTCGTGAAGAGGGCATGACAAAGCCTATTCCCCCTCAGGAAACTAAAGAGATTTGGCATGGGTCTTGAGATTCTCAAAAGGTTCTACAGCTGCAACATCGAGAGCATCCTAAATGGTTGCATCACTGCCTGGTACGGCAATTGCTCGGCATCCGTCCACAAGGCACTACAGAGGGTAGTGCGTACAGCCCAGTATATCACTGGGGCTAAGCTGCCTGCCATCCAGGACCTCTACACCAGGCAGTGTCAGAGGAAGGCCCTAAAAATTGTCAGACCCCAAGTCATAGACTGTTCTCTCTACTACCGCATGGCAAGCGGTACCGGAGTGCCAAGTCTAGGACAAAAAGGCTTCTCAACAGTTTTTACCCCCAAGCCATAAGACTCCTGAACAGGTAATCAAATGGCTACCCGAACTATTTGCATTGTGTGCCCCCCCCCCAACCCCTCTTTTACGCTGCTGCTACTCTGTTTATCGTATATGCACATTAACTTTAACTATACATTCATGTACATACTACCTCAATTGGCCCGACCAACCAGTGCTCCTGAACATTGGCTAACCGGGCTATCTGCATTGTGTCCCGCCACCCGCCAACCCCTCTTTACGCTACTGCTACTCTCTGTTCGTGATATATGCATAGTCACGTACATACTACCTCAATCAGCCTGACTAACCTGTGTCTGTATGTAGCCTTGCTACTGTTTTTCACTGTCTTTTTACTGTTGTTTTTATTTCTTTACTTACTTATTGTTCACCTAATACATTTTTTGCACTATTGGTTAGCATTTCACTGTAAGGTCTACACCTGTTGTATTCAGTGTATGTGACAAACTTTGATTTGATTTGTCACTACAGGATAGCACTGTCTGTGCCACTTCTGCTTTTGCAGTGAGACGGTTATCAAAAGTATACACACGTTCTCTCACACACACATTCTTACTCGGCTAAGGAAAATCCCAAACACAGTTTCATATTTGCTCATCTGCCTAAAACTAAAAGCTTACTTCTACCTGGTACCTACATGTTAGGACCTATGTGCAGACTGACACTGCTATGTAATACTACTGTATGTGGCCTGAATCTGATGTTGGTGCCCTTTTAACCCCCTCCCCACTGCCCCTATTTCCCTGTCAGTGGAGCTCAATGACTGAGATTGAGCCGTGGCCCAGGTCGGCAGCAAGGTGGCCAGGGGATCGCTAGATATTACTAGCGGTGATAATTACCCTACTACTGTCTGACTGGGTTTACACACCGATAACATTACTCCCAGTTACACACATACCTGTTGTTATTAATATCCTGGAATGTCACTTCTGACCTTCATCTGCTCTGCACCCTACCTGATGCGCGCACACTCCTACTACTGTGTCCACTCACTATAGACATCACTCATAGTTAACACATACAGACACTGTGCCACACAAAACGATGACAGTTGAATTGAGCGAACATTGGAACAGGCCTCCTCATAGTGGTCGGTTTGGCCACTCTGTTCTTTATAGATCAGATGGTAAAGTAAACATTGGTGGGTATATCACCATTGCTGGGTATATCACCATTGGTGGGTATATCACCATTGGTGGGTATATCACCATTGGTGGGTATATCACCATTGCTGGGTATATCACCATTGCTGGGTATATCACCATTGCTGGGTATATCACCATTGCTGGGTATATCACCATTGCTGGGTATATCACCATTGTGAATTTGCACTGGGATGACGGGTACTATATTTGGATTATAAAAATATAGTTCATCTCAAATTAGTGGTCGCCATCGATTTAAAAAAAAAAAAAAAAAAAAAAAAACTGAGTTATGTACACAGATGAAGTTCTGTCTTAAACTTTGATGTTATGATGATCCTAAAGGTGTTTAGCTTTACAAGGTCTTGTTGGTCTAATCAGATTGCTGGTAGGATTAGAAAGGAGGAGGACACTCCGGCAACATTACCATTCTGCCTTCCTGACCGCAGAACTCAACTCACCCAGACTAGAGCGAGACCTTTTTTTGTTGTCTCCAGAAAGAGCCTGATTGATTTCATAATGATTCCCAGGGGAGGTTTTTGAGGAAATGGGAACCAAGCAGAAATGTAAGAAAGGCGTCCACTTCAACTGGTGGCGAAAGTTCTCTGAATTTTGTGGTGACGTTATGTATCTGATTGTAGCATTGTTCTCTGGTTATTTATGTTTGAGTGTAATAGTCAGTTGTAGAGATTTTATTGGCCTGTTCTGAGGAATATGTCAGGAAAGGAAACAGCCTCCCATGACAAAGGGCATTTCTAGCATTTTTTCACGCCGTTCACTCACATTCTAGAGCTACAGCCTGAGTCTCTCTCTTTCTCTCTGTGTGTTGTGATGTGAGATGTGTTAGGGCTCAGACACACCAATAGCGTTTGCTGGCTGAGAGTACTTAGCACCTCAATGAAATTTGCGAACCGAGTGCACAATGATTACATGTAGAATCGCATGAAAAGTCTAGGCAGTTGCTCCCTTAAACACCACACACTGAACGATCGGCACACCAACGAACGCAAATCCACATTCGGTGCGATGTGTGCCAGCCCTTAGCCTGGTTCCTAAAGAGCCACCTCCCCAGGTGCTGTGTGTGTGTGTGTGATCCTGTATTACGACCCTCAGTTCCAGTCCAGCCCCAGCACTCTTCCTTCACCACTGGGCTGGCTGCCAGGATACACTCTGGTGCCCTGTAAACACACAGACACCTGCTTTAATTTCTCTGTCCCCTCCCTGGGATGTCCTGTCAGACGTGCACGCACTTACGTACGTCTCTCTCCAACAGGAAGCTGTGAATTCCCAGGAATGCAACCAGGGATAGGGTGTTAGGGTGTTGGAGGCTAGAGTTTGTCTGTTCTGTGTACGGACCACACCTGAGAACTGTCATAAACCACAGCTGAGTTTTAAAAACAGACTCACACATCTACTATCCCCCTCTTGCTCTCTCTCACACATTTACTGCCTATCTCACTAGTGTCTAGCGCTCCTTTTCTCTCTCCAATTATATCTCCCTTACACACATGTTAAGTTTTAGCATGGGGAGGATAATATGAGTCTTAGACAGACCTCATCGCCTCCAGCTAGTAAACTAGCTTCAAAAGTTAATTGTGTATCCTGTAGCCTTAGTATCGCTCACTCACTCACACACATCCCTATATCACTAGGTCTAGATCTTAGACACGATACTGTGGGCTAGGCGCCGTGACGGTAACCGTGGTGATGGGATAAACAGGTTGCGGCGGGTGCTATGGTGGAGTATAGTCTGGGGATAGGAGAATAATGAGCTAATGCATTGTTAATGGAGCTGTTCAGAGGAGGTGATGCCCCAGAGACCAGACCAGAGACGGGCTGGAACAGCAGAAGATTGGGTTTCAGTATAGCAGGGGTCGGCAACAGGTGGCCTACGGGCCAAAACTGTCAGTGAGTGATAAAAAAAATATATATATATATATTCTGCCCCCAAATTTGCAGTGAACAAAACCTCAGGCTGAATCTAGTGGCCTACACCTGCACTACCGTATAACTAGTGAAATAAAGGTTTACTGTGGTGAGATGCAGGGCAGAAACTCCACAGGGCAGAAACTCCACAGGGCCTAACCTATGGAATGTGGACAGATGCAGTAGTAGTGGAATGGATGGCAATGATAGACTATGTTGCTTTGGCAATTTATTACTGAATTATCACTATTGATTTATTAGGTCAGTAAAGTTAATTGAATCAAAATAATGGAATTTAGATGCCTCTACCCTTTCTCTTGCTTTGTTGGTACAGCTGTATAGATCCTCAATCTTCTGTTATTGTGTTTTTAATCAAGTTCGTTACCTCCGTGTGTGAGGGGGGTGTGTTTTTAAAAATGTATTTTAAAAAATCTGGAGTGTCACCATGGAGCACGGAATACACACGCTGCTCTAGAAACCGTTTGCTGTGACCCAGTGAGTGGCAGACAATCAGGGATTAGGACTAGGGATTATATGGGCTGGTTGTAATCCCTCCCTCCGCCTTTGACCTGTCAGTCCCTGGTAGGACTGTACTGGTACCATCAGACCTACACCTATAGCTCTACAGACACACTTTGACATTGTCTGTGTGTCTGACTGACTGGGTTTAAGTGTGTGTGTGTGGGGCTGAGGATGGTGTTAATGTGTTTTTTTTGTAGTTGGTACATTTAGGTGTTCTTTAATGAACTCTCCAGAGAAATGTGCAAACTCTAGAGGTATAGCGGAATAGACGAGGGCATGCAGATGGTATTAACTCGATTTAGAGGGTTAATTGCCTCTGGCTGTGATGTTTCGCTGGCAACCCCCGACACTGCACTGTCACGGCTCAACTGTATTTTACACACACACACACACACACACACACACACACACACACACACACACACACACACACACACACACACACACACACACACACACACACACACAAAATACCCTCACAAACACTCCACGCCACTACACACTCCTCCCTCCTCCCCACTCCTACAACCACTGACCCGTGTCTTATCAGTCTCTCCCCTGCCTCTGTATTAGTGCCCTTCTCTCGCTCTCTATCTATCCAATTCAATTCACTGGGCTATATTGGCATGGGAAACATATGTTAACATTGCCAAAGCAAGTGAAGTAGATAATATACAAAAGTGAAGTAAACATTCCCTGCTCTCTCTTCTCTCTCTCTGCCACTGGCTGGGATGTGCTGTAAGCGGATGTGCTGTAGGGGGATGTTGACATAGTAATGTACCCCCCTCTGCCTCTTCACCTCCCCTTCACACAGACACAGTGTGACAGGATGGCATGGTGCCCTGCAGAACACACTCATAGGGTGGGTGGGTAGGTCAGTGGGGGAGGGGTGCAATTATGATGCCAGGGGCAGAATTTGGGTGATGTTGGGGAAGGGGTGGTGAGGTTCTAGTATGTGGGGGTGGAAGAGAAGGGCTTATATTTTGGAGGATTACATTTTTAATTTTTAAAGGAGTTTATGTCTTCACATCATACACCCACCCACAGCCTTGAGCAAGTGCCAAATACTATCTTCGGTCCATTTAGCACTATGAATGTTAGAATAAAGTTTAGGGCTTTTTGGAGGCTCAATAACATTTTTGTTGCTTTATAGAACTCTGTTATGGTGAGGGTTTGTAAATGTGCGTGGGGTATTTGAATGGCCTTGCTAAATATCATTGATTATAGGAAAACACAAGTTATTTTGGTCATCCTGGATATTGTCTCAAGCCAGCAGATGACCCAAAACCATGCTGCAACGCCATAACAACACTGGTAACATTGGTTGTTGGTCAGAGCTGTTCTAATAGAACTCTTCAGGCATGTTTGGTTGCTAAGAGAGGGAGAGGTTCTTGTCTGGCGGATATGAGCGTCTGTGTTTGTTTCAGGCTGGGTTCAAAGCTCTGCTCTGTGGAGGCATGAGGGGAGCAGCATACCGCCCTGCATCCCACTGCTGGCTTGCTTCTGAAGCTAAGCAGGGTTGGTCCTGGTCAGTCCCTGGATGGGAGACCAGATGCTGCTGGAAGTGGTGTTGGAGGGCCAGTAGGATGCACTCTTTCCTCTGCTCCAAAAATAAATATCCTCAATTCCCCAGGGCAGTAATTGGGACATTGCCCTGTGTAGGGTGCCGTCTTTCGGATGGGACTTTAAACCGGTGTCCTGACTCTCTGTGGTCACTAAAGAGCCCATGGCACTTATTGTAAGAGTAGGGGTGTTTACCCTGGTGTCCTGGCTAAATTCCCATTCTAACCCTCATACCATCACGGTCACCTATATCATCCCCAATTTATAATTGGCTCATTCACCCCCTCTCCCCTGTAACTATTCCCCAAGTCGTTGCTGTAAATGACAATGTGTTCTCAGTCAATTTACCTGGTAAAATAAGGGTAAAATAAATTAAAATGTGTACAGCAGATAGGACCTGTATAAAAGAGTTATTTTAGCCTGGTAAACACAGTCTAGTTAAATGGTATCGGTTCTGGGGAAGTGGTGCACTCAGATAAAGATGACAGGAACTGGAGTTTCTACATGATTCCTGATCTCTCTCTCTAGGGGGTTTCTGTGTGTGTCATTAACACCCTTGGTGTATTGGTGTGAGGTGTCACCAGAAATCCCCTTCTAAAGGGTCAATGACAGTACTGTCTCCCAGTGTTCTCAGATTCACTTGTTCTCTTGAGTCGGGGTAGCAAGGGATGGCCGACATTGCAGTAGGGGCAGGGAGGATGGTAGGATGGTGTGATATAAGGTTTGGTGTACGGGGGGGGGTATGCGGTGCCTCAGCATTTCCCAGCCAGGAAATGGCCTTAGCTGCTGCCCTTCCAAACAATGAGCCAGGCGGGGTGGGACTAGGATGGCTTCCTGCCTCTGTTACAGTACAGACCTGCCTCAGCCTCACAGCCCTCAGATACAAAACGTCACACAGACAGCAACACCATGTACCAGACCAGTACTGACCAGTAGAGAGCAGAGCAGTAAGAGCGGCGCTGTGTGTGCGTGTTGGAGCCAGGTGAAAATGTGTGATGGGTGTTTTCCCTGCTGCTCTGAGGCTGTCATGTGTCTAAAGGTAGCAGCAGCCTCAGCTGGGCCCCAAATGTGGTGACCTCATCACTCGACAGCATCAGTGACTGCATGGAATAGATAGGCAGAGAGGAGGGCAGTAAGCCTGGGCATTCATTTGATAGGTACAGATTAAAACATCTACAGATTAGATGCACATTTGTGGCCTGCTGGAGGTCATTTTGCAGGGCTCTGGCAGTGCCCCTCCTTGTGTAACGGATGTGAAATGGCTAGCTAGTTAGCAGGTACGCGCTAGTAGCATTTCAATCAGTTACGTCTCTTGCTCTGAAACCTAGAAGTAGTGTTGCCCCTTGCTCTGCAAGGGCCGCGGCTTTTGTGGAGCGATGGGTAACGACGCTTCGTGGGTGACTTGTTGATGTGTGCAGAGGGTCCCTGGTTCGCGCCCGTGTCGGGGCGAGGGGACGGTTTAAAGTTATACTGTTACACTTGCACAAAGGTGGAGGTAGCGGTCCTGTTGCTGGGTTGTTGCCCTCCTACGGCCTCCTCCACGTCTCCTGATGTACTGGCCTGTCTCCTGGTAGCGGCTCCATGCTCTGGACACTACGCTGACAGACACAACAAACCTTCTTGCCACAGCTCGCATTGATGTGCCATCCTGGATGAGCTGCACTACCTGAGCCACTTGTGTGGGTTGTAGACTCCGTCTCATGCTACCACTAGAGTGAAAGCACCGCCAGCATTCAAAAGTGACCAAAACATCAGCCAGGAAGCATAGGAACTGAGAAGTGGTCTGTGGTCACCACCTGCAGAACCACTCCTTTATTGGGGGTGTCTTGCTAATTGCCTATAATTTCCACCTTTTGTCTATTCCATTTGCACAACAGCATGTGAAATTTATTGTCAATCAGTGTTGCTTCCTAAGTGGACAGTTTGATTTCACAGAAGTGTGATTGACTTGGAGTTACATTGTTGTATAAGTGTTCCCTTTATTTTTTTGAGCAGTGTATATAAGCTATATACAGTGGGGAGAACAAGTATTTGACACACTGTCGAGCATTTTCTGGATTTTTGTTTTAGATTCCTTCTCTCACAGTTGACGTGTACCTGTGATAAAAAAAAATTACAGACCTCTACATGCTTTGTAAGTAGGAAAACCTGCAAAATCGGCAGTGTATCAAATACTTGTTCTCCCCACTGTGTGTATATATAGATATATATTTTTTAAATATATTTGTAATAATGACTATTGCAACAATACTGACTGAACAATGAACTCTTTTATTTTAACTTAATATAATGCATAAATAAAATCTATTTAGTCTCAAATAAATAATGAAACATGTTAAATTTGGTTTAAATAATGCAAAAACACAGTGTTGGAGAAGAAAGTAAAAGTGCAATATGTGCCATGTAAAAAAAAAAAAAAAAAAGCTAATGGTTAAGTTCCTTGCTCAGAACATGAGAACATATGAAAGCTGGTGGTTCAATATTCCCAGTTAAGAAGTTGTAGTTATTATAGGAATTATGACGCTTCGACTATTTCTCTCTATACCATTTGTATTTCATATACCTTTGACTATTGGATGTTCTTATAGGCACTATAGCATTGCCAGCTTTATCTCGGGAGTTGATAGGCTTTAAGTCATAAACAGCGCTGTGCTTCAAGCATTGCTTAGAGCTGCTGGCAAATGCAGTAAAGTGCTGTTTGAATAAGCGCTTACGAGCCTACTGCTGTCTACCACCGCTCAGTCATACTGCTCTATCAAATCATAGACTTAATTATAATAAACACACAGAAATACGAGCCTTTGGTTATTAATATGGTCAAATCCGGAAACTATCATTTCGAAAACAAAACGTTTATTCTTTCAGTGAAATACGGAATCATTCCGTATTTTGTTGAACGGGTGGCAACCCTAAGTCTAAATATTGCTGTTACGTTGCACAACCTTAAGTGTTATGTCATAATTATGTACAATTCTGGCAAATTTAATTACGGTCTTTGTTAGGAAGTAACACAGTTTGCAATGAGCCAGGCAGCGCAAACTGTTGCAAATACCCTGACTCTGCTTGCACTGAACGCAAGAGAAGTGACACAATTTCCCTAGTTACTATTGCCTGCTAACATGCAGTTATTTTAACTAAATATGCAGGTTTAAAAAAATATATACTTCTGTGTATTGATTTTAAGAAAGGCATTGATGTTGATGGTTAGGTACATTTGTGCAGCGAATGTGCTTTTTTCGCGAATGCGCTTTTGTTAAATCATCACCCATTTGGCAAAGATGAAGTAGGCTGTGATTCGATGATAAATTAACAGGCACCGATATGATTATATGCAAGGCAGGACAAGCTAGTTAACCTAGTAATATCATCAACCATGTGTAGTTAACAAGTGATTATGTGAAGATTGATTGTTTTTTATAAGATAAGTTTAATGCTAGCTAGCAACTTACCTTGGTTCCCTGCAGCCACAAGGTCCTTTTGACGCTGCACTCACGTAACAGGTGGTCAGCCTGCCACGCAGTTTCCTCGTGGATTGCAATGGCCATAATCGGCATCCAAAAAGGCTGATTACCGATTGTTATGAAAACTTGAAATCGGCCCTAATTAATCGGCCATGCCGATTTAATCGGTCGACCTCTACTCTGCACCCTACCTGACACACACACGTATTAATAACATTGCAGTAACTTTAGAACCCAATAGTAATCAATGTTTGGGTAAAAACAGCTAAGCCCAGATTAGTGTGTGTGAGCTTGACCCAGATACTGTAGCCCAGATACACACCCTCCTGGTCTGTAGTAAATCAGCTGTGAGGCTGACCCAGATACACACCCTCCTGGTCTGTAGTAAATCAGCTGTGAGGCTGACCCAGATACACACCCTCCTGGTCTGTAGTAAATCAGCTGTGAGGCTGACCCAGATACACACCCTCCTGGTCTGTAGTAAATCAGCTGTGAGGCTGACCCAGATACACACCCTCCTGGTCTGTAGTAAATCAGCTGTGAGGCTGACCCAGATACACACCCTCCTGGTCTGTAGTGAATCAGCTGTGAGGCTGACCCAGATACACACCCTCCTGGTCTGTAGTGAATCAGCTGTGAGGCTGACCCAGATACACACCCTCCTGGTCTGTAGTAAATCAGCTGTGAGGCTGACCCAGATACACACCCTCCTGGTCTGTAGTAAATCAGCTGTGAGGCTGACCCAGATACACACCCTCCTGGTCTGTAGTAAATCAGCTGTGAGGCTGACCCAGATACACACCCTCCTGGTCTGTAGTGAATCAGCTGTGAGGCTGGGTGGCCTGAACTACCCTACCTTTAGGGAGCTGGCCTACGTGATTGTCTCTGATGAAGAGACTGGAGTCACATGTTATTTCTGGTTTCTGCCCTAGTTTACTGAACTGGGATAGAAGCACCAGGACACTATGAGTGGATGACTTAATAGAGCACCACGTGTGATGTGTGTTTAGACGGGTCAGCGCCACCATAGTCCAAGCTATGTTTACTATTCAATCAAAATCTGCACGGAATTGACGTTGTCATACAAATCTCTTTATGTCAATGTAGGATTGACGTGAAAGTCTGAGTTCCACATTGATATCTCAAGTTAGGATTCAGCTCTTATCTATAGGAGTTTTTAGGTGAGCTGAAGACTGATGAGGTTGTCACATACTGTAATTCAGACTGAAACAGAAGGTTAATGTGATCTGTGTTGTAGAGTGAAATGCCCAACAGTACGAGAGAGCGTGTTTGTGGGTGTTTAACATTGCTCTGTTACATAACATGGTCATCTCCTAGTGTGCTGCTATTGTAGTGGTACAGAGGGAGTGATTGTGTGAGGGAGAGAGCTACAGTATACTGTTTTTAGAAGAGAGACAGCAGATGGACAGTGACTGGCAATCAGGTCATTCAGAATTCTTGTGGAAGTACGACTCACACTGGTCATCCGCTATGGGTTACAGCTAGGGTTGCTCATTTTGGGGAATATTCGGAGGTGGAAACTTTCCATGGGAATTAACGGGAATATATGGGAATTAATATTAATACCATTTAAATGTAGATGGTTTTATTTCATTGGCTATATTTACCATATCATATGGAGACAGAAACATAAACCTTTTACCTTATGATAAGTAGACATAATTGCAAATGATTAAATCCTTCCAATAGAAATAAAAAAAAATTTTTGTTACAAATTGAACTTAACTCTTCACATGGGATGAGTTCACTGAACAACAAAAGAAAGGGAATATTGAATGATCAATCGCATCTTCCAAAAATGTTTTCAACATACATCTGTAAAATGATAGTCTAGAAACAAAAGCTTTGGTTTTCTTCCTCTCAGGCGTCCATGTCTTCTCCCTGGACCTTCTCAATGTCCACCTCTTGAACATCAGACTCTGATGCCTCATCTTCACTGTCACTTTCCAACCTTGTTGAGGATAGCAAGTCTGGCTCAAAATGCCCAAAATTTGCCCAGATGGCCACCAATTTTTCAACCCTTGTATTGGTCAGCCTGTTGCGTGCTTTGGTGTGTGTGTGTTCCCAAACAAGGATCAGTTGCGCTCTGAGGCGGCTGATGTTGATGGGATTTGGAGGATGATGGAGGCAACAGGGGAAAGAGCCTCAGACCCACAAAGGCCCTTCCGCCAGGTGGTTGATGATATGTTGGCACGACTGCCATATTGCATCTCCATCCCAAATCCCTTGCTTGGAAGTGTACTTTGCCAGACTGCCAAGAACCTTGCCATCATCCATGCCAAGGTAGTGAGATACGGTAGTGATGACACCATAGGCCTTGTTGAGCTCTGCACCAGACAGGATGCTCTTGCCAGCATACTTGGGGTCCAACATGTACGCTGCGGCATGTATGGGCTTCAGGCAGAAGTCTAAACACTTTTTGATCTATTTCAGAACTGCAGTTACCTCTGCTTGGAGCAACAGTGAAGTGGGCAGGGCAGTATGGATTTCTTCTCTTACACCTGCAAGCTAAGTCTGAACATCAGACAGAATGGCATTGTCTCCTTCAATCCATGCAATGGCTACTGCAATAGGTTATAAAGTTACCACTCACTCCCAAAAATACATCATCCAGGATGATCCTCTTGATGGGGCTGTCCATATCGGCAGACTGTGATATGGCCATTTTTTGGAGAGACTCCTTCCCCTCCAGGAGACTGTCAAACATAATGACAACACCACCCCAACGTGTGTTGCTGGGCAGCTTCAATGTGGTGCTCTTATTCTTCTCACTTTGCTTGGTGAGGTAGATTGCTGCTATAACTTGATGACCCTTCACATACCTAAACATTTCCTTGGTTCTCTTGTAGTGTATCCATTGTTTTCAGTGCCATGATGTCCTTGAGGAGCAGAATCAGTGTATGAGCAGCACAGCCAATGGGTGTGATGTGAGGGTAGGACTCTTCCACTTTAGACCAAGCAGCCTTCATGTTCACAGCATTGTCTGTCACCAGTGCAAATACCTTCTGTGGTCCAAGGTCATTGATGACTGCCTTCAGCTCATCTGCAATGTAGAGGCCGGTGTGTCTGTTGTCCCTTGTGTCTGATCTTGCAGAATACTGGTTTAGGGGTGGAGATGATTTTGTTAATTATTCCTTTCCCACAAACATTCGACCACCCATCAGAGATGATTGCAACACAGTCTGCTTTCTCTATGATTTGCTTGACCTTCACTTGACCTCTGTTGAACTCTGCATCCAGCAAATGAGTAGATAAAGCATGTCTGGTTGGAGGGGTGTATGCTGGGCAAAGAACATTCAGAAATCTCTTCCAATACACATTGCCTGTGAGCATCAGAGGTGAACCAGTTGCGTACACAGCTCGAGCAAGACACTCATCAGCATTTCTTTGACTACGTTCCTCCATTGAGTCAAAAAAACCTTCTGATTCCAGGAGGACCATGAGCTATTGCTATTGATAAGGTGTCTGACTCATCATTTTCACCTCGATTAGAAGTAGAGGGACTTTTGTTAGAGGTTGCTTATTGTGAGCGATGAGGGAACTTTAAGCACTTGGCCAGATGATTCTGCATCTTTGTTGCATTCTTCACATATGATTTGGCACATTATTTGCAAATGTACACAGCTTTTCCTTCTACATTAGCTGCAGTAAAATGTCTCCACATATCAGATGTGTGGTATTTTCCTGTAAATATTAGAAAAAATAGTAAAAATACAACATCCAATTCCATGTACAAAGCAATAGTTAATTAAGCAGTTAGATAAAACATTTATCTTACAAAGGAGTTGTTTAAAAATAAAACATGTATGGAAACATGTGAATTAACACTCAGTTAGCAGGCTCAAGCAAGCTAAAACCCACATGGTAGCAAAAACTAACTAGGAGAAATTGTTAACAAGTTAGAAATGATTTAAACACACTTTGCTGTATGCTACTATTTACTAGTTAACAAAAAACCATGTATATCATATAAAATATATTCACCCCACCCAGTATTGTAATCAAAACTTACCAGAAAGCATGTAGTCCTTGGCTCAGACAGTGTAGTATTGTGGGTCAAATAGCATCTCATTAGTGTGCAAGATCTTGAGAATCAGCTGTACATGTGATGGAAGAATGCACTGTGCATGCAGAGGGTTGCAATTCCATTGAATTGGGGATAGTTTAACCAAAATATGCCACAAGACCTAGAATTGCCTTATGTGTATCCCCAAAAAAGGTTCACTGTTATAAGCTAACTTTTTTTGATGAATTTAAGCAAAATTCCCGGGCTTAACTTCCCATGGAAAATGTCCGACCCTTTGCAACCCTAGTTATACAGTTGAAGTCGGAAGTTTACATACACCTTAGCCAAATACATTTCAACTCCGTTTTTCACAATTTCTGACGTTTAATCCTAGTAAAAATTCCCTGTCTTAGGTCAGTTAGGATCACCAATTTATTTAAAAAATGTGAAATGCCAGAAAAACAACATTGCTTAAAGAAAAAAAATAGGCAAACACGTTTGGTGTTTGCCAAAAGGCACGTAGGAGACTCCCCAAACATATGGAAGAAGGCACTTTGGCCATCAACGAAAATGCTATGTTTTGCGCAAACCCAACACCTCTCATCACCCTGAGAAAACCATCCCCACAGTGAAGCATGGTGATGGCTTTATCATGCTGTGGGTATGTTTTTCATCGGCAGGGACTGGGAAACTGGTCAGAATTGAAGGAATGATGGATGTCGCTAAATACAGGGAAATCCTTGAGGGAAACCTGTTTCAGTCTTCAAGAGATTTGAGACTGGGACGGAGGTTCACCTTCCAACAGGACAATGCATACCCTAAGCATACTGCTAAAGCAACACTCGAGTGGTTTCAGGGGAAACATTTAAATGTCTTGGAATGACCTAGTCAAAGCCCAGACCTCAATCCAATTGAGAATATCTGTGGTATGACTTAAAGATTGCTGTACACCAGCGGAACCCATCCAACTTGAAGGAGCTGGAGCGGTTTTGCATTGAACAATGGGCAAAAATCCCAGTGGCTAGATGTGCCAAGCTTATAAGAGACTTGCAGCTGCAAAAGGTGGCTCTACAAAATATTGACTTTGGGGGGGTGAATAGTTATGCACGCTCAAGTTTTCAGTTTTTTTTAATCTTATTTCTTGTTTCACAATAAATATTTTGCATCTTCAAAGTGGTCGGCATGTTGTGTAAATCAAATGATACAAACCCCCCAAAATCCATTTTAATTCCAGGTTGTAAGGCAAGAAAATAGGAAAAATGCCAAGGAGGGTGAATACTTTCGCAAGCCACTGTAGGCTACACTCTTAGAAAAAATGGTTCCAAAAGGCTGTCCTCATTGGATAACCCTGAGGAACTCTCTTAGGGTTCTACCTGGAACCAAATAGGATTCTTCAGGGTCCTCCTATGAGGACAACCGAATAACTATTTTTTTAATGTTCTAGATAACAACTGTATATTTTCTCTTCTTCTTGACCTTGTATCATTCCTGTAGATCTGTCACAATCTGAACAACCAACCAGTCAGTCAACCCTAGACCCTGGTGTTGTGTTTTTATTGACGACGAGATGTTGGTGGGTCCACTGGTTTTGATGTGTGACTGCTAGGGGCTGTGGAGCTTGGCTAATGCTTCTTGAACTTAGCTGTTGTTCAGTGATGCAGACCTCGGACTGTTTTTCTGGCAGTATTGTGAGAATGAGATGGCTCCCTCAGCCCAACTACATTGTTCTTCATCTGCAGCAGTGTACTGTGTGGCTCTACTGGTTCTCAGGATACGCTTTTTATATCACTGCGGTGTGTGTGCACATGTTTGTGGACCTAAAGTGTGTGTGTGTGTGACACAGACCCTGTCATTAGAGCTAGAGGGAGAGGCCTCTTCCTGCAGGGCCTGAGGATGCAGCTGGAACAGAGCAGTTAAACAGAACAGCAGTACAGGGAGTTTTAGTTCTCTACTCAGCCATGTGAGTTGGGTCCCATGGGACTGCCCTGTTGGGACAACTCATACACATGGTGCATACTATAAACAATAGGTGTATTAGTCTATATCAAAGAAACTGTGTGAACAAATATTATCAGTGAGATGCAGAGTTTTGTGTGTGCCACTGTGTGTGTGTATGTGGGTCTTTTCTATAAACTAGGATACAAGTGAGGATTTCCTACGCTGGATAACTTGTTACAGCTGTTAAGTCATTGATAATAATCTACCAATTTGTTTCATGTCTTACATTAAGATAAGGTGGGTCATAGCTATAAGCTAATAAGATCATAGCTATATTCTATACAATTCATGTTTAACCCTTTATCATGGTTGGTGTCTCCATGGATTTGTCCAAAATCTTGTAACATAAAATATTTTGTTTTCTGTCCTTGCATGTATGGCAGTGTAAGTTATCGTTATATCATATATTAAGCATTAATCGGTTAAATTAGACATTTAAACTTAAACCCTGTAAGAATCCTGGATCTAGCAACTGTTGGACGGTTTCTTTTTTTGTATAGAGATCTCAGAAATGCAGTTTAACTCCGTAACATTTTGTGTCTTATGTTACAGGGTGAAAACAGTGTTCATGTGCACACAAATCCAAAATAATAAATGTGATTGCAAAATCGAATGCTTTTAACCGAAAGAGTCACCTTACCTTGATACTTAACCTAAATCGATACTGTCATTAACATGGTTCTTCAATAATTATGCATAATAATTGTTGGATGTGCATTTGGTGTCCAGCTGATTAATTACGCCTTGATAGTTTCACACATCATCATCTGATCCAGGAAGGAATTTTCTGAATGACAGTCAAGTGACGAACAGCTGTTGTGATGGGCAGTTGCATCGCATGCGCAAAGTGCTAGAAAAAGGGTGTTCGCGAGGGATGTCCAGAATATTTTGGTGTCATTCGTTATGCTGGTGAAGACCGTTGTGCCTGGATCCACGTTCGATCTAATATCCCTAGCGAATTGATGTTGATCGTCTGTTGATTTACAGCAGGGTCTCGTTAGATATAACAGAAAAGCATCAAGTAATGTTTTCAGTTGTCTACTGTGTGCAGTTGTGTAGGCTAGACTATTGCGCAACACCCAACGCTATTCCTAATAATTATTCTGGATATGGTGACAACAAATTACATAGCCTTGTGGGCTTATTGACAGTATGATCTGGTAATGAAATAACATGAGAACACGTATTTATCATGTTACACCAGCAATTTTAAGCAATACAAGGGGCTTGAAGTGGCCTACTTGAATTTGAATGTGGAGCTGAGAAATTCAAGTACTGGAATAAGCCTACCTTGAAAATCAGACATTTCCTCAATTTGGTGCTTCAAAAGTCTTTGTAATTATTGTAGCCAATTTATCCGTTTTCCTGCTCCCTTATAATTATCTGTGATTTCATTTTTTTATCAGTTTTTGTGAGGGATGTGGCCACTCGTTTGTTTTCCTCCGTTTCATTTGAAGGGTGTTGCGCTACTCTTGAGGTAAAACCACATGCAGTTGTTGAGGTCGACAACATCATTCTGGCTTCGACTTTGTTTTCCATACAAATCCTTCCAATAAAAAGGAACCTGGTCTTTGGTAACTTTCTCATTATCAAAACAACGATGGTGAGATTAAAATGGTAAGATTCATGCTACCACTATTATTCTTGGCTTTATTATGTGTCCCTGTGTCGGCCACATGGGCTACAGAAAAATCATCATGCAAACATCCAATCTATTTAGTCAGGCAATGTCCATATTGTTCCCACATATTTTAGAATGTAATAATAATTTGAATATCAATTGGTGATGCACCGATGTGACATTTCTGGCAGATACTGATATCCGATATTTTCCTTGGCAAAAAAACCCCAATACTGATACTTAAAATTTGAGGCTTTTTAAGCATTCTTGTACAGTTAAATAGTTAACACACACATGGACGCAGCGGTCTAAGGCACGGCATCTCAGTGCAAGAGGCGTCACTACAGTCCCTGGTTCGAATCCAGGCTGTATCACATCCGGCCGTGATTGGGAGTCCCATAAGGCGGCGCACAATTGGCCCAGCGTCGTCTGGGTTTGGCCGGGGTAGGCCGTCATTGCAAATAAGAATTTGTTCTTAACTGACTTGCCTAGTTAAATAAATACAAGTTATTTTGTTGGCATTTACGTATGTCCCAATTACCAGTAAAACATAATCAAAACCTATTTCTTTCACTTACTTGCTGTACTGTTTCGTTGTTCATTTGTTCAGTCGTTTCATTCTCAACCAGGATTTCTATGGAACGCCGTTTGGGTCTTTGCTATGGAACGCCGTTTGGGTCTTTGCTATGGAACGCCGTTTGGGTCTTTGCTATGGAACGCCGTTTGGGTCTTTGCTATGGAACGCCGTTTGGGTCTTTGCTATGGAACGCCGTTTGGGACTTTGCTATGGAACGCCGTTTGGGTCTTTGCTATGGAACGCCGTTTGGGTCTTTGCGTGTCAAAAAGAAAACAATGACCAGGAGAACACTATTTGATGTGTCAAATAAGCTTGTTGACCAATCAGGACCTGAATATGACTGCACGTCACATAATAATTTAACGCGTTCATAAATGTTTTACATAGTGTAATCAATGTGTAATAGCTATCACTTGTACTTCATGTCACAACGATTCATCGATACGTATGCTATGGTGCTGGTAAAGTTGTCTCGTGCACCTACAGTGCTGGTCATAAAAAAAGCTAGCTTGCTCATGGACGCAAACAATGTTCCTCCCCAAAAACATAGCAAAGCGACAATCTGTTTCAGTAGCTATAGTTAGCTAGCTAACTATATAGCTAGGTGTCATCATCTACAATAACCCTAATTTATCAGACAGTTATTATTTGATTTAATGGTGGTCGGACCCATCTATGTGAAGCTAGCCACAATAAGGATTAGCCACAATAGTGGACTTTCAGTTAGCCTTCAAAATAAAAGTGTGGCATACTTCTATTTGTATTCATTTGCAGCACTGTCAATGACATAACCTTTTTTATTTTGAAGGCAAACTGCAAATTCCACTATTGTGCCTAATCCTTATTGTGGCTAGCTTCACAACACCTAACCCGGTCCGGTCGAGCATCACTAGCCAGATGAAGCTAGCTGGCTGCTTATAACGTTAGCTTTGGGCAACGGGGTTAAGTAGCTGGCTGCGATTTATTTTCATGAACTGAAGTTCAATTTCAATAGGCGAACAACAACTTAATAGCTAACCTAGCTAATACTTACAAGGATTCCTAAATCATTGCTAAGAATAATGAAAATGACTGCAGTTTCTTCTGGTCATTGTTTTCAGGCTGGTTGAATTGGTGCCATCTAGGTACCAAGCTAAAGCTAGCTATCCCAGAAGTTGCGGTCGAACAAATTATGCTTTATTACCAACGCGGTATTGTAAACACATCGTTCGTGGCCGGTGTTTCCTTGTTTGCAGACTTTTTTGTACAGATTTGACAGTGCTACTGTATCTTCTTTGACACGCAAAGACCCAAATGGCGTACAATAGTATGTATGTCGTGAAGCTAATAGCAGTGACGCTATTACTGTGTAACTCCATTAGGGCAACATTTGAAAAATAGCGCACTTGGTAGCGTGTACTGGTGCTCGACCAGTCGGTGAAAGCCAACATCACCCAAGACGGAAAACGGTTGATTGTCAAGGGCATTGAATTCCATTATCTTGGCTTTAATGGATTTCGCCTTTTGAATTGTCATACTCTTTCAAATGACTGCTCGACTTGTTGACTGCTCAATCCACACAGCAGACATTGCAGCAGACAAATGTAACGTGGCGTCATTACAGCATGTACCTACGTTGTATAGGTATGCACGTCAGCTTTGACATCAGTTTTTCACATCAGCGTTAAATTAGACGTTGGCATTTTTGAGCTAATATTGTCCGATTCCGATATGTTCACTGATATATTGTGCCTCCCTAATAGCAATGCATTGGCAAGGCCCCCCCAAAATGTAATTATTCTGAATGGTAATGGCCTTAATTTTGGACACTTTTTGCATGTTTTTTTTGGGGGGGGGTATTTATATTAGGCCCTATATGTACAACTATTTAAATTATACAATTGTGTAACATTAAGGTCCTTGGAAAAAGTCCCTGAAAGTCCTTAAACTGGACTTGCCAATGTCTCAATGAACCCTGCTTAACGGGGGAAAGGCCTATATTGTAGGTGGAGTTATGTGAATATATGCAAATTGACACATTTATTCCTCTTAAGTACACATGTTGAACTACATGAAAATCCTTGATATTTTTGTTTCAAATCATTTTGAAATGTTTATCCCAATGTCACACAATTGGCCCCATTTTTATTTGTAGAAAAACCCATGTGCTCCTGATTCTCCAGATTCCTCAGTGAGTCCAGTGAGGGCTATAGTGTGCCCACAGTTGAGATAATGTTAGACTTTCAGCTGATTTCAATGACCAGCCTGTTCCTCTACCAGACTGGAGTGGGACTCAAAGAGAGAGGAGAGGGAGAGAAACAGTCTGTGTAAGTGAGTGGGCCCTCCAGCAGAGGGAATTGAGATCAGCAGTTATTTAGAGTACTGTGGAATCTGTTAGGCTTGATATAGACCCTAACTCCCTTAAGATGCTGGATATCATCTGATTGACAATGATACTTCTACACAGCAACAGGGAAAGAATGAATTTGACACTGATGGATGGACATGTCCTGTGTCTTCCTGTTTTAGTCACACACTCTATCAGGTGATTGGTCTGTGAGGTCAGACTCATGTCATGTGGGGGAGCGTTGATGTGGATACAGGGGTGGGTGGGTGGGTGGGTGTGGTGTGTGTAAGAGAGAGTGTCAGCAGGTTTTCTCTCATGCTCATTCTCTTAAATTCCACTGTGGTTTTGATTCAGTGGTAGTGTTCATTTGGAGGGATTCCTTGGAAGCTGGCCTCAGGATGGGAAAATCCTGGGAGGTCTGATACACTGTAGGAGGAGGCCCATGTCAGGGTAGGGTGTTGGACCCACACAGTCATATGAAGAGTGAGTGAGATAAAGACCAAGTGAAAGAGGGGGAGAACAGAGTGAAACCGAGACAGTGTGTGAGAGGGAGCTAGCGAGGGCCAAGGTCACACCATGTCTTGTTTATGTCTTTCGTTCCTGTCTGTTCCTGTCTGTAGTGAACCCTGCCTCTGAGGGATGTCCTGAGAGCACACTGGAACTGATAATGAACACGTAGCCCTCTATGGATACACAGCCAAGTCAGAGAGTAGGAGGAAGGCCCTGTCCTATCTGTAACTTCTAAGAACTCCTCTGTAAATCTTCTTAACACTCTCCCACATCAGTCTTTGGTATGTGGTATTCCTGAGCATGTTTATCAGGAATCATAAACAGCACTGGCCTCAGCCATTTCTGCTGCTATGACAACCAGCTTAATGCTACCTTTGTTTACCAGTGAGTTATGAGCTAACCTGTGCCACCACTAGTCCAGTGGACTGGCACCACATGAACGGCGGAGCAGAACAGAAACTCACTTTCTCTGACTCTGAAGACACTGGAGCCAGCTGACAGGCCTATTTAAGGCATCTAGGCTCTAGACGTTGGTTGATGTGCCTGTGGTGGCCATTTTGTGGCGGTGTCGGTAACAGAAAGTGGTGGAACTGATGTGAGGTTTACATTTTCAGTAGAGTAGGGGGACCATGACTCAGTCCTAAGCCTTCTACGAGAGTGTAAACATATGTTTTGAGACCTTCTGGAGAAGTTTGGAGCTGGGAGACACAGTAGTGATGGGAAAAATCCATACAGTTACATATCAGGATATTATGTTTGCCCTAGTTGGCTGTACCTGCACCAAACTTTTTAGTTCATAGCTTGTTCTCCAGCTTTTTAAATAAGGAGCCAATTTTGTTTTCAGCACTTATTTCCATGACGGATCAAAACTTGTTTTCTCATGGCTCCCTCTTGTTCCTCTGCAATACACACATGGTGAGCAATATATTTGGAACATCAAATCGCAATAAAATCACAGTATCGAATCGCAATGCATATATGTAGAATCTTGAGTATCGTGATAATATTGGTGTCTTGGCAATTCCCAGCCCTAAGGTATTGTGTGTAAGTGGTTGAGGCTTGTCACACTGTTGGAAGGTAGGCCCTCAGGCTGCAGTTATAATGTTAGTAGGTTGTGTCAGTGTTGAGGAGTTTGGAGATTATTTGATGTAGTGTAGGTGGAATGCCATGCTTAGGATTGAGGTTGGTTGACACAAGCGGAGTACAGAGACTTCATATGTGCTCCCCTTTTCATACTGTCTGTCATATTGTTTATTCCACAGAGGTCATGTGCAGGAGAAACTGTTATACAGAGCTGCAATTTTGTCTGAAAAACATGTAATTCAGGTTCCCCCCTGTGACGAGTCACCTAATATATGGTTGTGTCCAAATGATTGTTGGGCGGGTAGTTATACGTCAGGGGCGGGGGTGTAAACAAGGTCCTAATGACAGGGTCTTGCACCATACAGTGAGAAATTCCCTTGTGTCTAACCCTTTTATCAGAAACACACACACACACATACACACCCCAATCCCGTGCCCTAGTAGTAGTAGCAGCAGCAGTCGCAGCTTTGTCAGTATGTTGTGTGCCGTGGACTAGAATGATAAGCCAAGCCATCTGGACAACCTTTATCTATTGTGGTGGTGCCGTGTGCTTGTGCATGCGTGTACGTTTGTGTGTGCGCCACTGTATCTATCCAACAAAGAGCCAGACTCTATTGAGCAACGCTAGTGTCTGTATCTGTTGGCTGTCAGTTGAACCGTTCAGCCCATGGCGTCTGGATAAAGGGAAGAGATATGTCAAGTGCTCATATATAAAGAGAGAAAGTAAAACTAGCTGCAAAAGCGTGAATGAAAAGGGGGGAAAGATAAGGAACTTATAACAAGAATGTTCTTGTCCATAACATAGCTATCACTAAGAGTATCTGAGCTGTAGGGCAATTCCGCAGTAACGGAATTGTGCTGAGCCACTTAAATGTATGCCAAACAAAAACCATTGATTTCAACGTTTTAACAAACCATACGTGCAACACAGCATTCCTAATATGTACAAGGACCACTTTTTACACAAAACATTTTACAAAACACATTTACTGAAAGAACTGTGCAGATGCAAAGTTTGGTAACAATTTCAGTAAAATCTCCCTCCGTTTTTTTTGTGTCCATGTTTTACAAAACAAAATATCTCCCGAATTAACATTTAACAATGTCTGCGGAAAGAATAGGTGTCAGCTATGACATCACACCTTGAAAATCTCTCTTGGTTATTGAACTACAGTAAGTGAAGAGGATTTACACCTGGTAACGGAATTGCAGTAAAGGAATTTCATCATGGGTCCCTGATCTGTACTACACAGAAATGCATAATTATGGATATGAATGTCGTTCTCTTCATGGTGATGCATCCTACAGTAATTAGGGACACAAAGGTATAAATATTCAATATCCTCCTTTGCAGATTTGCATATTATTCTACACACTGGCTATTATTTTAATGAGCTCTGCCCCCAAACAAGACCATATTTGGTTGGTTCAGATTTGGTCCGGATCAATCATATAGATGTCTGTTTCACAAGTTTGGAAAGCACAGTGGAGTACAGTTCAGTAGATTTCAGTACAGGACATGTATACTGCCATACAAAGGCAAAACGCAGTAACTACGAATTTGGTCAAATCTTTCATCTGGGTGCCTCCCTAGTGGCGCAGCGGTCTAAGGCACTGCATCGCAGTGCTTGAGGCGTCACTACAGACCGAGGTTTGATCCCTGGCTGTGTCACAACCGGCCGTGACCGGGAGTCCCATAGGGTGGTGCACAATTGGCCCAGGGTTGTCTGGGTTAGGGGAGGGTTTGGCCGGGGGGGGCTTTACTTGGCTCAATCCGCTCTAGCGACTCCTTGTGGCAGGCCAGGCGCCTGCAGGCTGACTTCAGTCATCCAACTGATGCGGCTGGCTTCCGGGTTCAGAGGGCGGGTGTTAAGAAGCCCGGTTTGGCGGGTCATGTTTCGGAGGACGCGTGACTCGACCTTCGCCTCTCCCGAGCCCATTGGGGAGTTGCAGCGATGAGACAAGATCGCAATCGGATATCACGAAAAAGGGGGTAAAAAATGTATAATTCAAAATAATCTTTCATCTGTTGTAATGACCAGATAAATGATCTGATTAATGTGGTTTTTAGTTTCCTGACACGAGAACAAGCCAGTTGAACGGAATATATAATTGAGTATTAGAAATTGCTGTCTGTCAAGACAGAAAAATACTTAAGTCAGATTTTGCAGCAAAAAACAAAATATGAAGTTACTGTGTTTTGCCTTTTAGGGCAGTATAGTGTACTCTACTTGTCTTTAATGTTCTGTACTGAACTATACTCTCTTTTATTTATTGTGCTGTACTGCACTGTGCTGTCCAAACTTGTGAACCCAACTGTGGTTTGTGACTAATATAATTTCCCATTATTGACATTTCAGTAAAAACTAGGGATGCACGATATATCAGTGAACATATGGGAATCGGCCGATATTAGCTAAAAATGCCAACATCGGTATCGGCTAGTGTCTAGTTTTAACGCCCGATGTTCAAAACCGATGTCAAAGCTGACGTGCATACCTATATAACGAAGGTACATGACGTAATGACGCCACGTAAAATTTTGCGCTATACGTGCAACACAGCATTCCTAAACTAGCCCATAATGTCTACTGTGTGGATCGAGCAGTCAAGCAGTCATTTGAAAGAGTAACAAAATTTCAGCGAGACAACTCAAAAAGCCAAATCTATTAAAGCCAAGATAATGGAATTCATTGCCCTTGACAATCAACCGTTCTCTGTCTTGGGTGATGTTGGCTTTCATCGACTGGTCGAGCACCGGTTAAAACTACCAAGTGTGCTATTTTTCCGATGTTGCTCCACCGGAGTTACACAGTAATAGCGTTGTAGCGGTATTTATTAGAGAGGGGTAAAGAAAGATTTTATTCGGGCGCCAGGCAGGTATTAACCATGCCGAAAGGAAAAGAGTAAAATAGAGAGAGTGCCACTACCAGACCCACACACATCAGCAGAAGACTGCCTAGAGTGTAGCCTGTTTACCAGATAGCCAGTGGAGAGAAAAGAGAATACACACCCTATAAAACCCACATCACAGCACAGGGGTAACCCCACCAAGAATACCTCATATTATTATAATAATAATAATAATAATAATAATAATGGCAGAGCAATTTAACAGCAACTTCATACAAGAAAGAACCCAGTCATCAACAGAGGATTGGCAATAATCTGTATTATCTTCCTGTGGAGGAGTGCAGAGGGTATGAATGTGTGGGGTGTTCATAAACACAACAAAGGCCTTAAAAATGTCCACAATCTTCTCGGCCACATGTCATTAGTCCATCCCACCTCAAGACAGTTCAAATAACAATACCCAACTTGCAAGCAACCTCACTTTTAACTAAAATGTCAACCCAAATACTTCTGGCAGGCCAATAATAGTCCAGCTCCAATGAACTTCAATGGGAAGTGCATTAGGAAAATAGAGTCTGTTGCAGGGTAAAGCACTGGAATGATAGAGGGAAGAGAAAGAGAGAAAGGGAACAAGAGAGATCTTAGCTGTGGTCTTCAGGCGTGCCGGTGTACTGTCTGACCGTCCGATGGTTTGATGGTTTGTATGTTAAAGCTTCGCAACAATGTTGCTACTAATCCATGCGATCCATAACCGTCGCGGTCCCAAACGAAAACAACCACGCCGTAGAGCGATCACACCGATGACTGAGTTAAATACTTTATAAACTACATACGCTGAAAACAAACAACTTCTGCAGCATCGCACACACAATCAAACTGTCTCGCCACCCAAGAGCTCCTCCTCAAAGAGCTGAACGAGCTATCTTTATTTCCTCCTTCCTTACTGCTCATGCGCTCTTAAAGTGGCAGCGCACGGTGAAGGCTCCGTGCAGGATTTCGCCACAGCGTCACTGCTATTAGCTTCACGACATACATGCTATGGAACGCCGTTTGGGTCTTTGCGTGTCAAAGATACCGTAGCACTGTCAAAGCTGTACAAAAAAGTCAGCAAACACCGGCCACGAACAATGTGTTTACAATATCGCGTTGGTAATAAAGCATAATTTGTTAGACCGCAACTTCTGGGATAGCTAGCTTTAGCTTGGTACCTAGATGGCACCAATTCAACCAGCCTGAAAACAATGACCAGTAGAAACTGCAGTCTTTTTCATTATTCTTAGCAATGATTTTAGGAATCCTTGTAAGTATTAACTAGGTTGCCACTTGTTGTTCACCTATTGAAATTGAACTTCAGTTCATGAAAATAAATAGCTAGCCAACTACTTAACCCTGTTGCCCAAAGCTAACGTTATAAGCAGCCAGTTGGCTTCATCTGGCTAGTGATGCTCAACTGGACCGGGTTATGTGTTGTGAAGCTAGCCACAATAAGGATTAGGCACAATAATGGAGTTTGGGGTTTGCCTTCAAAATAAAATGTCATTGACAGTGATGCAAATGAATACAAATCATAGTATTATGCCACACTTTTAACCGCAAACCACTATTGTGGCTAATCCTTATTCTGGCTAGCTTTACATAGATGGGTCCAACCACCATTAAATCAAATAAGAACTGTCTTATAAATTGTTTGAACATTGAACATGGTTTGCATCCATGAGCGAGCTAGCCAACTTTTTTTAATGACCAGCACTGTAGGTGTGCAAGACAACTTTACCAGCATCATAGGATACGTATCGATGAATCGTTGTGACATATGAAATACGAGTTACAGTGTAATCGATGTGTAATAACTACGTAAAAAATTAATGAACGCGTAAAATTATGTGACGTGTAGTCATATTCAGGTCCTGATTGGTCAACAAACTTATTTGACACGTCAAATAGTGTTAAATATTTTTTGACACGCAAAGACCCAAGCGGCGTTCCATAGAAATCCTGGTTGCGAATGAATTGACTGAACAAATGAACAACGAAACAACATGGCAAGTAAGTGAAAGAAATAGGTTTATGTTTTGGATTATGTTTTACTGGTAATGGGGACATATGTAAATGCCAACAAAATAACTTAATTTTTTGTGTGTAACTTTTTATTTAGTTAAGCAAGTCCGTTAAGAACAAATTCTTATTTACAATGACGGCCTACCCCGGCCAAACCCGGACGACGCTGGGCCAATTGTGCGCTGCCCTATGGGACTCCCAATCACGGCCGGATGTGATACAGCCTGGATTTGAACCAAGGACTGTAGTGACATCTCTTGCACTGAGATGCAGTGCCTTAGACTGCTGCGTCTGTGTGTGTGTTAACTATTTAACTGTACTAGAATGCTTAAAGGGCTGTTAAAATGTTAAGTATAGGTATCAGGTTTTTTGGCAAGGAAAATATCGGATATCGGTATCGGCCAAAAATGTCACATTGGTGCATCACTAGTAAAAACACAAACTAATTGATAGGTCTACCTTTACTTGTTACTTCTGTGAATTCCATTATACTTCCTCCTCATGAGAGAGAGAAATTAGAAACTATCTTAAGGATATGTGGGTTTTTGGTAATGGAATTTCAGCAGAAAAAATGACTCAAACTAAATATCTGTTGATATTACTCAACATGATGTTTTTCGAATACCTTTTTTAAGACTTTCTGCTAGATGTTTTCTGAGACCCCTTTCCATCTGTTTGACCAGAAATCAAAGCCTTTGCTTGTTTTTTTTGGGGGGGGGTGGTAATGGTAGAAAAATGTATATATGCCTTAATAATAAATAAAAAAAGGAATAAAAATACTTATCTTTCATTTGACATCATCCTATGAACTTTACATGTTGATGCTCTTGGTTCCTTTTTACATGGAAATGACCTGTATTCAATGCTCAGCTCTTCAGTGTTGATTGCTATTGAAAACATGACATCCGCTAGGCCTACACACACCCTAGTTCTCATATTTGTTAAAAAATTAATTAAAAACGCCTTGAGTTTGCTAAGCTTATTTGGGTAAGGAAGAGTTCCTGCTTTGGTGGGATAGGAACTGTGTGTGAGTTGAACCTCCTTTCCAGTAAATCTCAAGTGTGACACTGGATTGTCTGAAGAGGTTAGGGATAGAATTGTCTCTCATAGCACCTTTAGCATCGGGCAGCCTTAAGAGGATGAGGTGTGTGCACGTTCAAGGCGTGCTTCTCCAGTCACATGAGTGTGAGTCAGAGAGGTTGTTTTTTTCCTCACGCTTTGTAAGCATTATAAACATTGCTGCGTAACCCACAATTATTCTGGTGTTCTTGGTGTTGCTGTTGATGTCTATTCTAAGCTGTTGTCAAGAACTATACAGGACTCGGGTGAACATCAAAGCCATTTAGGTGATTTACTAGTCCTGTTCTGAAAAGTATTCAGGAGGTACTGTATGAACTTACCCTCCTCACTGCACTTGACTTACTACTGCTTCCTTTACAATGGTAAGAGGCTATAGGAGTCGGCTTTGACTAAGTGTTTGCACCTCTGGAAGGTTGGCACCAAAGCTGAAAACATGACACTAGCAGTTTCTCAAACTTTTGGTCATATTTCATTCTCGTAACCTTCACTTGTGTTTTTGTCTACCTTGTTTTTCATTTTTTTGGTTACTTTTTACTTTATATCAACTGTACATTGTCTTCATCACTCTGATTTGGATACAGCCTGTTAGAATCAGCTAAAATGGCTCTGCAGACTCAACCCTGTGTGTGTGGAATTATTGTGCTATTTTTTTTTACAATAAGAAAAATTCATACAATTCCATGGGAATTCACAAAGCAGCTGCCAGCAACGGTTTGGGTCTCAGTTTGTTCCTTTCAGATGGTGAAGCATTGCTGCTGTACTACCATTACTGTACCTCAACTCCACCTAGCAAAATTTGCGTTTCCTTCTCATTTAACTTCTAAAGTACTGCTATACAGGACTTGTCTGCTGTCGCTTGCCTTTCAGTGCCATTTTTCCAGCTGTTAACAACGATGACTTAGTGGTGGAGAGTTAACAATATAACTGATTCCTCGACTGCACGTCGACTCCCATTTCAGAGTGTCATAATTCAATTCCCTTAGGAATCGACTCATAAAATTCAGTATTTTTAGAATGGAGGAGACTGATTAGTTGCCGTACTTCCGAGAACACAAACACTAACATCTTTCATAGCGCGCTAGCGAAGGACGGGGAGAGAGAGGGGAAGAGCACAGTATAAGCAGGTCAGCCACCAGGCAGACCGAGTCCAAACCGTGTACTAGGCCTATCTATCGGCAATAAAAAGCTGTATCTCTCAATGGAATGCTGTATCTCTCAATGGAATGCTGTATCTCTCAATGGAATGCTGTATCTCTCAATGGAATGCTGTATCTCACAATGGAATGCTGTATCTCACAATGGAATGCTGTATCTCACAATGGAATGCTGTATCTCACAATGGAATGCTGTATCTCACAATGGAATGCTGTATCTCTCAATGGAATGCTGTATCTCTCAATGGAATGCTGTATCTCTCAATGGAATGCTGTATCTCTCAATGGAATGCTGTATCTCTCAATGGAATGCTGTACCTCTCAATGGAATGCTGTACCTCTCAATGGAATGCTGTACCTCTCAATGGAATGCTGTATCTCTCAATGGAATGCTGTGTCTCTCAATGGAATGCTGTGTCTCTCAATGGAATGCTGTGTCTCTCAATGGAATGCTGTGTCTCGCCATGTCTTGTCTTGTATCCCT
The DNA here is from genome assembly GCF_016432855.1 of Salvelinus namaycush. Taxonomy (NCBI): domain Eukaryota; kingdom Metazoa; phylum Chordata; class Actinopteri; order Salmoniformes; family Salmonidae; genus Salvelinus; species Salvelinus namaycush. The sequence continues at coordinate 26,760,418 of NC_052319.1, read as the reverse complement.
CGCAAATTCACCAAAGTATCCTAAAGTTTACCTCGTCCTCTCTGGTTTTATTTAAATGTATCTTCTAGTTAGGCTATTTCATGGGAAATAATGTTTTGTGATGACTGCATTGTGATTTTTAAAGGGAAATGTAAAATAAATTCAGCTTCATATTCGTCATCTCCAGCCCAACATCAACATACTGTATGAAAATGGTGCATTTCTATGCTTTGTTGAAAAAAAGATAGAGGAAGAGAAGTGTTTCCAATGACATCATCAGTGTGCATCGTGATTTTAACCAATAATGCCGACTAATTGTCTAATGATTGGTTGATGTCACTGGAAACACTTATCTTCCTCGTTATCTTTTTGACTACAAAACATAGAAACGCACTATTTTCACATGCTCATGTGTGGGTGGTGCTGGAAATTATGAATATGAAGTTGAACATTTTAGAAATATCCCTTTTAATTTTGTGGGGGGAATTATTTTTGGTTGGGGATCTCCTTAACGTTAAGGATTCCAATTTAATTGAAACGTTCACACCCCTAGCATTTGTGTGTGGTTCCCAGCACTATAGGGTCATGTAAAGGGTAGTGGGGTAGAATACTGACACATCTCACCCTTGGGCCTTGAGCATGTGCAGTGTGTGTGTGAAGGGGAATGTTTTTTGGTTTGGCAATGGCATATGGTACTCATATATATATTACACACACACACACATACAAATCCATAGTGTGTCAGGTTGGGAGGGTGCTAAAGGCTTTGTGTGTATGGGTCACAAGTGGTCAGACTAGGAGACCACCTTGCTGCTCAGTCAGTGATTCACTCCTCCACCTGTCCGTCTCATCTGTGCTCCTTTCCTCCTATTCAACCATAAGCTACACACACACACACACACACACACACACACACACACACACACACACACACACACACACGTGTTCCATGCCTAGGAGTGCTGGATAACAGTACACACATGCTCTCTCGATCGCTTCTTTCTCTCTCTTCACATAGAGGGGAAATTATGCAAATCAACATATGGTCCTGAGTGCTCTCTGTAGGGAGACGTTAGACCCTCAGTAAAAGAGGTCTGCTCTCTGGTAACTCATAGTTCTGATAACACTGTTTACTGCCTACACACACACACACACACACACACGCTGCTTCCTCTCAATCACATTTTCTAGAGTTGCATAGTTCTAAGCCTCTCAGAGCCTAACCGGGAGACTTGTCTGCCTGGTTTATGGAGGCTACATGTTTGCCCATGTGGTTGTACATCACACTGGTGTTGAAGGAAAAATCCACTCATGCCTTTTCATTTACAGTGTCAATTAACACTATGTAAGAACAATATTTTTTGTGAACAAAATGTTTGCGTTTATAATAAGGTTGGTAGCGACATGGAAAATCGTTGTGGAAATCTGTTGCAGTTCAAGACTATTACAAAATCCATTATGCAATGCTCGTGCTATGGGCTGGATGACTAGCAAACATGGCTACACACAATAATACCAAAGACAATATCAGCATGTACCGTAGATAGTTAGCTGTTAAATCCCCTAAATAAATGGCATTATCAAGGATTATTTAGGAGTCTACAATCTCACCATGTTCAACCTGCAGGTCGATGTGCCTTACAGAGTAGAGTCTAACATTCGCAATGGTAAATATATACTTTTGAGGAGATGGGAAACATTGCCCATGCTATGTCAATGGACCACACAGTGCCTTCTGGGCGATTTCTGGAACAAGGAGCACTCTCCTTCAAGGAGTGAATGGGAATCTATTGGGCGCTAGCTCAAAAACCCAACATTAGCATGAATTTCGTCAACAAAAAGTAGAACATCAAAAATCCAATAGAAAATGGGTGAACCTTTCCTTTTAAGGTTGAATCTGTCCCAAGGGGATTGTTGTTCCCTTCACTTCCTGTACTGGGTCTGGTGAAGTTCCTTTCCCAGCATGCTCTGCATTGACTGATGGCCCTCTGTGTGTTTCTGTGTGTGTGCATGCTTGTATGAATAGGTTTCTCAGATTTTGTGGGTGCACGTAAGTATATAGGTATGACTCTAAACTAACTAGACCTCTAGCTGTGTCTATGTATTTAGTCTACGTGCTGAGTGAGTGCTCCTGCGAGTTGATGGCTAACTCTGTTGGGAAAGCGAGGGAGGAGGGATTATTAGTTCTCCTCCACTTCTGAGGGAGATGTGGTTCAGCTGCTGTACAGTGGAAATATGAGGCACTTAGAGGGCTGTAAAAGAGCGAGGGAGGGAGGGAAGGGGGGGGGTTAAGAGGGCTGTAAAAGAGCGAGGGAGGGAGGGAAGGGGGGGGGGGGTTAAGAGGGCTGTAAACTTTTTTGCTTTCTGGATCAACACTTCAGTCTGGCTGGGGTCAGTGCAGGGGAATGGACACAGCTTTAGAAGAGTAGCACAGAGAGAAGATGATGTGTGTGACAGGAGGAGGACACTACTCCTAATAGTAGAGGTCTTCATCCTCCAGACAGTCTGTCTGAGTTGTCATGAAAGCTATCTGAACTAGCCTAATCTGAAGATAAACTACCCAGAGTGAATTGCAGCGAGATGCAGGATATGCTGGTCTTATCTTTGTCACAGTCATATGGTTGTCTCCTTGCATGAAATGTCACGCATGCACACATTTATGCAGGTGTGTTCATGTGTGTCATGAAGAACATCTAGGCTCCTGTGTCTGGTTTGTGGGGGGTGGTTACTACGGGAATGCTCTAATTTACCAGGGTGGTGGAGCGTGTTAGGGTATGTGTGTGTGGGAGGGGGGGGTTGACCTGACCCTACCCTACCCTAGGCCATGTCATCATCAGTGTCACATCACATGACCTGTTGTATAGCCTACACTGCCGCCATGCAAACACATAGACACATACATGCACACGTCCCCACCCCCTAATGTCTCAGTTTGAGCCTTAATCGGTCTGTCATGTTGTAGTGTAACAGGAGCTGTCCCATTAGATTTGAAGCATAGTAGGATGGGGGTCATAGTGATGCTACATGACACTAACACCATTCACTGTGGGTATTTGGTCTTTCTAAATACATAGTACATGCGCACACACACACATCGTGATGTTATTTTCAGTCCTTAGTCATTATTTCCAGTCTGCGCTACTAGTGCTAGCAGGGCTTTGAGTCACACTGAAGCTGTTTTGCTAGAGTGGAAGATCAACTATGAGTAGCCTTTTGTCTCTGAGTGTTTTTAACAGAACTTCCTTCCCCTGTGGTGTTCATAATGTAACACAGGCTTCTATATTGACTGAGTGCTCTAGGTCATCCCAGTTGAATTCACTAAATCACTTTGGAACAGTAGGCAGGAGTGGAGCTAATCTGAACACAGTGGCTAATTGTTATTATGGCCTCAGCTGATATCAATGTTGTTATTTGCTGCTGGGAGCCAGTACAGGAATTATTGTGTTAGCCTGTAGGCTTTGGATAGCTTGGCTGGACTGGGTTGTGTGGAGGGGAGGTCCTGGGCCAGGGAGAGACACCTAGTGGCACTAGTATATAACTACAGGTGATATCTGTCTCTTCCTATTCTCTCTCTCCCTCTCAGACCTGTCGAGGAATCGTTTGGCGGAGGTCCCCTTAGAGGTGTGTCACCTGGTTGCCTTGGAAACGCTGAACCTCTATCACAACTGTATCAAGACCATTCCTGACACCATCATCAGCCTACAGTCACTCACCTCCTTAAACCTCAGGTAAGACTTGAACCTACAGTTAACAGGTGACTGTTGAGTGAGAAGCACATTTGTTTTCAATGACAGAAAGAAAATGTAGGTGTTTCTAAGAGTTGCTGAATATCAGTGGTTTATCCTTAAAGTTGTTTGCACAGTTATCCCTATAAAGGCGGCAGTATTGGTTCAGTGAAATGTTAAATATATTAGATTAGATATTAGTTGATATTTGATAAGCAGCACAGAAGGTTGCCAGTAGTCTGGTTGGACCAGGGCTTGTTTAGACTCAGGTGTTTGATCCCAGGGCAGACACTCTTGTTAGGCTTCACACATCATAGACGCCTCTCAATGGGCTGATTGTTACCGCTTCCAACCTCATGGCAGGACCACAGAGCAATAGCATATCTTGTCTCTGTGTTTGTGTAATGCGCTCAGATCACATTATTGGAATGATGCATGACACTACTTGTTTCATTTTATCTCTCTCCACTCCCGCTCTATCTAGCTATCGAGAGACAGAGAGAGACATAGAGAAAGAAGGGGAGAGGGAGAGAGACAAAGAGACAGATGGGGGAGGGAGAGGAGAGGGAGAGCGCGAAAGAGAGACCGAGAGAGATGGGGAGAAGGTCATCATATCAGTGCTAGCCTGGTTCTTTACTGCCTGCTGTACGCATCATCAACCTGAGACCGACTCGGTACTCTCTGTCTCTAATCTCTTCCTCTGTGCTCACACCACCGTGCAACTGAGGGAGATTCATTAGTCATATCTCTGACACACACAGAAGACCAAACCCACACGCATGCATGTGGTGTTGCGGCCATATCATTTAAGCTGAGTTAATAAGTTGATTCATTGAATTTAAGCTGAGTTAATAAATTGATTCATTGAATTTAAGCTGAGTTAATAAGTTGATTCATTGAATTTAAGCTGAGTTAATAAATTGATTCATTGAATTTATGCTGAGTTAATAAGTGATTCATTGAATCAGTTATATAAATGCTACATCTGAACGGGGAGGATGTAAAATACCCTCGGTGGAGGGTAGCTGATGTAGGTTAACGTGAGTCCGTGGCGTGTGTCTGAGCATAATGTGATGTGAGCACCACAGTGACCGCACCAGGGTATGTGTTTTACACCACTAGACAGGAATGTTATCAGACGCCATGGAGACACTGGCAGATAATCTCATTTGAATTTGTGGCTTTTCATATTGCTGTCAAAACAGGAAATAGACAATGTTCTCCATGTCTGCACCAGGAACACATGAAAAGGAAGGCATTATTTTTAGGATCGTTCTGTTCCTGGCCTGCATCATGGTGGAAAGAGGATAAAGGCTCTTTGTTGTCTAGATAGAACTTTGGCAGTTGTGGAATAAAATGTCTTATTTTGAAGTTGATGGGATGGAGGCTGTTTAGAGCTGTCAGCTGTTGTCATTGAGTTTGCTGATTTTGTTTTGCTGCTTTTGTTCTGTTAGCTTTTATTTAGGCAGGAAGCTTTTACTGTGACTGTTGACCTGCTCGCTTGTTACTCTATTGTGTTAGCTTGTGCTGCTGCGCTAGCTGCAGTGCAGTGTAGTGGTTTTCAGATTGACACACTAGCCACTTGAAATATAATAGCCATAAAACATATCACATGACTCTTCATGAGGGATTGTAAAAAGCTATGCTTAATATGAGTGTTCACAGAACAATAACATCTAACATATACCAGACAACACATTGTTTCAGGGAGGGAGGGAGTCAGGAGCCAAGGTCATGAATGCCTTCTACCTACTATGGTCCTGTTGTGTATCTGGAGCTGAAAGGTCGTTTCCATAGCAGAGAGAAAGGCCTGCCCTCCCTGGTATATGGAAAGATTAAACACAGAGAAAGACGATAAGGAAACAGAAAAGGAGAGCGAGAGGTTCAATAAGGAGCGTGAGACGGATTACCAGGAAGCGTACTTAAAGCATGCGCGGACCAGCTGACGGGGGTCTTCACTGACATGTTCAACCTCTCCCTGACCCAGTCTGTAATACCTACATGTTTCAAGCAGACCACCATAGTCCCTGTGCACAAGGAAGCGAAGGTAACCTCCCTAAATGATTACCGCCCCGTAGCACTCACGTCGGTAGCCATGAAGTGTTTTGAAAGGCTGGTCAGGGCTCACATCAACAGCATCATCCCAGACACCCTGTGGATGCAGATCCACAGATGTAAGAATGCTGTTCATTGACTACAGCTCAGCGTGCAACACCATAGTGCCTACGAAACTCATCACTGAGCTAAGGACCCTGGGACGGCGCCTCCCTCTGCAACTGGATCCTGGACTTCCTGACGGGCTGCCCCCAGGTGGTAAGGGTGGGCAACAACACGTCTGCCACGCTGATCCTCAACACTGAGGTCCCTCAGGGGTGTGTACTTAGTCCTGTACTCCCTATTCACCCACGACTGCGTGGCCAAACACAACTCCAACACCATCATTTAAGTTTGCTGACGACCCAACAGTGGTAGGCCTGATCACCGACAACGATGAGACAGCCTATAGGGAGGAGGTCAGAGACCTGGCAGTGTGGTGCCAGGACAACAACCTCTCCCTCAATGTGAGCAAGACTTGCTGATCGTGAACTACAGGAAAAGGCGGACGAACAGGCCCCCATTTAACATCAATGGGGCTTTAGTGGAGCGGGTTGAGAGTTTTTCAAGTTCCTTGGTGTCCACATCACCAACGTACTATCATGGTCCAGACACACCAAGACAGACGTGAAGAGGGCACGACAAAACCTTTTCCCCCTCAGGAGAGATTTGGCATGGGTCCCCAGATCCTCAAAGTTCTACAGCTGCACCATCGTGAGCATTCTGACTGGTTGCATCACCGCCTGGTATGGCAACTGCTCGGCATCTGACCATAAGGCGCTACAGAGGGTAGTGTGAACGGCCCAGTACATTCCTGGGGCCAAGCTTCCTGCCATCCAGGACCTATATAATAGGCAGTGTCATTGGAAAGCCCATAAAATTGTCAGACTCCAGTCACCCAAGTCATAGACTGTTTTCTCTGCTACCACACGGCAAGCGGTACTGGAGCGCCAAGTCTAGGACTAAAAGGCTCCTTAACAGCTTCTACCCCCAAGCCATAAGACTCCTGAACAGTTAATCCCTCACGACGCCAGGACAGCGGAGTCAATCACCACCTTCCGGAGACACCTGAAACCCCACCTCTTTAAGGAATACCTAGGATAGGATAAAGTAATCCTTCTAACCCCCCCCCCCCCCTTAAAAGATTTAGATGCACTATTGTAAAGTGGCTGTTCCACTGGATATCATAAGGTGAATGCACCAATTTGTAAGTCGCTCTGGATAAGAGCGTCTGCTAAATGACTTAAATGTAATGTAAATGTTAATCAAATGGCCACTGGACTATTTACATTGACCCCCCCATTTGTTTTGTACACTGCTGCTACTCGCTGTTTATTATCTATGCATAGTCACTTCATCCCTACCTACTGTACATGTACAAATTACCTCAACTAACCTGTACCCCTGCACACTCAACTAACCTGTACCCCTGCACACTCAACTAACCCCCGCACACGCAACTAACCTGTACCCCTGCACACTCAACTAACCTGTACCCCTGCACACTCAACTAACCCCCGCACACGCAACTAACCTGTACCCCTGCACACTCAACTAACCCCCGCACACTCAACTAACCTGTACCCCTGCACACTCAACTAACCTGTACCCCCCGCACACTGACTCAGTACCGGTACCCCCTGTACAGTTGAAGTCAGAAGTTTACATACACCTTAGCCAAATACATTTCAACTCAGTTTTTCACAATTCCTGACATTTAATCCTAGTCTTATGTCAGTTAGGATCACCACTTTATTTTAAGAATGTGAAATGTCAGAATAATAGTAGAGAGAATGATTTATTTCAGCTTTTATTTCTTTCATCACATTCCCAGTGGGTCAGAAGTTTACCTACACTCAATTAGTATTTGGTAGCATTGCCTTTACATTGTTTAACTTGGGTCAAACGTTTTGGATAGTCTTCCATAAGCTTAACCCTAACCCTAAGTTGGGTGAATTTTGGCCCATTCCTCCTGACAGAGCTGGTGTAACTGAGTCAGGTTTGTAGGTCTCATTGCTCGCATACGCTTCTTCAGTTCTGCCCACAGATTTTCTATAAGATTGAGGTCATGGCTTTGTGATGGCTACTCCAGTACCTTGCCTTTGTTGTCCTTAAGCCATTTTGCCACAACTTTGGAAGTATGCTTGGGGTCATTGTCCATTTGGAAGACCCATTTGCGACCAAGCTTTAACTTCCTGACTGATGTTTTGAGATGTTACTTCAATATATCCACATAATTTTCCTGCCTCATGATGCGATCTATTTTGTGAAGAGCACCAGTCCCTCCTGCAGCAAAGCACACCCATAAAGTGATGCTGCCACCCCCGTTCTTCACGGTTGGGATGGTGTTCTTTGGCTTGCAAGCCTCCCCCTTTTTCCTCCAAACATAACGATGGTCATTATGGCCAAACAGTTCTATTTTTGTTTCATCAGATCAGAGGACATTTCTTCAAGAAGTACGATCTTTGTCCCCATGTGCAGTTGCAAACCACAGTCTGGCTTTTGTATGGCATTTTTGGAGCAGTGGCTTCTTCCTTGCTGAGCGGCTTTTCAGGTTATGTCGATATAGGACTCGTTTTACTGTGGATATAGATACTTTCTACCTGTTTCCTCCAGCATCTTCACAAGGTCCTTTGCTGTTGTTCTGGGATTGATTTGCACTTTTCACACCAAACTACATTAATTTCTAGGAGACAGAACGCGTCTCCTTCCTGAGCGGTATGACGGCTGCGTGATCCCAGGGTGTTTATACTTGAGTACTATTGTTTGTACAGATGAACGTGGTATCTTCAGGAATTTGGAAATTGCTCCCAAGGATGAACCAGACTTGTGGAGGTCTACAATTTTTTTTCTGAGGTCTTGGCAGATATCTTTTAATTATCCCATGATGTCAAGCAAAGAGGCACTGAGTTTGAAGGTAGGCCTTGAAATACATCCACAGGTACACCTCCAATTGACTCAAATTATGTCAATTAGCCTATCAGAAGCTTCTAAAGCCATGGCATCATTTTCTGGAATTTTCGAAGTTAAAGGCACAGTCAACTTTGTGTATGTAAACTTCTGACCCACTGGAATTGTGATACAGTGAATTATAAGTCTGTAAACAATTGTTGGAAAAATGTGTCATGCACAAAGTAGATGTCCTAACCGACTTACACTTAACAAACTATAGTTTTGGCATGTAAACTTCCGACTTCAACTGTATATAGCCTCGTTATTGTTATTTTGTGTTACTTTTTATTCTTTATTACTTTAATTTATGTGGTCAATATTTTCTTAAATCTTCTTGAACTGCACTGTTAAGGTCTTGTAAATAAGCATTTCACGGTAAGGTCTACAGTTGTTGTGTTCAGCGCATGTGACAAATAAAGTTTGATTTGAGTGAGTGTCAGTAAGGAGAGGGGGTGAGAGCGGGTCAGTAAGGAGAGGGGGTGAGAGCGGGTCAATAAGGAGAGGGGGAGAGAGCGGGTCAATAAGGAGAGGGGGAGAGAGCGGGTCAATAAGGAGAGGGGGAGAGAGCGGGTCAATAAGGAGAGGGGGAGAGAGCGGGTCAATAAGGAGAGGGGGAGAGAGCGGGGGTCTATAAGGAGAGGGGGAGAGAGCGCGGGTCTATAAGGAGAGGGGGAGAGAGCGCGGGTCTATAAGGAGAGGGGGAGAGAGCGCGGGTCTATAAGGAGAGGGGGAGAGAGCGCGGGTCTATAAGGAGAGGGGGAGAGAGCGCGGGTCTATAAGGAGAGGGGGAGAGAGCGCGGGTCTATAAGGAGAGGGGGAGAGAGCGCGGGTCTATAAGGAGAGGGGGAGAGAGCGCGGGTCTATAAGGAGAGGGGGAGAGAGCGCGGGTCTATAAGGAGAGGGGGAGAGAGCGCGGGTCTATAAGGAGAGGGGGAGAGAGCGCGGGTCTATAAGGAGAGGGGGAGAGAGCGCGGGTCTATAAGGAGAGGGGGAGAGAGCGCGGGTCTATAAGGAGAGGGGGAGAGAGCGCGGGTCTATAAGGAGAGGGGGAGAGAGCGCGGGTCTATAAGGAGAGGGGGAGAGAGCGCGGGTCTATAAGGAGAGGGGGAGAGAGCGCGGGTCTATAAGGAGAGGGGGAGAGAGCGCGGGTCTATAAGGAGAGGGGGAGAGAGCGCGGGTCTATAAGGAGAGGGGGAGAGAGCGCGGGTCTATAAGGAGAGGGGGAGAGAGCGCGGGTCTATAGGGAGAGGGGGAGAGAGCGCGGGTCTATAGGGAGAGGGGGAGAGAGCGCGGGTCTATAGGGAGAGGGGGAGAGAGCGCGGGTCTATAGGGAGAGGGGGAGAGAGCGCGGGTCTATAGGGAGAGGGGGAGAGAGCGCGGGTCTATAGGGAGAGGGGGAGAGAGCGCGGGTCTATAGGGAGAGGGGGAGAGAGCGCGGGTCTATAGGGAGAGGGGGAGAGAGCGCGGGTCTATAGGGAGAGGGGGAGAGAGCGCGGGTCTATAGGGAGAGGGGGAGAGAGCGCGGGTCTATAGGGAGAGGGGGAGAGAGCGCGGGTCTATAGGGAGAGGGGGAGAGAGCGCGGGTCTATAGGGAGAGGGGGAGAGAGCGCGGGTCTATAGGGAGAGGGGGAGAGAGCGCGGGTCTATAGGGAGAGGGGGAGAGAGCGCGGGTCTATAGGGAGAGGGGGAGAGAGCGCGGGTCTATGGGGAGAGAGAGCGGGGTCTATAGGGAGAGAGAGCGGGGTCTATAGGGAGAGAGAGCGGGGTCTATAGGGAGAGGGGGAGAGAGAGCGGGGTCTATAGGGAGAGGGGGAGAGAGAGCGGGATCTATAGGGAGAGGGGGAGAGAGAGCGGGATCTATAGGGAGAGGGGGAGAGAGAGCGGGATCTATAGGGAGAGGGGGAGAGAGAGCGGGATCTATAGGGAGAGGGGGAGAGAGAGCGGGATCTATAGGGAGAGGGGGAGAGAGAGCGGGATCTATAGGGAGAGGGGGAGAGAGAGCGGGATCTATAGGGAGAGGGGGAGAGAGAGCGGGATCTATAGGGAGAGGGGGAGAGAGAGCGGGATCTATAGGGAGAGGGGGAGAGAGAGCGGGATCTATAGGGAGAGGGGGAGAGAGAGCGGGATCTATAGGGAGAGGGGGAGAGAGAGCGGGATCTATAGGGAGAGGGGGAGAGAGAGCGGGATCTATAGGGAGAGGGGGAGAGAGAGCGGGATCTATAGGGAGAGGGGGAGAGAGAGCGGGATCTATAGGGAGAGGGGGAGAGAGAGCGGGATCTATAGGGAGAGGGGGAGAGAGAGCGGGATCTATAGGGAGAGGGGGAGAGAGAGCGGGATCTATAGGGAGAGGGGGAGAGAGAGCGGGATCTATAGGGAGAGGGTCAATACGGAGAGAGGGAGAGGGAGAGGGTCAATCGGGAGAGGGAGAGGGTCAATCGGGAGAGGGAGAGCGAGAAAGAGGGTCAGTAAGGAGAAAGGGGGAGGGGGTCAATACAGAGAGGGGGAGGGGGTCAATACAGAGAGGGAGGGAGAGAGAGAGAGTATATAAGTGGTGAGAGAGAAAAAACTAAGTGATATAGAAGGGAGTATAGAGAGAAACATAAGAGGTGCAGTTTTTGTATAAGGATTTGTCTTTTTTTGTGGTCCTAGCTGATAGCTCCTCTCTTGGCCTGTGTGTTGGTATGTTACTGCTTCACTGGGGATTCCATTCTGCGTACACAGGTAGATGGAATTATTGGATGGGCGGTTGTTAGAATTTTTCATTCAGCCAGTCACCATGTTATGTCTATACCTTCTCCCTCGTCATATGGAGTGGATCTAAGCGGATCTTGTGGGAGGATTCAATAGAGAGTGGATCCCAGAGAGGAACTCATGCCGTCTTTAATCTCTTGGGTCGGAGACAGAGACCGTGTTTGACAACTCTGGCTCTGTGGCGCCTCTGGACTGCACAGTGATATGGCTCGATCTGATGCAACGCACGCATGCCAACTCGTAAGCATGCAGGCACGCACGCTCACACGTACACACAGCAAACACCGCTGAGGGGTGTGAAAGCATCCAGTTTTCCAGAAAGTTCCCATACTATAAGTCCTCACCACTCTCAATGTTCTCCAGCACAAATAACCAATAACTCAGGGAAGTGTAATCAGTCTTTGCAAACACTCCAGAACAAGAGGCCTTCCCGTGTTTGTGCATGTGTGTGTACCAATGGGTCATTTCCAGGATCTTTTTTTGCCTTTTGTTATTGCTGTGGAGAGCTTGTTTTCTCTGGGTCAACTGTAATCGGCTCTGCTCATGCTGGCAGCCTCTCTACCAACCTCTCTGTCTGTTAAATATCTCTAAATTCTCTCTGTCTATGTTAAAGGCCTCTGTTCGTCTCTCTGTCTACATATTAAGGCCTCTTTCTTGCTCTGCCACAGACATCCTGCTGCGTGCTGGCTAACTGCAGCTGTAAGCCGGAGACAACACCAGAAGTCTGTTTTAATGAGGTTCAAACTGTTTTGGAGGAGTTCTGATCTGTTTTGGAAAGGCTTTGGATTGTTTTCCAGCATTTTGTTTAACTGCTCATGTAAACCAGGGAGGGAACACCAACATCCTGTTTTTATGAGGGGTTTTGGGCTGTCGTGCTGGACTGAACTGAATTAGATTGGGACTGTGTGTTTTATGTTTTGCAGAAGTACGAAAGTGTTTATGGGAAAGCTAATGAGTAGTTTTTTACAGTACAGTAGTGTTGCACGGTATACTGAAACTTCTGTACTTTTTTCGATGCTAGAACATGAAAAACGGTTCGGTACCAGAATTTCTGTTACTTTCGGTACTTCCCTCAAATGTGTCTCACAGATCAAGTCTGTATCAGATAAAGCTGATGTCCCCTTTATAGCGCATGTGCCTGTTCCGCTTAGCTTGCACTGGGAGACCGGGCTGCATCATGTTATGTCCCCACACATGCCACACAGAAGTTAACACACTTCAATAATGCAACATGGCATGTAGACATGTTAAAACAGTTCATTACTGTTCGCAAAACAGGCTAGAACACTTTACAATGCAAGAAGATGCCGGTATCTTCTAGCTTTGTAGACTAACCTTCCTTGCTTACTTACAGCTGAAGCTAACATCAATTCACTACCCTAGTACTTTGTTTTTGATAATATGTAAATCAAATCACAATATGCTGATTTCAAAGCTGATTGCCACCAAAACTTTATAAATTCTCTCTCTCGCTCTCATATGATCTCTCTCTCATATGATCTCTCTCTCGCTCTCTCATATGATCTCTCTCTCATATGATCTCTCTCTCTCATATGATCTCTCTCTCTCATATGATCTCTCTCTCTCATATGATCTCTCTCTCATATGATCTCTCTCTCTCATATGATCTCTTTCTCTCATATGATCTCTCTCTCTCATATGATCTCTCTCTCTCATATGATCTCTCTCTCTCATGATCTATTGCCTCAGTGAAAGTGTGAATAGGGCTCCGACGGGCCCCACCCCTCTTGCCTCGTGAATGACGTCAAGTCCCAAATGGAAGGGAAACAGATTGTTTGTAATTTGTAACCCCGTGAAATCAGCCAAAACAAGCACAATAACTTGATGCAAGCAAAAACTCCTATTGGATATGCATTCACCTGTATATTGTGAATAGGCCTACGCTACATTTTGATTTACCCAGTTTATTGATAGATTTACCATTCAAATAAATTATTACCATTGTGTTATGTAGTTTAAATATCTATCTTTTTTTCAACTAGGCAAGACAGTTATGAAAAAATTCTTATTTATAATGACGGCCTAACCCGGACGACGCTGGGACAATTGTGCGCCGCTCTATGGGACTCCCAATCACGGCCGGTTGTGATACAGCCTGGAATCAAACAAGGGTCTGTAGTGACTAGGGTTGCACATTTTGGGGAACATTCAGAGGTGGAAACTTTCTGTGGGAATTAACAGGAATATATGTGAAATAATTGAAATATATGCTAATTAATATTAATACCATTTAAATGTAGATGTTTTTTGCATTAGATATAATTATCATATCATATGGAAACAGAAACATAAACCTTTTACCTTATCATAGACAAATTGCAAATTATTAAATCTTTCCAATAGAAAAAAACGATTTAGTTACGAATTGAACTTTAATTAAATGAGTTGACTCTTCACATGGGATGATTTCACTGAACAACAAAAGAAAGGGAATGTTGAATGATCCCCAATGATCCATCGCATCTCCCAAAAACGTTTTCAACATACATCTGTAAAATGATAGTCTGGAGACTAAAGCTTTGGTTTTCTTCCTCTCAGGCTTCCATGTCTTCTCCCTGGACCTTCTCAATGTCCACCTCTTGAACATCAGACTCTGATGCCTCATCTTCACTGTCACTTTCCAACCTTGTTGAGGATAGCAAGTCTGGCTCAAAATGCCCAAAATTTGCCTGGATGGCCACCAATTTTTCGAAACTTGTATTGGTCAGCCTGTTGCGTGCTTTGGTGTGTGTGTGTTCCCAAACAAGGACCAGTTGCGCTGTGAGGCGGTTGATGTTGATGGGATTTGGTGGATGATGGAGGCAACAGGGAAAAGAGCCTGAGATCCACAAAGTCCCTTCCGCCAGGTGGTTGATGATATGTTGGCACGACTGCCATATTGCATCTCCATCCCAAATCCCTTGCTTGGAAGTGTACTTCGCCAGACTGCCAAGAACCTTGCCCTCATCCATGCCAAGGTGGTGAGATACGGTAGTGATGACACCATAGGCCTTGTTGATCTCTGCACCAGACAGGATGCTCTTGCCAGCATACTTGGGGTCCAACATGTACGCTGCGGTGTGTATGGGCTTCAGGCAGAAGTCTTCACGCTTTTTGATCTGTTTCAGAACTGCAGTTACCTCTGCTTGGAGCAACAGTGAAGTGGGCAGGGCAGTATGGATTTCTTCTCTTACATTTGCAAGCAGAGTCTGAACATCAGACAGGATGGCATTGTCTCCCTCAATCCATGCAATGGCTACTGCTATAGGTTATAAAGTTACCACTCTCTCCCAAAAATACATCATCCAGGAGGATCCTCTTGATGGGGCTGTCCATATCGGCAGACTGTGATATGGCCATTTTTTGGAGAGACTCCTTCCCCTCCAGGAGACCGTCAAACATGTTGCTGGGCAGCTTCAACGTGGTGCTCTTATTCATCTCACTTTGCTTGGTGAGGTAGATTGCTGCTATAACTTGATGACCCTTCACATACCTAAACATTTCCTTGGTTCTCTTGTAGTGTATCCATTGTTTTCAGTGCCATGATGTCCTTGAGGAGCAGATTCAGTGTATGAGCAGCACAGCCAATGGGTGTGATGTGAGGGTAGGACTCTTCCACTTTAGACCAAGCAGCCTTCATGTTTGCAGCATTGTCTGTCACCAGTGCAAATACCTTCTGTGGTCCAAGGTCATTGATGACTGCCTTCAGCTCATCTGCAATGTAGAGGCCGGTGTGTCTGTTGTTCCTTGTCTGATCTTGCAGAATACTGGTTTAGGGGTGGAGATGATTTAGTTAATTATTCTGGGCGAAGAACATTCAGAAATCTCTTCCAATACACATTGCCTGTGAGCATCAGAGGTGAACCAGTTGCGTACACAGCTCGAGCAAGACACTCATCAGCATTTCTTTGACTACGTTCCTCCATTGAGTCAAAAAAACCTTCTGATTCCAGGAGGACCATGAGCTATTGCTATTGATAAGGTGTCTGACTCATCATTTTCACCTCGATTAGAAGTAGAGGGACTATTGTCAGAGGTTGCTTGTTGTAAGTAAAATGTGTAAACAAAACAAACAAATACACTTCCATGTACAGATCAATAGTTAAGCAGTTAGATTAAACAACTCCTTTGTAAGATAAATGTTTTAAAATACAGGCGATTTAACACTGTTAGCAGGCTCAAGCAAGTTAAAACCCACATGGTAGCAAAAACTAACATTTTAAAACCCACATGGCAGAAATTGTTAACAATTTAGAAATTATTTAATCACACTTTGCTGTATGCTACTATTTACTAGTTAACAAAAAACCATGTATATCATATAAAATATATTCACCCCACCCAGTATTGTAATCAAAACTTACCAGAAAGCATGTAGTCCTTGGCTCAGACAGTGTAGTATTGTGGGCACAATAGCATCTCATTAGTGTGCAAGAGCTTGAGAATCAGCTGTACATGTGATGGAAGAATGCACTGTGCATGCAGAGGGTTGCAATTCCATTGAATTGCCTTATGTGTATCCCACAAAAAAGGTTCACTGTTATAAGCTCACTTTTTGGATGAATTTAAGCAAAATTCCCCAAATTCCCGGGCTTAACTTCCCATGGAAAATTTACCGGAAAGTATCCTTCCTTTTGCAACCCTAGTAGTGACTCCTCCAGCACTGAGATGCAGTGCCTTAGAACGCTAAAAACAGAGGTAAAAACAGAGTCAAATTGATTGTAGAATTGATTCATTAATGCAACATGGATGTTGACGTAAAACATGTCTAATGGAATGATGTTGAACTCATAAGATGCCCAACGATTTAACAGAGTAGTAGCTGAGTTTCTGTCTGGATCAAGTGTCATTCTGTGACTGGCTAATATGCTTTATTTTTTTGCTGTGTTATTGTCTTGGTATTGAGTATTGTG
This sequence comes from Salvelinus namaycush, assembly GCF_016432855.1. Classification (NCBI taxonomy): domain Eukaryota; kingdom Metazoa; phylum Chordata; class Actinopteri; order Salmoniformes; family Salmonidae; genus Salvelinus; species Salvelinus namaycush. The sequence goes on along the minus strand of NC_052319.1, from coordinate 26,744,004 downwards.
ATACTATACCTTGTACCTAAACATTTCTGGTATCATGAAAACACTACAGCACATTACACACAAGCAATTACACACACTGAGTCATTTACATCTACTGTTAATATGAATATGTCAGGGATGGGCAACTTTGATGGGGGTGGGAGCCACAAAAAACTCCCCATGAGTGGCTGCAGTGGCTCGTGGGTCTGCGTACCCACATCCAGACCCCCCCCCCCCCCCCTCCCCCCCCCACCTTAAACATTGAGTTAAACATTTTAGCGGCCCCCCCTTGTGACAGCGAAGACAAAACAAACTTTTACAGCTAATATCCTGCTATTCTACAAATGTTGCAATAGGGTGGATGTTTGCAGTTTTTATGTTGATAACTGGTTATCAATTAATTTGACCATGTTTACTACACGTTTTGATACATAGTCAAGCAGCTAACTTACCAATCTAAAAATGTTTGCTGACAAATTTCAAAATTGCACTTGTGTATTCTGTTATTCTAACTCTCAACAGTAAGTTGAAACCCTGACTGAGCCCCCCCCATCCCTGGAATATGTCATTACATTCTTAGAATGCAGATAGTGCGCTTTGCCTTTACACTCTTAACCTTAATTGATTTAAAATTATTCAAAAAGCTTATGTTTACATAAGAATATAGACAAGGTCTTTCTCCTGTTGGGTATAACCATGTATAGTGCATTCGGAAATTATTGACACCCCATAACTTTATCCACATTTTGTTCCGTTAAAGCCTTATTCTAAAATTGATTAAATAAATAGAAAATCCAAATTTAATCAACACACAATACCCCATAATGACAAAGCAAAAACATGTTTTTAGATTTTTTTGCAAACGTATTAGAAATAAAATACAAATATTTTCACATAAGTATTCAGACCCTTTGCTATGAGACTCGGAATTGAGCTCAGATGCATCCTGTTTCCATTGATCATCCTTGATGTTTCTACAACTTGATTGGAGTCCACCTGTGGTAAACTCATTTATTTTGACATGATTTGGAAAAACACACACCTGTCTATATAAGGTCCCACAGTTGACCGTGCATGTCAGTGCAAAAACCAAGCCACGGGGTCAAATGAATTGTCCGTAGAGCTCTGAGACAAGATTGTATCGGCACAGATTTGGGTAAGGGTACCAAAACCTTTCTGCAGCATTGAAGGGAGCCAAGAACACAGTGGGCTCAATCGTTCTTAAATGGAAGAAGTTTGGAACCATCAAGACTCTTCCTAGAGCTGGCCGCCCAGCCTAACCGAGCAGTCGGGGAAGAAGGGCCTTGGTCAGGGAGGTGACCAAGAACCTGATGGTCACTCTGACAGAGCTCCAGAGTTCCTCTGTGGAGATGGGAGAACCTTCCAGAAAGACAACCATCTCTGCAGCACTCTACTAATTAGGCCTTTATGATATAGTGGCCAGACAGAAGCCACTCTTCAGTAAAAGGCACAAGACAGCCCACTTGGAGTTTGCCTAAAGTCACCTAAAGGACTCTGACCATGAGAAACAAGGTTCACTAGTCTGATGAAACCAAGATTGAACTATTTAGCCTGAATGCCAAGCGTCACGTCTGGAGGAAACCTGGCACCATCCCTACGGTGAAGCATGGTGGTGGCAGCATCATGCTGTGGGGGATGTTTTTCAGCAGCAGGGACTGGGAGAATTGTCAGGATTGAGGGACAGATTAACAGAGCAAAGTACAGAGATCCTTGATGAAAACCTGCTCCAGAGTTCTCAGGACCTCCGACTGGGGCGAAGGTTCACTTTCCAACAGGACAACGACTCTAAGCACACAGCCAAGACAATGCAGGAGTGGCTTCGGAACAAGTCTCTGGATGTCCTTGAGTGGCCCAGCCAGAGCCCGGACTTGAACCCAACTGAACATCTCTGGAGAGACCTGGAGAGGGTTTTATAAATAAGCATCAACCAGTGGGTCTTGCGACGGGTATACAGAGAGAACCAGTATACAGAGGAGTATAGAGTGCAGTGATGTGTCTTATAAGGAGCATTGGTGGCAAATCTGATGGCCGAATAGTAAAGAACATCTAGCCGCTCGAGCACCCTTACCTGCCGATCTATAAATTGTCCGTAATCTAGCATGGGTAGGATGGTCATCTGAATCAGGATCATACCCAAGAAGACTCGAGGCTGTAATCGCTGTCAAAGGTACTTCAACAAAGTACTGAGTAAAGGGTCTGAATACTTATGTAAATGTGATATTTCATTGTTTTTTAATACATTTGCAAAAATATCTAAAAACCTGTTTTTGCTTTGTTGTCATGGGATATTGTGTGTAGATTGATGGGGGAAAAACAATTGAATCCATTTTACAATAAGGCTGTAAAGTAACAATGTGGAAAATAAATCTAGATTTCTGAATACTTTCCGTATGCACTTCCTGATTCTACCAGTGAAATGAAAATGTTCTAGCTTGTGGTTTGGATAATTGTGATGTTTATGATAAAAACGTAATGTTGTTAATATAGTAATGACTATAGGCCGTGGCAGAGCCATGGTGATATTCCCCTTTTAAGGAAATGGGTTCAGTTGGTATGGGGTCGTATTCATGTATATTAGAGTACATGACACAAGGTCCATCACACATCTGACACTTTTTTAAATTGAAGTTTCCATCCAAGTGGATCGTCGTCAGGTCTAGATTGTAGACACTCTGGACATCCTATGTATCGCTCTTTGATCTGCATCTCTCTGCTGGTGTGTAATATAATACCTCTGTGTGTTTGTGTCCACAGTCGGAACCAGCTGTGTGCTCTGCCAGCCTCCCTGTGTGGGTTACCCCTACGAGTCCTCATTGCCAGCAACAACAAACTGGTGTGTATACCTGAGGCCATCGGACAGCTCAGGAGCCTCATGGAGCTGGTAAGAGATTATCTTTCTCTCTCTCTTGTGTGTGTGCCAGTCTCTGACTCAGCTCTTAGTTTCCTGTGTGAGCTCCTAGCCAGGCCTTATGTAACTGTTCTGTTCTCCACTGAGGGGTGAAATTAATGGAACCGGCCCTCATGCAGCTAGAGCAGGGAAGGAGAGGAGAGGGGAGACATTGTCTGACTTCATGTGAGGAGACAGGGAAGAACAGTGGGATAGGGAGCATTTAATATGGATGTGTTATGAGCCATACAAACCCCTAGTCCTTAACGTAGCTCTTGTACACAAGGGGCGACTAACCATCCTCCTGGAGAGTTACTGGGTGAGCAGACCAGCCCTTCTCTAACACACCTGATTCTCTTATCTGCAACTCATCAGGACCATGATTAGATAAATCAGGTGTGTTTGAACAGGGCTGGAACAAAATCCTGCACACTCATCAGTAAAGCGTTAGTTGTGTGTGAGTTAACTCAGTGTGTTGTGCCCCCTACAGGATGTGAGCTGTAATGAGATCACTGCTCTGCCCCGTCACATCGGCCGACTCAAGGCCCTCAGAGAACTCAACGTCCGCAGAAACCTGCTCTGTGTCCTACCTGAAGGTGAGTTTAGACCCATTAAACCATATTACCTGCCATATGTCTTTCCTGTAAGTGAGTTTTGATACCTAAGGAAGTGTTTTCCAGATGGGTCACGAAGAGACTCGGATGTTTTGTCGCAGCTGGGTCATGTCCGGGTTGTGTTTGGAAACAATCGTTTGTTTATTTAGCTGATTTTGGTGGATCACAGAATATTTAGGGAACCAGTTACCTAAAGAGGAATTCTATGTTTGTCTTTGAATTACAATCTGTGGAAACTATGAGAATAGAAAGGTTCAGAACTTTTGTAAAGCAACACAGTTGAAAAATATATGGCAAATCGAAATCAAACTGGATGGACATCAGAAATAGATGGGAGAGGTTGAGGGTAGAGGAAGGACAAGCCAAAAAACAAACAAAATATAACTATTGTAAAATAGATTGTGTCCTTAAAATGTACCGTCGTATGAAAAGGTTTGGGCACCCCTCTGAGGCTGCATAATAATTTACTCTGTCGTCACAGAAAATGATCACAGTGGCATGCCATTCATTTTCTAATAAAAGCTGAGTACTGGGGTATTGTCCAGACAAAGATTTTTAGTGTAGCAATATTAAGTTGTATGAAATTATATCAGATGTGAAAAATAGGCTATGCAAAAATGTGGGCACCCTTGTCATTCTGTTGATTTGAATATCTGTAACTACTTAGCACTGATTAATTGGAACACACAATTGGTTTGGTGAGCTCATTAAGCCTTGAACAAGCCTTGAACAACTCTCAAATGACCTGAAAACAAAGATTGTTCAACATTATGTTTTAGAGGAAGGCTACAAAAAGCTATCGCAGAGATTTAAGCTGTCAGTGTCCACTGTGAGGAACATAGTGAGGAAATGGAAGACCACAGGCACAGTTCTTGTTAAGGCCAGAAGTGGCAGGCCAAGTAAAATATCGGAGAGGCAAAGGCGAAGGATGGTGAGAACGGTCAAAAACAGCCCACAGACCACGTCCAAAGACCTACAACATCATCTTGCTGCAGATGGTGTCACTGCATCGTTCAACAATTCAGCGCACTTTGCACAAGGAGAAGCTGTATGGGAGAGTGATGCGGAAGAAGCCTTTCCTGCACACATGCCACGTCACAGAGTCGCTTGAGGTATGCAAACGCACATTTGGAGAAGCCAGCTTCATTTTGGAATAAGGTGCTGTGGACTGATGAAACAAAGATTGAGTTATTTGGTCATGACAAGGGACGTTATGCATGGCGGCAAAAGAACACAGCGTTCCAAGAAAAACACTTGCTACCCACAGTAAAATTTGGTGGGGGTTCCATCATGGTGTGGGGCTGTGTGGCCAGTGCCGGTACTGGGAATCTTGTTAAAGTTAAGGGTCGCATGGATTCCACTCAATATCAGCAGATTCTTGGGAATAATGTTGAATAATCAGTCACAAAGTTGAAGTTACGCCGGCGCTGGATATTTCAACAAGACAACGACCCAAAACACTGCTCAATCTATCCGGGCATTTATGCAGAGGAACAAGTACAATGTTCTGGAATGGCCATCCCAGTCCCCAGACCTGAATATCATTGAGAATCTGTGGGATGATTTGAAGCAGGCTGTCCATGCTCGGCAACCATCAAACCTAACTGAACTGGAGATGTTTTGTAAGGAGGAATGGTCCAAAATACCTTCATCCAGAATCCATACACTCATTAGAGGCTATGGGAAGCGTCTAGAGGCTGTTATTTTAGCAAAAGGAGGCTCTACTAAATATTGATGTGATTTTTCTATTGGGGTGCCCAAATTTATGCACCAGTCTAATTTTGTTTTGATGCATATTGCACATTTTTTGTTAATCAATAAGCCTCATTTCACTACTGAAATATTACTGTGTCCATCAGTTATTTGATAGATCAAAATGAAATTGCTGATCCTAACACCCAATTATTTATAAATGGAAATTGTCAGGGGTGCCCAAACGTGTTCATACGACTGTATATAGTGTGTGTATAAGCTGGAAGTAGAAGCCTAAGTGTTGTTCATTAGTTTACTTCAATTAGGGGAGGGGTGGTAGGGTTAGCGCAAAATAGTAATAAAGGAAAATATATTGTTAAAAGATGTGTGTGTGGATATATACAGTACCAGTCAAATGTTTGGACACACCCATTCTAGAGGTAGTTTTGAGTTGCGAACCGCCACAGGATTTATGGTCTTGGAATTTGAGGTTACAGTTAGGGCATCCCGCGGGACCCGCGTGTCCCGACAGAGATAATTGTGGCGCTATCTGCATTTTTCATGCTGCGGGCGGCGGGAGCAGGCAGTCAGACAGATGACTTTGCGATTTAAAATATTTTTGTTGTCCCGCGGATTATTTGGCAACTAATTTTTCTGCTTTGTATGCGTCAGCCTGAGCCTACCTATTGTATTAAAACACATACAGCATTATTCACACACAGAATTTGCTGCTTCAACTTCAGTAGCCCACCTCTCCTCTCCTAGTTGGGCGTGAGTCCAAGTGCACCTAGTATGTGTGGTCTCATTAATATAGAGTACGCTGCCTACATGGGCGGAGAATCGCGTGGCAGTTAACTTAAATATGAAAGTAACATAAATATGATTGTAATTTACTACAGTGTCTAAATAAATATTGATAATGAAAAGAAGTGGAGGCTGCTCAACCAACATGAGTCGAGGTGCAATCAAAAAATGTAACATTTAAAAGGAAAAGACACGTCGTGCTCATAGGTTAGGCTGCTATGGTGAGCGAGCATTGTGCCTTTTCATTTTCAATAAGTATTGATTACTCATGTATTTGTCTCTGCTGGCAAATCATCCTTCTAAAAAGGTAGGCTATATCCTATATGCAAAAGTAGCAATTGTAGCTGTCATCATTCTTGCTGCTCCAAGTTCAAGTTCAGTAGCCATACATTAGAGATCAGGTGTGTTGGTCTCAATTAAATAAAGTAGGCTATAGTATATACAGGTGTAGTTGCACTACATGACCAAAAGTATGTCGACACCTGCTTGTCAAATTTCAAAATCATGGACATTAATACGGAGATGGTCCCCCCTTTGCTGCTATAACATCCTCCACTCTTCTGGGAAGGCTTTCCTCTAGATGTTGGAACATTGCTGCGGGGACTTGCTTCCATTCATCCACGAGCACTGATGTTGGGCGATTAGGCCCGCAGTTGGGGTTCCAATTCATCCCAAAGGTGTTCGATGGGATTGAGGTCAGGGCTCTGCAGGCCAGTCAAGTTCTTCCATACCGATCTTGACAAACCATTTCTGTATGGACCTCGTTTTGTGCACGGGGGCATTGTCATGCTGGAACAGGAAAGGGCCTTCGCCGAACTGTTGCCACAATGTTGGAAGCACAGAATCGCCTAGAATGCCATTGTACAGTGCCTTTGGAGACTATTCAGACCCCTTGACATTTTCCACATTTTGTTACGTTACAGCCTTGTTCTAAAATTGATTAAATCGTTTTTTCCCATCAATCTACACACAATACCTCATAATGACAAAGCAAAAACAGGTTTTAGATTTTTTTGATAATTTATAAAATAAAAAAGGAAATATCACATTTACATAAAGTACTCAGACCTTTTACTCAGTACTTTGTTGAAGCACTTTTGACAGTGATTACAGCATCGAGTCTTCTTGTGTATGATGCTACAAGCTTGGCACACCTGTATTTGGGGAGTTTTTCCCATTCTTCTCTGCAGATCCTCTCAAGTTCGGTCAGGTTGGATGGGGAGCGTCGCTGGACACCTATTTTCAGGTCTCTCCAGAGCTGTTCAATCGGATTCAAGTTCGGGCTCTGGCTGGGCCACTCAAGGACATTGTTCCGAAGACTTGTTCCGAAGCCACTCCTGCTTTGTCTTGGCTGTGTGCTTAGGGTCGTTGTCCTGTTGGAAGGTGAACCTTCGCCCCAGTCTGAGGTTGTGAGCGCTCTGGAGCAAGTTTGCTCCGGGTCTGAAAACTTAAGTAAATAAGGTATTTCATTTGTAAATATTTCAAAAAACCTGTTTTCACTTTGTTATTCTGGGTTATTGTGTTTAGATTAATTAAGATTTGTATGTATTTAATACATTTTAGAATAAGGCTGTAATGTAACAAAATGTGGAAAAAGGCAGGGGTCTGAATACTTTCCGAATACACTGTACATCTTTATTTTCGGAATTGTCCGTAGAGATCCGAGACAGGATTGTGCCGAGGCACAGATCTGGGGAACGGTACCAAAACATTTCTGCAGCATTGAAGGTCCTCAAGAACACAGTGGCCTCATCATTCTTAAATGGAAAATGTTGGGAACCACCAAGACTCTTCCAAGAGCTGGCCGCCCAGCCAAACTGAGCAATTGGGGGAGAAGGACCTTGGACCTCGGAAGTGACCAAGAACCTGATGGTCACGCTGACAGAGTTCTAGAGTTCCTCTGTGGAGATGGGAAAACCTTCCAGAAGGACAATCATCTCTGCAACCAGGCCTATATGGTAGAATAGCCAGACGGAAGCCACTCTTCAGTAAAACGCACATGACAGCCCACTTGGAGTTTGCCAAAAGTCACCTAAATACTCTGAGAAACAAGATTGTCTGTTCTGATGAAACCAAGATTGAACTATTTGGCCTGACGTCTGGAGGAAACCTGGCACCATCCCTAATCAAGTCAAAACCAATTTTATTGGTCACATACACATGGTTAGCAGATGTTAATGCGATTGTAGCTAAATGCTTGTGCTTCTAGTTCCGACAGTGCAGTAATATCTAACAAGTAATCTAACAATTCCACAACAACTACCTAATACACACAAATCTAAAGGGCAAGAATAAGAAAATGTACATATAAATATATGGATGAGCGATGACCAAGCAGCATAGGCAAGATGCAATAGATGGTATAAAATACAGTATATAGCAATGGTGGTAGCAATGTAAGATATGTAAACATTAACGTGGCATTATTTAAAGTGACTAGTGATCCATTTATTAAAGTGGCCAATATTTCGAGTCTGTATGTAGGCAGCTGCCTCTCTGTGTTAGTGATGGCTGTTTAACTGTCTGATGGCCTTGACATAGAAGCTGTCTTTCAGTCTCTCTGTCCCAGCTTTGATGCACCTGTACTGACCTCGCCTTCTGGATGGCCTTCCTGTGACATCGGGTGCTGTAGGTGTCCTGGAGGGCAGGTAGTTTGCCCCCGGTGATGCGTTGTGCAGACCTCACCACCCTCTGGAGAGCCTTGTGGTTGAGGGAGGTGCAGTTGCCGTAGCAGGCGGTGAAACAGCCCGACAGGTTGCTCTCAATTGTGCGTCTGTAAAAGTTTGAAGGATTTAGGTGACAAGACAACCTCAGGAGGCTGAAGAAATGTGAAGAGGTGTTGTTGTGCCTTCTTCACCACACTGTCTGTGTGGGTGGACCATTTCAGTTTGTCCGTGATGTGTACGCCAAGGAACTTAAAACTTTCCACTTTCTCCACTGCTGTCCCATCGATGTGGATAGGCGGATGCTCCCTCTGCTTTTTCCTGAAGTCCACGATCAGCTCCTTTTGTTGATGTTGAGTGGCAGGTTGTTTTCCTGACACCACACTCTGAGTGCCCTCACCTCCTCCCTGTAGGCTGTCTCGTCGTTGTTGGTAATCAAGCCCACTACTGTTCCCTGCAAACTTGATGATTGAGTTGGAGGCGTGCATGGCCACGCATTCATGGGTGAACAGGGAGTACAGGAGGGGGCTGAGCACGCACCCTTGTGGGGTCCCAGTGTTGAGGATTAGCGAAGTGGAGATGTTGTTTCCTACCTTTACCACCTGGGGGCAGCCCGTCAGGAAGTCCAGGACCCAATTGCACAGGGAGGGGTTGAGACGCAGGGCCTCAAGCTTAATGATGAGCTTGAAGGGTACTATGGTGTTGAATGCTGAGCTGTAGTCAATGAGCAGCATTCTTACTTTGGTATTCCTCTTGTCCAGATGGGATAGGGCAGTGTGCAGTGTGATGGTGATTGCATCGCCTGTGGACCTGTTGGGGTGGTATGCAAATTGAAGTGGGTCTAGGGTGTAAGGTGGAGGTGATATGATCCTTAACTAGTATCTCAAAGCACTTCATGATGACAGAAGTGAGTGCTACGGGGTGATTGTCATTTAGGTCAGTTACCTTTGCCTTCTTGGGTACAGGAACAATGGTGGCCATCTTGAAGCATGTGGGGACAGCAGACTGGGATAAGTAGTGATTTAATATGTCCATAAACGTACCAGCCAGCTGGTCTGCGCATTCTCTGAGGACGCGGCTAGGGATGCCGTCTGGGCCAGCAACCTTACGGGGGTTAACACGTTTAATTATCTTACTCACGTCGGCCATGGAGAAGGAGAGGGGGGGCCCGCAGTCCTTGGTAGCGGGCCACGTCGGTGGCACTGTATTATCCTCAAAGCGGGCAAAGAAGGTGTTTAGTTTGTCTGGATGTAAGACATCTGTGTCCGTGGCTGGTTTTCTTTTTGTAGTCCGTAATTGCCTGTAGAACCTGCCACATACGTCTCGTGTCTGAGCCGTTGAATTGCGACTCCACTTTGTCCCTATACCGACATTTCGCTTGTTTGATTGCCTTGCGGATGAAATAACTACACTGTTTATATTCGGCCATATTCCCAGTCATCTTTCTATGGTTAAATGCAGTGGTTCACATTTTCAGTTTTGCGCGAATGCTGCCTACGGTGAAGCATGGTAGTGGCAGCATCATGCCGTGGGGATGTTTTTAAGCGGCAGGGACTGGGAGACTAGTCAGGATCAAGGCAAAGATGAACGGAACAAAGTACAGAGAGGTCCTTGATGAAAACCTGCTCCAGAGTTCTCAGGATCTCAAACTGGGGCGAAGGTTCACCTTCCAACAGGACAATGACCCTAAGCACACAGCCAAGACAAAGCCGGAGTGGCTTCGGGACAAGTCTCTGAATGTCCTTGAGTGGCCCAGCCAGATCCCGGACTTGAACCCGATCTAACAGCTCTGGAGAGACCTGAAATTAGATATGATAGAGGATCTGCAGAGAAGAATGGAAGAAACTCTCCAAATACAGGTGTGCCAAGCTTGTAGCATCATACTGTATCTAAAACAACTCGTGGCTGTAATCTCTGCCAAAGGTGCTTCAACAAAGTACTTAGTATAGGGTCTTTATACTTATGTAAATGTTATATTTATTGTCTTTTTTTTATTCATGTTTTTGTTTTTGCTAACATTTCTAAACCTGTTTTTGCTTTGTCATTCATGAGGTATTGTGTGTAGATTGAGGGGGAAAAAACAATTTAATCCTATTTAGAATATGGCTGTAAAGTTACAAAATGTGGGAAAAGTGAAGGGGTCTGAATACTTTCCGAATACACTGTACATGAAAATAAAGTTAATGAAAGTAGGGCCTATTTTAAACCGTTTTGATGGGTATTTTATTGGCAGTGTTCATAACGGTCAGTTACGCGGTTATTCAATTAAGTCATAGCTAACGTTCACTATAAATTGCGCGTGTGCACAAGAGATTACTTCCATGATTGCCGCGCTATATAGATCAACGTTTTTTCTGTGATCGACTCAACATTATATCAGCAACTTTCAATGCAACAAACCAAAAACAAATCTAACTTTGCAAGATTGAGTCTTTGATTTTCTTTTAGCCAGAGTGCAACGGAGTAGAATTCTAGTCTTCCAATCACCTGGGAGGGAATGGGTTTTTCAGATTTGATCCGCACGTGTGCACATTTGTTGATATTCTTTGCTAGTTAGCGAGTTATTAGCCCAGTTATAGATAAGTATAGGTCAGCAATGGGGTGTTACTGCTTCCTACAAGAGCACAAAACGTGTAGGCTACATTTCAAGTAGTCTTTGAAAAGCCAGTCAGGTAAAAAGCTTATGTCATAAAGGGGCAGTGTTGTATTTTGAGACAGGCTTGACTGTGCAAATAAGCCAATAAGCAGTGGGGTAGGCTACATTGTCTAATTCTCTGTATGGTAATGATAATTCATTATAATTGTTTTTTTGCATCCTGCAACACAATACAAATTAACCTAACCTAAAACCTATTTGGCCTATGGTGTCACAGACCAAGTAAAACATCATGAATTAATGTCAAGCCCTTTTATAATGTAAAAACGTGTTTAAAAGTCTCATGCAATGTAGGCCTGCATTGAACAGCACGTATAGGCTACTGTAGACTATAATCATAGAAATCAAAAGCTATTTACATGTGATAATGTTATGGGATTTGCTCCGTTTTGTTTTGTTGGTAGAACTACGTTATACTCAAATAGCCACAATGGCCTATCGGCTACTATCTAAAACTAAGGGTACAGCCTCAGTGTTCACTGTAAGCACGCTGCATGAGGCAAATGGTAGTTACACCAGATACTGACTGGTTTTCTGATCCCCGCCCCTACTTTTTTTTTTAAAGGTATCTGTGACCAACAGAGGCATATCTGTATTCCAAGTCATGTGAAATCCACAATAAAGGGCCTAATCAATTTATCTGAATTGACTGATTTCCTTATATGAACTATAACTCAGTAAAATCTTTGAAATTGTTGCATTTCGTGTTTATATTTTTGTTCAGTGGGTCTGTGATTTGGCTGGGCTCAGATATCAGTTACTTGGAATATAGTTCATAGTACCAATGTTCCCCCAAATTTTTTGGGGCACTGAGAAAATGTCTGGTCTTGTGAGCAGAAACTTGGTCATTGTGAGAATTTACACATCTCCTTCTCATAGAGGTTACCAGGCTGTTAATTGTGGCCTGTGGAATGTTGTCCCAGTCCTCTTCAATGGCTGTGCAAATGTAACAGTATAACTTTAGTCCGTCCCCTCGCCCCGACCCGGGCGCGAACCAGGGACCCTCTGCACACATCAACAACAGTCACCCACGAAGCATCGTTACCCATCGCTCCACAAAAGCCGCGGCCCTTGCAGAGCAAGGGGAACCACTACTTCAAGGTTTCAGAGCAAGTGAAGTCACCGACTGAAAGGCTGCTAGCGCGCACCACCGCTATCTAGCTAGCCATTTCACATCGGTTACACAAAGTTGCTGGATATTGTCAGGAACTGGAACACGCTGTCATACACGTCGATCCAGAGCATCCTAAACATGCTCAATGGGTGATATGTCTAGTGAGTATGCAGGCCATGGAAGAACTGGGACATTTTCAGCTTCCAGGAATTGTGTACAGATTGTGTAAAGGGGCCATGCATTATCATGCTGAAACATGAGGTGATGGCAGCGGATGAATGGCACAACAATGGGCTTCAGGATCTTGTCACTATCTTTGTGCACTCAAATTGCCACTGATAGAATGTAATTCTGTTCGTTGTCTGTAGCTTATGCCTACCCATACCATAACCCCACCGCCACCGTGGGGCACTCTGGTCACAATGTTGACATCAACAAACCGCTCGCCCACACGACGCCCAAACTGCCCGGTACAGTTGAAACAGGGATTAATCTATGAAGAGCACACTTCTCCAGCGTGTCAGTGGCCATCGAAGGTGAGCAATTGCCCACTGAAGTCGGTTACGACGCCAAACTGCAGTAGGTCAAGACCCTGGTAAGGACGACGAGCACGCAGATGAGCTTCCCTGAGACTTTCTGACAGTTTGTTCAGAAATTCTTCTGTTGTGCTAACCCACAGTTTCATCAGCTGTCCAGGGGCCTTGTCTCAGACGATCCCGCAGGTGAAGAAGCCGGATTTGGAGGTCCTGGGCTGGCATGGTTACACATGATCTGCTGCGGCAGGTTGGACGTACTGCCAAATTCTCTAAAACGACATTGGAGGCAGTTTATGGTAGAGAAATTAACATGAAATTCTCTGGCAACAGATCTGGTAGACATTCCTGTAGTCAGCATGCCAATTGCACGCTCCCTCAACTTGGAACGTCTGTGGCATTGTGTTCTGTGACAAAACTGCACATTTTAGAGCAGGGGTGGGCAACTCCAGTCCTCGAGGGCCTGATTGGTGTCACACTTTTTCTCCATCCCTAGCAAACACAGCTGATTTTATCAAATTGCATTCTAAACTGAAGATCATGATTAGGTGTTTATTCTAGTCAGGTGTGTTAGCTGGGGCTGGGGAAAAACTGTGACACCAATCAGGCCCTCGAGGACTGGAATTGCCCACCCCTGTTTTAGTGACCTTTTATTGTACCCAGCACAAGGTGCGCCTGTGTAATGATCATGCTGTTTAATGAGCGTCTTGATATGCCACACCTGTCAGATGGATGGATTATCTTGGCAATGGAGAAAAGCTCACTAAGAGGGATGCAAACAAATGTGTGCACAAAATTTGAGAGCAATAAGGTTTTTGTGCGTATGGAACATTTCGGGAATGTTTTATTTCAACTCATGAATCATGGGACCAACACTTTTACATTTTGCGTTTTTTATATTTTTGTTCAGTGTATGTCTGTCTCAAACATATATATGATGTCTATGATCCAGTCTCCTGGTATGTCTTAGGGCCTAGGGGTATTGTAGCAGTGGTCTTTGTGGTTTGAGAGGTCTAGTAGAGTAAAAGACGTCTGTGACAGGACAGCTCTTTAAGTCCCAGAGACGCCACCCACCATCTGTCAGAACCTCTCGTTGTCTGAATGATGGACGAGAGTATTTTTACGACCAGTCTTACTAAATATTTTCCTCGTGTGCGTCTCTGTTGCAGATTTACAGAAAGTGCTTTATGATCCCGCTGCAGATGCTCCATCCTCTCTGGGTTTGATTGATGAGCCTTAATCTGGCCAGGACGCTCGACTCCGTTAGTGGAGGACAGGAGAGGAGATAGTGGATTGGATGAGAGCCCTGGGGAGGAGGGGATGTTGGGAAATCAGGTTTTAGATGAATGGTTGTTGAACTTTCGGGGCGTCCCTCCCCAAATGTCTTTTTGTTGAGACCTCCTTACTGGACCACCAAGGCACTGAAGTATTTTAGTCGTCTTGCCTTAGAGGTTTACTGAAGGTTTTTGGAAATTCCTATGGTTACTGATTCAGTATGTCAGTGGTTTCCAAACTTTTTATAGTCCCGTACCCCTTCATTCAACCTCCAGCTGCATACCCCCTCTAGCACCAGGGTCAGCGCACTCTCAAATGTAGTTTTTTGCCATCATTCTACGCCTGCCACACACACACACTATACGATACATTTATTAAACATAAGAATGAGTGTGAGTTTTTGTCACAACCCAGCTCGTGGGAAGTGACAAAGAGCTCTTATAGGACCAGGGCACAAATAATAATAATCAATTATTTTGCTCATTATTTAACCATCTTACATATAAAACCTTATTTGGGGCCTCCTGAGTTGTGCAGTGGTCTAAAGCACTGCATCGCAGTGCTAGCTGTGCCGCTAGAGAGTCTGGGTTCGAGTCCAGGCTCTGTCGCAGCTGGCCGTGACCGGGAGACCCATGGGGTGGCGCACAATTGGCCCAGCGTCGTCCGGATTAGGGGAGGGTCTGGCCGGCAGGGATGTCCTTGTTCCATCGCGCACTAGTGGCGGGCCGGGCGCAGTGCAGGCTGACACGGTCGCCAGGTGTACGGTGTTTCCTCTGACACATTGGTGCGGCTGGCTTCCGGGTTAAGTGGGCATTGTGTCAAGAAGCAGTGCGGCTTGGTTGGGTTGGGTTTCGGAGAACGCACAGCTCTCGACCTTCGCCTCTACCGAGTCCGTACGGAAGTTGCAGCGATGAGACAAGACTGTAGCTACCAATTGGATACCATGAAAAGGGGGTAAATAAAAAAATATATTATTATTAAAACCTTATTTGTTCATCGAAATTGTGAATTACTCACCACAGGTTAATGAGAAGGGTGTGCTTGAAAGGATGCATATAACTCTGCAATGTTGTGTTGGAGAGAGTCTCAGTCATAAATCATTTCCCACACACAGTCTGTGCCTGTATTTAGTTTTCATACTAGTGAGGGTCCACTCTCACATACGCTACCAGTCAAAAGTTTTAGACCACCTACTCATTCAAGGGTTTTTCTTTATTTTTACTATTATTCTACATTGCAGAGTAATAGTGAAGCCATCAAAACTATGAAATACCACATATGGAATCATGTAGTAACTGAAAACTGTTAAACAAATCAAAATGTATTTTATATTTGAGATTCTTGAAAAAGCCACAAATGTAAAAGAATGTGAATCACATTTTTATTTGGGGTACCCCCGACGGCATTGCGTGTACCCCAGTTTGGGAATACCTGCAGTAGGTGATATAGATTCTGAAAATATTGTCTGGAGGTTGAAATCCTGTTGTAGAAAATGCTGGTAAAGTTCTTGAAAGCTGGAATTGATTTACTGTACTATTCAGAATGAGATCTCCCTTTTTAGACTGAATGATAGTAGAAGTCCCTCATAAGTTATTTTAAGGGGTGACCTTGAGGGAAGAGGATGTGACAGACTTTCTTATTTCAGCTAATTAAGAAAAGTAGAATACTGGTTGGTTAAAAAAAGTATATTTGGAGCTCACCCTCATGTCCTCCAAGCCAAGATTTATCTTTGTCATCTCAGCGATTTTAATTATAAAAGGTTGTCAGAGAGATATAGTCGTCATTGTTTCGCTTGAATTTCGACCTTTTCAGGAATGTGTTGCTGGCACAGAATCTCTGAGACTCTCTAGCTCTGTCTGTTACTCTTTCTCTCCTAGCTAGCACGTAACGTTCTGAGAAGCATGTGTTTTGTTAGAGCTTTGTGAGAGCTTGCTTGTCCTGTGATTATTTTGCATACAACCCTCCCACAAACTTATGGGAGTGGTGCAGGATACCCAGCTAGCTCATAACGTTCTGAGAACCATATGTTTCTTAGCTGAGAATTTCTGTACTTCAGCATAAGGTTTCCTCATGGTTCTATTTAGAGTCATGTTCTCATAATTTCTGTGCTTGGAGTTGAAAACATTTAACCCAAACTAAGCTAACGGTGTTATAAAAAGTCTTATTGAAACATGTTCTCAATGTTATTTAATGACCTTCCAATAACCTATAATTACCGTTCTCAGAACATTAATAAAACTTGGGCTGTTAATATATTTACTATATTTCTCCCTCTGTCATTGATCTTTCACTGTCTGTTTTCTCTGTCTGATTTAAGGACTACTTTATCCAATGTTACCCATTTAAATGCATATGATACGACAACAGTACACCAGTAACACCCAGCCTAATAGCTGCTATTTAGTTTATCAGTATTTTCCAATGTTGTGATAGTCAGCCTCTCTGTCTGTGGTTTTCTTCTGTTCCCTAGCTATGTCTCTCCTCCCACATGGACAGGGCCATAGGGGTTTGTGCCGAGGTTAGTGCCTAAGATACGTTCCTCCAGTTTATTTTAAACTTTTGGCATGGTCCATGTTAGTGGAACTTTGGCAGTGAGGGACCCTTGAAGTATCAGGGCTGCTCCTGCTGGGCTGTGGGGGATTCTAGAGGGGAAAGTTCTGTCTGATGATCCTAGTCATGACCTTGTCAACCCACACACTCTGGATTCTGTGGATGTTGCTCAGAGGTTGTCTGGGTGTTTATACTGGGTTGTTGATGTGGGCTAGGTAGATGTTGTTCTTGTGGACATTCCCTCTTCCTCAGGATGACGGCCACAGGGCTGTAAGCTCTCACCTGATAGGTGGATGGAGCTCCATGTTGCTCCCTGTCAGTGATGACCCTCAGGAGACCACTGGAGTCATGTCCCAGAGCTGTTGACACACATACAATTACTCCTCTAACTCTAGGAATTGTGTGTTCGCCCTCAGACTTGGCGGAGCTTCCCCTGGTGAAGTTTGATTTCTCCTGTAACAAGGTGTCCACCATCCCAGTGTGCTACAGGAAAATGTCCCAGCTCCAGTCACTACAGCTGGAGAACAACCCCCTACAGAGCCCACCTGCACAGGTCAGTCTGGGTTAGGGATGGGCACAGATAATCTTTTTTTTTTGAATTTTTTTTTTATCCCCTTTTCTCCCCAATTTTCGTGGTATCCAATCGCTAGTAATTACTATCTTGTCTCATCGCTACAACTCCCGTACGGGCTCGGGAGAGACGAAGGTCGAAAACCATGCGTCCTCCGAAGCACAACCCAACCAAGCCGCACTGCTTCTTTAACACAGCGCGCCTCCAACCCGGAAGCCAGCCGCACCAATGTGTCGGAGGAAACACCGTGCACCTGGCCCCCTTGGTTAGCACGCACTGCGCCCGGCCCGCCACAGGAGTCGCTGGAGCGCGATGAGACAAGGATATCCCTACCGGCCAAACCCACCCTAACCCGGACGACGCTAGCCCAATTGTGCGTCGCCCCACGGACCTCCCGGTCGCGGCCGGCTGCGACAGAGCCTGGGCGCGAACCCAGAGACTCTGGTGGCGCAGTTAGCACTGCGATGCAGTGCCCTAGACCACTGCGCCACCCGGGAGGCCCGGGCACAGATAATCAAATATCCGAACGGACGTTAGTATTCGATTACTTGCAAGTAGGCCTATTCATAAAAGTAAAAATATATAGCCCTATTTTAACAATGAAAAGGCTTTGTCTGATATTATTTGAATAGTGAAAATATTTCAAATGGCCGTCCCTAGTCTGGGTCTGCATGGGGCTATTGCTTTCTCCACAGCCTGGCATGACATACGCTGCAATGGAATGTAGCATTCATCATAGGGCATTCTATTGACCATGTCACTGTTTATTTTGTTTTAGCTTTCCATATAGTGGAATTATTTGTGTACCTTCTACTTTTCTATCATCATCTAGTTGCTCAAATTCGTCCATTTGATGATCTGTTTTCTAGATCTGCATAAAGGGAAAAGTTCACGTATTTAAGTACCTGAGCATCGAGGCGTGTCGGAGTGACAAGATGCCTGACTCTCTCTACCTGCCTGTCATGGAGCGCCTCAGCCTATCACGTCCCACCACTGGCAGGTGAGTTGCTATGGCAACCCTAATGGAGGCAACTGTTAGTGCTGGGCTGGTACACAAGCCTGCACACACTTTGGCTCTCTAGGACCAGTATTGGCAACCTCTGATTTATTTACCACGGAGTGTTGCCAGATTCTCAATTTCTACCTGTTGTTATAGTGCTGCTGCTGAGCCTTCCTCTCACAGTGTGTATGAGAGAAGTGTTTTACAGGGAGGGAGGATGTTCTGTAATGTGCCCTGTAATGTCCGCCCCCACCCCTATAACCCTCCCCACTGCAAAGCGTGGGCAGGACAAATGTTCCTTTTGTCCTGGAGAGCTTAGAGACTCACACTCACATCCCACTCTCACACACACACTCCTGGCAGTGGAGGAAAAGAACAGCAGAGCTATTTATAATTCAGCCATAGAGCCATAGTAGAAGGATCCAACACCCTGGCCCAATGTTTCAGTAGAACTGTATTCACATGGATTCTCATAAAGTTTATATATTGAATGGTAATAATGATTAAGTAGGTGTGAGGCCAGAATTGGATTTAGCGTGTTTATGTGAATGAAGATAAGGACAGAATGCCATATGCTTCACTCTGATCAGTGAACATGCTCCCTTGGGATGCAAATGTAGGTGGCCTAGAAACGGCAAGGTGTGTGTGTGTGTGTGTGTGTGTGTGTGTGTGTGTGAGAGAGCGAGAGGGAGAATCTCGGTTCAGTTGTCTGGAGACTGTTTGTGGATAACTTCCCTTAAACCTAGCTTTCATGTGTGTGAGAGACAGAGCGAGAGAAAGAGAGAGCGTGACAGAGCCGTGCTTCTCCTCTGTGATCGGAGCGATTACACTTTCTCTCCTCTTTCCTCCTCCGCGTGCGTTTTTACCTCCTGACCCTGGCCGTCCCATAATCCTCTCACCCCTCTCCTCTCAGCACGGAGGACATTGACCAGAATAAGAAACAGGACACTGACTCAGGAGTTGGCAGTGACAACGGGGACAAGAGACTGTCTGCCACCGAGGTAGAATGAGTGTGTGTGTTTGTTTGTTGTGTGCGCACGCCTGCATGCATTTGTATGTAACATTTGCATTGATTACACAGTATGTGTCCGACATTATACATTGCCATTGAACGTTCCCTTCATTTTCTGCACCATGACTTCAGAATGTTTAGAAATGTATATAATAAAATTATGCAAGAAATAGCACATCTACCTAGTGATGTTGAATAGTCACCATCTCCTCAGAGCTGTTCTAGGCTGTACTGTGCCGGTTGAGCACATAGTCTGAGGGTAGCAGGCTATCTTTCTGTCTTTCTGTCTTTCTTTTCTTTCTGTCTTTTCTTTTCTTTGTCTTCTTCTTTCTTTTTTGGGGAGTTTGTTCTTTTTTAAATGTTTTGTTCATTCTTACTTTTCTACCCGTATACATTCATCTATGACCTCAGTGTATTTTGTGATGATCAGATAGAAGTAGTGAAGAAGATATTGTCAGGTATGAAACGACAGTTCTCTGGAATGATGCATTTGACAGAATATCTGGTTGTATTCTGGCAGCTGAAACATTTGGCTGATTCTGACTGAAATACTGTTGAGTTGTACCAGCTGAAGTGCTTAGATTTCTGTTGGTAACATAAATGTTTGCTAGTGTTTTTGGTAACTGAGCTGTGTGGTTGTTTCAGCCCTCAGACGAGGACAGCTTGAGTCTCAATGTCCCCATGTCCCACATCACAGAGGAGGAGGGGCTAAGCAAAGACGACTCCAGCGAACACATCAGCGCTCTCACAGGTAGCATACACACACAGATGCGCGCACACACACACACACACACACACACAACGCCACATGTCTCTGACACTCTCAGTAAGGATATCTCCACCCCACTCCACCCACCGACCCTGTCAATGAGTAGCCACCCATCCCCGATACCAGCCCTCCTGAATGGGAGAAGAGAACAGCCAGCAGGGCTGTGTGTTACATCCTCAGATTAGGATAACACGGTAACACTGCCCAGATAGACACTGTAGAGAGGCCTCTGGTTTATGTTACTCCCCTATCTGCCACAAGAGGAAACAGAATAGAAACATTGTCACTTTCTGTTGCTCTAAAGAGAGGACGTGGGATGAAAGAGATGTTTCCGGAGCCTTCATGGTGTCTCTGTGTGGCTCAGTGGGAGTTCTTCCAGATTGTCTTACTCAAAAACAACAGAGGGAGGTCTGGGGCAGTGTTGACCCTGGCTAAACTCTCTCGTGTGTGTGTGTGTGTGTGTGTGTGGTGTGTGGTGTGTGGTGTGTGGTGTGTGAGTTGGGGACAGGAAGTAAAGATATACACCAGGAAGGCTATGTCAGCACACACAGGGAGTAGTCTGGGAGGGGGTCACTGATAGGCTGGCGGTCCTCAGACTGGGTGGGAATGGTGTTGAAAGTGAAGGTGGTGTGAGAGTGTAACAGTACTAATGAAGTGTATGTGTAACATGTAAACTCAGCAAAAAAAGAAACGTCCCTTTTTCAGGACCCTGTCTTTCAAAGATAATTCGTAAAAATCCAAATAACTTCACAGATATTCATTGTAAAGGGTTTAAACACTGTTTCCCATGCTTGTTCAAAGAACCATAAACAATTAATGAACATGCACCTGTGGAACGGTCGTTAAGGTACTAACAGCTTACAGGCGGTAGGCAATTAAGGTCACAGTTATGAAAACTTAGGACACTAAAGAGGCCTTTCTACTGACTGAAAAACACCAAAAGAAAGATGCCAAGGGTCCGTGCTCATCTGCGTGAATGTGCCTTAGGCATGCTGCAAGGAGGCATTTATCGTCGAAGGAATGAGCATTACACCGAGGCCTGTACTCTGGAGCGGGATCGATTTGGAGGTGGAGGGTCAGTCATGGTCTGGGGCGGTGTGTCACAGCATCATCGGACCTAGCTTGTTGTCATTGCAGGCAATCTCAACGCTGTGCATTACAGGGAAGACATGCTCCTCCCTCATGTGGTACCCTTCCTGCAGGCTCATCCTGACATGACCCTCCAGCATGACAATGCCACCAGCCATACTGCTCGTTCTGTGCGTGATTTCCTGCAAGACAGGAATGTCAGTGTTCTGCCATGGCCAGCGAAGAGCCCGGATCTCAATCCCATTGAGCACATCTGGGACCTGTTGGATCGGAGGGTGAGGGCTAGGGCCATTCCCCCCAGAAATGTCCTGGAAAGAGTGTGTTAACATCTCACAGCAAGAACTGGCAAATCTGGTGCGGTCCATGAGGAGGAGATACACTGCAGTACTTAATGCAGCTGGTGGCCACACCAGATACTGACTATTACTTTTGATTTTGACCCCCCCCCCTTTGTTCAGGGACACATTATTCCATTTCTGTTAGTAACATGTCTGTGGAACTTGTTCAGTTTATGTCTCAGTTGTTGAATCTTGTTATGTTCATACAAATATTTACACATGTTAAGTTTGCTGAAAATAAACGCAGTTGATAGTGAGAGGACGTTTCTTTTTTTGCTGAGTTTGTGTTAAATGGCAGGCTTGATCAGACTGACTCAGATGAGATGAGGGCCGTCACCTTTTAGTCACTAAGCCCTCTAATTTATTGGAAGAATGTGGCCTGGTACAACATGGTGGACTCATCAATCCTTTGGAAAAGTGTAGCAGAGAGGACAATACACCTGCCTCAGACTATCTGGGCTGTTATATTAGCAGAGCTCGGATGGATGCGAGAGAGCGAGCTTTGCCTTAACAGCAGACTCGTACATTTCCTCAGCGAAAACAATGTCCTGAGCATTGTCAAATTGGCTTTTTACCAAATTACCGTACAACAGACCACATATTCACCCTGCACAGACCACATATTCACCCTGCACAGACCACGTATTCACTCTGCACACCTTAATTAACGAACATGCATTGTTTATTTAAATGCATTTATATTTTTTTTAAAAGAGAGATTTATGAATGGTTAAACAGATATGCATGAAAATACCCTCAAATACTGTACTGTCACCTTCTGTACATTTGAATACAAATCCAATGCTGACGTATAGAGACACATAAAAACATAAATCTTCATTGTCCAAATATATACGAAGGGGAGTGTAATGTTGTTTCACTATCCACCCAAATCTCATAAACAAGCGATCAAACACTATATTTTCAACATATATATAATATATAAGGGACAGTATCTCCATACAGTACAGCCTTTGAACTGTGACATTCTTTCCATTGATCTCTGACCTCGATCTCTGCCCCCTGTAGCGGACCCCCACGGGGACGGGGTGCGACTGATAGAGGAGAGCCCCACTGAGGCCCTGAAGGAACAGTTTGGCTACAGAGATTCTTCTGCTCTCAGCAACTGCTTTGTCAGCTACATCAAGGCAAGGCCATTCTCTCTCTCTCTCTCGCACTCACTCACTCCCTGAAAGATTTGGTTTAAAGTTAATTAGGTGAGCAACTTGCTGAATTCATACATTTTGACATTTGGGGTGAACTACCCCTTTAATAGGTGATTTTGGGTAAACTTTTTCTACCTGGGTCTCAGCATCATCCATTATGAGCTAGATGTCTAGACTGACTCTGGAGCTGTTACTAAGGATGATAATGTGCATATCTGCACCTCCACTTCCATTAAGGCTGTCTGTATTGTCAAAGATTCATGGGGAAATGGCCGTGCTGTAAATAATGAAAGTATTGGTGTTTTTAACAGAATGAAAAGTGTAGCTGATGTGTTCAGACTTCCAGTCTCATGTATATTACATTCGTTCTCTATGACCCAGTACTGTTTATCCGATCACACTTTCATCCATCAACTCTTGGTGAAGACCTTTGGATGGCCGGTAGGCTTTTTTAATGGCCCTTAATGATACTGTAACGTTAATGCATATGGATGGAATATGAATCTTCAGTAATCATTAAGATTGCAATTTAGATAATGATATATTGATATCGCAGTCATCTCAATAGGCCAGTATGGATGATATCTCAGTCATCTCAATAGGCCAGTATGGATGATATCTCAGTCATCTCAATAGGCCAGTATGGATGATATCTCAGTCATCTCAATAGGCCAGTATGGATGATATCTCAATAGGCCAGTATGGATGATATCTCAGTCATCTCAATAGGCCAGTATGGATGATATCTCAGTCATCTCAATAGGCCAGTATGGATGATATCTCAGTCATCTCAATAGGCCATTATGGATGATATCTCAGTCATCTCAATAGGCCAGTATGGATGATATCTTCAGATTAGGGTCAGGAAAAACTCCTGGTACTCTTGATTACTATTCCCACCATTCTCCGTCTTTTATTTTCTATCTCTCACCTCCCTCCCCTGCTGTCCCATGGGTGTGTGACAGCAAGATATAAACACTGTACATAAACATTTTAAATGTCTATTCCTTTGAAACTTGTGAGTGTAATGTTTACTGTTAATTTTTGGTTTATTCCACTATTGTTTATCTATTTCACTTGCTTTGGCAATATAAACATGTTTCCCATGCCAATAGAGCCCATGAATTGAATTGAATTGATAGGGTGGTCTCATCTTCAACCCCATGTGGATTGTGTCAGCAGATCTTTGAACGAGGGAAGGGGAGTGTGAGGGGTGGCATACTGGGCTGCTTATTCACTCTCTCTCACACTATGAAAAAGTCTAGTGACGGTAATGTTGAACCGCAACCAATCGCTGGCTGGTCCTCTGGATCATGTGACCTGACTGCAGCTGATGTCGCGTGTGTGTAACTCGGTGTGTGTGTGTGTGTTCCTGCTCGTGCAGGG
Source organism: Salvelinus namaycush (assembly GCF_016432855.1). Lineage (NCBI taxonomy): Eukaryota > Metazoa > Chordata > Actinopteri > Salmoniformes > Salmonidae > Salvelinus > Salvelinus namaycush. Next base: position 26,719,885 of record NC_052319.1, on the reverse strand, counting down.
ACGGGCGGCAGACTACGACGAGCCCCTCAGGATAGAAGAAGAAACACACTGGGCCTCTGAACAGACGTGAGTATCCCTCATCCATCCGTCTTCCATCTCGTCATCCATCCAGTTCTCTCCTTTTTGCCTCCCTCTCTCTGTTCACTGTAGTGGGTGTGTCTCTGTGTCAGGCTGTTTCTGTCCTTTCTTTCTCTCTCTCTCGCTCTCTTTCTCTCTCTCTCGCTCTCTTTCTCTCTCTCTCGCTCTCTTTCTCTCTCTCTCGCTCTCTTTCTCTCTCTCTCGCTCTCTTTCTCTCTCTCTCGCTCTCTTTCTCTCTCTCTCGCTCTCTTTCTCTCTCTCTCGCTCTCTTTCTCTCTCTCTCGCTCTCTTTCTCTCTCTCTCTCTTTCTCTCTCTCTCTCGCTCTCTTTCTCTCTCTCTCGCTCTCTTTCTCTTTCTCTCGCTCTCTTTCTCTTTCTCTCGCTCTCTTTCTCTCTCTCTCGCTCTCTTTCTCTCTCTCTCTCGCTCTCTTTCTCTCTCGCTCTCTTTCTCTCTCGCTCTCTTTCTCTCTCGCTCTCTTTCTCTCTCTCTCGCTCTCTCTCTCGCTCTCTCTCTCGCTCTCTCTCTCGCTCTCTTTCTCTCTCGCTCTCTTTCTCTCTCGCTCTCTTTCTCTCTCGCTCTCTTTCTCTCTCGCTCTCTCTCTCGCTCTCTCTCTCTCTCTCTCTCTCTCTCTCGCTCTCTCGCTCTCTCGCTCTCTCTCTCTCGCTCTCTTTCTCTCGCTCTCTCTCTCTCTTTCTCTCTTTCTCTCTTTCTCTCTTTCTCTCTCTCTCTCTCGCTCTCTCGCTCTCTCGCTCTCTCGCTCTCTCGCTCTCTCGCTCTCTCTCTCTCGCTCTCTTTCTCTCTCGCTCTCTTTCTCTCTCTCTCGCTCTCTTTCTCTCTCTCTCGCTCTCTATCTCGCTCTCTATCTCGCTCTCTTTCTCTCTCGCTCTCTTTCTCTCTCGCTCTCTTTCTCTCTCGCTCTCGCTCTCTTTCTCTCTCGCTCTCTTTCTCTCTCGCTCTCTTTCTCTCTCGCTCTCTTTCTCTCTCGCTCTCGCTCTCTTTCTCGCTCTCGCTCTCTTTCTCTCTCGCTCTCGCTCTCTTTCTCGCTCTCGCTCTCTTTCTCGCTCTCTTTCTCGCTCTCTTTCTCGCTCTCTTTCTCGCTCTCTTTCTCGCTCTCTTTCTCGCTCTCTTTCTCGCTCTCGCTCTCTTTCTCTTTCTCTTTCTCTCGCTCTCGCTCTCTTTCTCTCGCTCTCGCTCTCTTTCTCGCTCTCGCTCTCGCTCTCTTTCTCGCTCTCTTTCTCGCTCTCGCTCTCTTTCTCGCTCTCGCTCTCTTTCTCGCTCTCGCTCTCTTTCTCGCTCTCGCTCTCTTTCTCGCTCTCGCTCTCTTTCTCTCGCTCTCTCTCTCTCTTTCGCTCTCTTTCTCTCGCTCTCTCTCTCTTTCGCTCTCTTTCTCTCGCTCTCTTTCTCTCGCTCTCTTTCTCTCGCTCTCTTTCTCTCGCTCTCTTTCTCTCTCTCGCTCTCTCGCTCTCTTTCTCTCGCTCTCTCGTTCTCTCTCGCTCTCTTTCTCTCGCTCTCTCGTTCTCTCTCTCTCTCGCTCTCTCTCGCTCTCTCTCGCTCTCTCTCGCTCTCTCTCGCTCTCTCTCGCTCTCTCTCGCTCTCTTTCTCTCTCGCTCTCTTTCTCTCTCGCTCTCTTTCTCTCTCTTTCTCGCTCTCTTTCTCTTTCTCGCTCTCTTTCTCTTTCTCGCTCTCTTTCTCGCTCTCTTTCTCGCTCTCGCTCTCTTTCTCGCTCTCGCTCTCTTTCTCGCTCTCGCTCTCTTTCTCGCTCTCGCTCTCTTTCTCGCTCTCGCTCTCTTTCTCGCTCTCGCTCTCTTTCTCGCTCTCGCTCTCTTTCTCGCTCTCGCTCTCTTTCTCGCTCTCGCTCTCTTTCTCGCTCTCGCTCTCTTTCTCGCTCTCTTTCTCTCGCTCTCTCGCTCTCTTTCTCTCGCTCTCTTTCTCTCGCTCTCTCTCTCTCGCTCGCTCTCTTTCGCTCGCTCGCTCGCTCTCTTTCTCTCGCTCTCTTTCTCGCTCTCTTTCTCGCTCTCGCTCTCTTTCTCGCTCTCTCTCTCTTTCTCTCTCTCTCTCGCTCTCGCTCTCGCTCTCTCTTTCTCTCTCTCTTTCTCTCTCTCTCGCTCTCTTTCTCTCTTTCTCTCTTTCTCTCTTTCTCTCGCTCTCTTTCTCTCTTTCTCTTTCTTGCTCTCTCGCTCTCTCGCTCTCTTTCTCTCTTTCGCTCTCTCTCGCTCTCTCTCGCTCTCTCTCGCTCTCTCTCGCTCTCTCTCGCTCTCTCTCGCTCTCTCTCGCTCTCTCTCGCTCTCTCTCGCTCTCTTTCTCGCTCTCTCTCTCGCTCTCTCTCGCTCTCTCTCTCGCTCTCTCTCGCTCTCTCTCTCGCTCTCTCTCTCGCTCTCTCGCTCGCTCGCTCTCTCTCTCGTTCTCTTTCTCTCTCGCTCTCTTTCGCTCGCTCTCTCTCTCGCTCTCTTTCTCTCTCGCTCTCTTTCTCTCTCGCTCTCTTTCTCTCTCGCTCTCTATCTCGCTCTCTTTCTCTCTCGCTCTCTTTCTCTCTCGCTCTCTTTCGCTCGCTCGCTCGCTCTCTCTCTCGCTCTCTTTCTCTCTCGCTCTCTTTCTCTCTCGCTCTCTTTCTCTCTCGCTCTCTTTCTCTCTCGCTCTCTTTCTCTCTCGCTCTCTTTCTCTCTCTCTCGCTCTCTATCTCGCTCTCTTTCTCTCTCGCTCTCTCTCGCTCTCGCTCTCGCTCTCTTTCTCTCTCGCTCTCTTTCTCTTTCTCTCTCGCTCTCTTTCTCTCTCGCTCTCGCTCTCTTTCTCTCTCGCTCTCTTTCTCTTTCTCTCTCGCTCTCTTTCTCTCTCGCTCTCGCTCTCTCTCGCTCTCTTTCTCGCTCTCTTTCTCGCTCTCTTTCTCGCTCTCTTTCTCGCTCTCTTTCTCGCTCTCGCTCTCGCTCTCGCTCTCGCTCTCTTTCTCGCTCTCGCTCTCTTTCTCGCTCTCGCTCTCGCTCTCTTTCTCGCTCTCGCTCTCTTTCTCGCTCTCGCTCTCTTTCTCGCTCTCGCTCTCGCTCTCTTTCTCGCTCTCGCTCTCTTTCTCGCTCTCGCTCTCTTTCTCGCTCTCGCTCTCTCGCTCTCTCTCTTTCTCTCGCTCTCTCTCTTTCTCTCGCTCTCTCTCTCTCTCTCTCTTTCGCTCTCTCTCTCTCGCTCTCTCTCTCTCTTTCGCTCTCTTTCTCTCGCTCTCTTTCTCTTTCTCTCGCTCTCTTTCTCTCTCTCGCTCTCTCGCTCTCTCGCTCTCTCGCTCTCTTTCTCTCTCGCTCTCTCTCGCTCTCGCTCTCTCTCGCTCTCTTTCTCTCTCGCTCTCTTTCTCTCTCGCTCTCTTTCTCTTTCTCGCTCTCTTTCTCTTTCTCGCTCTCTTTCTCTTTCTCGCTCTCTTTCTCGCTCTCTTTCTCGCTCTCGCTCTCTTTCTCGCTCTCGCTCTCTTTCTCGCTCTCGCTCTCTTTCTCGCTCTCTTTCTCTCGCTCTCTCGCTCTCTTTCTCTCGCTCTCTCTCTCTCTTTCGCTCGCTCTCTCTCTCTCTCGCTCTCTTTCTCTCTCGCTCTCTTTCTCTCTCGCTCTCTTTCTCTCTCGCTCTCTTTCTCTCTCTCGCCTTCTTTCTCTTTCTCTCGCTCTCTTTCTCTCGCTCTCTTTCTCTCTTTCTCTTTCTCTCGCTCTCTTTCTCTCTCTCTCGCTCTCTTTCTCTCTCTCTCGCTCTCTCGCTCTCTTTCTCTCTTTCTCTCTCTCTCGCTCTCTCTCGCTCTCTCTCGCTCTCTCTCGCTCTCTTTCTCGCTCTCTTTCTCGCTCTCTCTCTCGCTCTCTTTCTCGCTCTCTCTCTCGCTCTCGCTCTCTCTCTCTCTCGCTCTCTTTCTCTCTCGCTCTCTTTCTCTCTCGCTCTCTTTCTCTCTCGCTCTCTTTCTCTCTCGCTCTTTCTCTCTCGCTCTCTTTCTCTCTCGCTCTCTTTCTCTCTCGCTCTCGCTCGCTCTCGCTCTCGCTCGCTCTCTTTCGCTCTCGCTCTCGCTCGCTCTCTTTCGCTCTCGCTCTCTTTCGCTCTCTTTCGCTCTCGCTCTCGCTCGCTCTCTTTCTCGCTCGCTCTCTTTCTCGCTCGCTCGCTCTCTTTCTCTCTCGCTCTCGCTCGCTCTCTTTCTCTCTCGCTCGCTCTCTTTCTCTCTCTCTCGCTCTCTCTCGCTCTCTTTCTCTCTCTCTTTCTCGCTCACTTTCTCGCTCTCGCTCTCGCTCACTTTCTCTCTCTCGCTCTCGCTCACTTTCTCTCTTTCTCTCTTGCTTTCTCTCTCTCTCTCCTCTCTCTCTCTCTCTTGCTTTCTCTCTCTGGGCTACAGTATAAGGTGTTATTTTTGTCTTTATGCATCCATAGGCAGTAGTACTCTTTGTCCATCTGTATTCACGTTGATTGATGTACACTGTCAGCACTTTACTGTAGGCTAAAGTAGAAACGTCTTTGGCGACTTTTGAGAAGCTGTGCTCCTCCCAAGTTGTTCTTGGCTCTTCTATATTGTGGTCGCTGTTTTCTTAGATGAAAGATAGACCCACGCTGTCGAATGTGGCCCAAAAAGAGGCTTGGGAAAATGCTCTTTATTTTAACAGACCATCACCATACTATTTTCTTGCCACAGCAAAGCTATGTGTTCTGCTACAAACCACATGATGTATTTTGGTTGTGCCTTTGAAATCTATACCAGGGCAACATTAGGTTAGCGTTTAAAATATTCTTCATATGAATGTTGTCATATTCAAAAAATATTATGTATTGGTGAAACGTGGTTCTGAATTGTAAACAAGATGACTCACTTCCTGTTTCCTGGCCCATAGGTCAAAGGTCACAGAAGGAACACACATTGCCATGATCAACCAGCTGAAGGAGGCTGTGGAGCTACTACAAGACCCTAACAGGTGGGCACCATTATGATACTTAATTAACATAAACATGTTAAGCACCTCCAGGCTTACATGCATACAAGCTGTTGATGCACGCCTTTGGAACATTAAAAAAAAAAAATGGAAAAATCCATTTAATATACAGTAGGCTACACTATCACAATACAACTGTTATTTATTTAGTTGTGATAGGCTTATAAACTTGGGAATGTCTTAGAAGTCAAAACATGGGCTGCATGATGCGGCTCTATATTGATGATATGGAAAAAGTTGCAAAAAAAGGCATGCGCCCTGATCCTTGCGCTTCCAGAGAGAGACAATTATATCGCTGCTCATCTTGTGTAGCAAGCAAGTTAGGGTATATCTAATCAATGGGAGATGGAATTAAAATGGCAGAATTAAAACTGAAATGAGAAAGACCTAAAGCCTACAGGTAAACTGATATTTAGGCTATAATCTAAATGGAGTTGTTGTTATGTGTATGCTAACTGTAGGACGGTGAGAAGCGCAGTAACGTTATGGTTAGTCTAGTTAGCTGCTTCCTCTTGATTTGATGCAGTCAAGACAGGTACTATGTAATCGGATGGGATGATAAATAACTAGCAAGAAGTTAGTCTAGTGGGAGTTAACAGCGGTTGCGGTCTCTCTGTGCCTGCTCCGGTGTCTTACACACACATTCACACACACACTGTACGGCCTCCGCTCCCTATAGCCTACAGCTGCTTGCTCTGTGCCTCTCCCTCTCTCCCTTTTCTCCATGGCTCCGGTTTAATAAAGTAGCAAAACAATTGGCTTTTCTGCTGCTTCTCTCACTCGGATCAGACCGGGTCCATAAGGGAATGGTTCTGGTTGTTCTTTCGGAACAGGTTTTTAAAATGTATTTATGCATCTTGGGTCCTGGACTTTTCCGTGTCTATTTCGGAACAGGACCTCTAACTTCCATCTTAACATATTTTTTCCATATATAGACAGACACACCCTATATGTTTGAATAAAATCAACTACATATGCACTGAGCTTGTCTGATGCTTTAAGCACACTATTTGATTAAATAATTAAGACTCACAAATGACTCAAGAAAGAGCCGATGGTCACAGTGTAAAAAAGAAATGACAGCGAGTGCCTATGTGACCTGGCGCACGTTGTCTCTCTCTCCTCCCTACTGCAGAGAAAAGGCACCACAGCACAGCAAGTGTTTATTGCGCTGTCCGTGCTGAAGCTGCAACATCAATCAAATTGATTTTTAAAGCCCTTTTTACATCAGCAGACGTCACAAGTGCTTATATAGAAACCCAGCCTAAACCCCAAACGGCAAGCAATGTAGATGTAGAAGCATGGTGGATAAGAAAAACTCCCTAGAAAGGCAGGAACCTAGGAAGGAACCTAGAGAGGAACCAGGCTCTAAGGGGTGGCCAGTCCTCTTCTGGCTGTGCCGGGTGGAGATTATAAGAGTACACGGCCATTAAGACCAGATTGTTCTTCAAGAAAGATAGATGACCAGCACGGTCAAATAATAACCACAGTGGTTTTAGCGGGTGCAACAGGTCAGTACCTCAGAAGTAAATGTCGGTTTGCCTTTCATAGCCGAGCATACAGAAGTCGAGACAGCAGGTGCGGTAGAGAGAGCAAGAGAGAAAAACAGCAGGTCTGGGACAAGGAAGCACGTCCGGTAAACAGGTCAGGGTTCCATTGCCGCAGGCAGAATAGTTGAAACTGGAGCAGCAGAACGACTAGGTGGACTGGGGACAGCCAGGAGTCATCAGGCTAGGTAGTCCTGAGGCATGGCCCTAGGGCTCAGGTCTTCCGGGAGGGGAGGAATATATAATTAGAGGGAGCATACTTAAATTCACACAGGACATCAGATAAGACAGGAGAATTACACCAGATATAACCGACTGACCCTAGCCCCCCGGCACATAGACTATTGCAGCATAGATGCAGGCTCTCGAGTGGCACAGCGGTCTACCTCTCAGTGCTAGAGGTGTCACTACAGACCCGGGTTCGATCCCAGGCTGTATCATCACCGGCCTTGATCGGGAGTCCCATAGGTAGGCGCACAATTGGTCCAGTGTCGTCCGGGTTAGGGGTGGGTTTGGCCGTGGTAGGCCATCGTTGTAAAATAAGAATGTGTTCTTAACTGACATGCCTAGTTAAATAAAGGTTAAATAAAAATGAATAGTGGAGGCTGAGAAGGGGGGGGGGGGGTGGGTCGGTGGCCCTGTCCGACAATACCCCCGGATAGGGTCTACCAGGCAGGCTATAACCCCACCCACTTTGCCAAAGCACAGCCCCCACACCACTAGAGGGATATCAACAGACCACCAACTTACTACCCTGAGACAAGGCTGAGTATAGCCCACAAAGATCCCCTCCACCGCACAAGCCCGAGGGGGAGCAAATCCAGACAGGAAGATCACGTCAGTGACTCAACCCCCTCAAGTGACCCCTCTCTCAGTGGAGAGAGGGGAGCCGGCCAGGCAGAGACGGCAAGGGCGGTTCGCCTTGCCGTTCACCTTCGCACCCCTGGGCCAGACTACACTCAATCATAGGACCTACTGAAGAGATGAGTCTTCAATAAAGACTTAAAGGTTGAGACAAAATCTGCGTCTCTCACACATGGAAGGAGAAAGCCCTGCCTCCAGCTGTTTGCTTAGAAATTCTAGGGACAATAAGGAGGCCTGCGTCTTGTGACCCGTAGCGTACGTGTAGGTATGTACGGCAGGACCAAATCGAAGAGATTGGTAGGAGCAAGTCCGTGTAATGCTTTGTAGGTTAGCAGTAAAACCTTGAAATCAGCCCTTGCCTTAACAGGAAGCCAGTGTAGCCATTTAGTTTCTTACTTGTTTCTGACTGACAAGTTCTGTTACCCAAATCCCTAATTTGTTTATGAAATACAATCCCTATTCACTCAACCCTTGCTCTCTTTATGTGAAACATTTAAGAGTTGCATGCATGTGACCAATAGGGCCTGACCTATAGCCTATCATAATCACATCAATAAATTGGTTATAACAAACTCCAAACACAGTAAGGTCGACAGCAAAATGGATGCGGAGGACATGAAAGCAACTTGAAACGGGTGAATGTTTACTGGTTGCTCAGGAGGGAAAGGTGAAGTCAGATCTCTGGAAGACATTTTACTTAGTTGTAGAAACTATTGAAGATCAAGATAAAGGAGGGTATAGCAGTAAGTGTTGTGAGTTATGTTGCTGTTGGATTACAATAGTATTTTGTTTCTGGCCATTTGGTACAGTTTAGACAACACTAAATATGTGTACCAGAGAGGCTGTTGTAATGGAAAATAATATAATATATAAAGCCTTTATTATAGCAGACTGAAAACAGTTACATGCATTTGGCAATTGCGGTTTATTTATTGTTGAGGCAGCTCCTTTTGTTCATTTTTTAAAAACTAAAATGCTTGATTGCATTTCAAGCATTAATGTCTCGTATGCTGTGATGGCATGAACAAATTAATGTTTGATTGATACAGTAGCCTATATATTGAAATATAGGCCTAAGTAAGTTACGGTATTAAGACAAAACAGGACATGCTCTTAGGCCTACAGCTAGGTGGTGGTTATACAAAGATACTATACAAAGCCTACTCATGATAACAAAATTACTTTTTATTATAATGATGATCATAATAATAATTGTAATAATAACAATAAGGAAATCAAGAAAAGGGAGGATATAGGAGCAGGAGCTGCGTGCATATTATGTGTGACAAACAGGTGCCGTTAGATTATTATACTATTCTTCTGCCTGTTTGGAACAGTGTAAACACTAAATAAATTATAAGTAATACCAATCTGTTGATTTTTTTTTTTTAAGATGGCAAAGATTAAAAACGTCAATCTGTGAAATAGCTTTTTCCTACATTTTGCCGTTGCATGAGGCTTGGTGCTCAGTAGGCTATTAAAGAAACACTCAAACATGCAACAGAAGCAAGATCTATCCAACGTGGGAGAAAGCACATTTGTTATAAAATAATATTATACTGACCGAATATATAAACGCAACATGCAACAATTTCAAAGATTTTACAGAGTTACAGTTCATATAAGGAAATCAGGCCCTAATCTATGCGTTTTCACATGACTGGGCAGGGGTGTAGCCATAGGTGGGCCTTGGAGGGCATAGGCCCACCCACTGGGGAGTCAAGCCAATCAGAATGATTTTTTTTCCTCGCAAAGGGTCTTTATTACAGACACAAACTCAAGACGATCCCGCATGTGAAGAAGCTGGGATGTGGAGGTCCTGGGCTGGCGTGTTCTGCGGTTGTGAGGCCGGGTAGACCTACTGCCAAATTCTCTAAAATGACGTTGGAGGCGGTTTATGGTAGAGAAATTAACATTAAATTCTCTAGCAACAGCTCTGGTGGACATTCCTGCGGTCAGCATGCCATCCTATTGATATGCCACATCAGGCAGGTGGATGGATTATATTGGCAAAGGAGAAATGCTCGCTAATAGGGATGTAAACAAATTTATGCACAAAATTTGAGAGAAATTAGCTTTTTGTGTGTGGAACATTTCTTTTTTTTTTTTCAGCTCATGACACATGGGACCAACACTTTACATGTTGTGTTGATATTTTTGTTCAGTGTAGATTTATTGGAGTTGCATTTTTTTTACATCATATAACTCTATACAATTTCAGTATCACATGTATTAGAGTGATGGACTGTGCCATCCCTGTGGCCACCGCAATGTATTAGTCCACTGAGACAGGCGGGAATCAGACAGGTGTCTTGTGCACCATAGAAAAATACAAATAAATTGCGACTGCTTAATAAATTGCAACTGCCGTTAGCTAGTTTGGTAGGCTACCTATCAGCTCCATTGTGCAGTTTTGGATGGGATTACCGTGACCAACAGTCACAGGGACTGTGGGGGTGACTCGTGACTGCTGGTGTGGTGGTAATAAAGTCACCGGGACAGCCCTATACATGATTATCATAATAATTTGTTGTCTTCTATATGAAGTACCGTTGGAACATTGCATTGAAAACTTTGGAGTACCGTTATCCCTACTGAATCAGAGGTTACATTTATGACAAGAACAAGTACATCCCCCAACCCAACAGATGGCTCATTATCATATGCAGATAGGCAGTCAAAATCGCCCATACACAGCCCAATGCTCAGTCTGTAAAATATATTATCCACCTTGTGTCATCTAATCATATTTCAGGTCAATGTTGTTATTGAAATATCCCACTTGGCCATATCAGAATGTTGTCTTTGTAGCCACTATTCTGTATTTGTTTAATTCTTTCAAAGCCCAGTCATTGGCACACACACTGTGCCGCATGCTGCTCCCTCCTGCTCTCTAACATGTATATGGTAGCAGAAATGGCACATTTGACTGTCTTCCTTGGTTCTGTGAACATCTAGTTCAGTACAGGGACTGGATAACTCTGGGGCTGTCTCAGTGGAGGTGAAAGAGACTCATTGGGCATTGAGCTGTAAAACTTGTGGGGATCTGTGTAGTTGCTTGACGCTACTCTCTCTTTCTCTCTCTCTGCTCTCAGAGTGAATATGGAAACAGAGGACCTGTCTGGAATTCAGCTCTACCCTGTTGAGATGGTCATGGTGGAGGACTCTCTCAAGTAAGGCTGTGGTGTGTGTGTGTGTGTGTGTGTGTGTGTGTGTGTGTGTGTGTCTTACTCACTCTCTCTTCTCTCACTACAGTGGCCAAGACAGTGATGGCAGTGAAGGACAAACCACACCCAAGGTGAGACCTCTTTCCTATGAGAATCACATGGTTTTACTGCATAATGCACACACCTACAAGCACCTATATTGCATGGACTATGACCATTGTGTGAGTATGTGTATCATCTGTATGTGCAGTGAAAGGGTGTGTGTGACGGTGTCAAACTGTAAAATACATCAGTAGCATCTGTGTTAGACTTAAGACCCCTCTCCTGGGTTAGTGTGTGTTTAGTTTCCCTCCCTGAGCAAGCAGCCCTGCCCTTCCTCCTCCTCTGATGTAATTTCCTGTCTACTGTAATATACACTGCTCAAAAAAATAAAGGGAACACTAAAATAACACATCCTAGATCTGAATGAATGAAATATTCTTATTAAATACTTTTTTCTTTACATAGTTGAATGTGCTGACAAAAAAATCACACAAAAATGATCAATGGAAATCAAATGTATCAACCCATGGAGGTCTGGATTTGGAGTCACACTCAAAATTAAAGTGGAAAACGACACTACAGGCTGATCCAACTTTGATGTAATGTCCTTAAAACAAGTCAAAATGAGGCTCAGTAGTGTGTGTGGCCTCCACGTGCCTGTATGACCTCCCTACAACGCCTGGGCATGCTCCTGATGAGGTGGCGGATGGTCTCCTGAGGGATCTCCTCCCAGACCTGGACTAAAGCATCCGCCAACTCCTGGACAGTCTGTGGTGCAACGTGGCGTTGGTGGATGGAGCGAGACATGATGTCCCAGATGTGCTCAATTGGATTCAGGTCTGGGGAACGGGCGGGCCAGTCCATAGCATCAATGCCTTCCTCTTGCAGGAACTGCTGACACACTCCAGCCACATGAGGTCTAGCATTGTCTTGCATTAGGAGGAACCCAGGGCCAACCGCACCAGCATATGGTCTCACAAGGGGTCTGAGAATCTCATCTCGGTACCTAATGGCAGTCAGGCTACCTCTGGCGAGCACATGGAGGGCTGTGCGGCCCCCCAAAGAAATGCCACCCCACACCATGACTGACCCACCGCCAAACCGGTCATGCTGGAGGATGTTGCAGGCAGCAGAACGTTCTCCACGGCGTCTCCAGACTCTGTCACGTCTGTCACGTGCTCAGAGGGAACCTGCTTTCATCTGTGAAGAGCACAGGGCACCAGTGGCGAATTTGCCAATCTTGGTGTTCTCTGGCAAATGCCAAACGTCCTGCACGGTGTTGGGCTGTAAGCACAACCCCCACCTGTGGACGTCGGGCCTTCATACCACCCCCATGGAGTCTGTTTCTGACCGTTTGAGCAGACACATGCACATTTTTGCAGGGCTCTGGCAGTGTTCCTCCTGCTCCTCCTTGCACAAAGGCGGAGGTAGTGGTCCTGCTGCTGGGTTGTTGCCCTCCTACGGCCTCCTCCACGTCTCCTGATGTACTGGCCTGTCTCCTGGTAGCGCCTCCATGCTCTGGACACTACGCTGACAGACACAGCAAACCTTCTTGCCACAGCTCGCATTGATGTGCCATCCTGGATGAGCTGCACTACCTGAGCCACTTGTGTGGGTTGTAGACTCCGTCTCATGCTACCACTAGAGTGAAAGCACCGCCAGCATTCAAAAGTGACCAAAACATCAGCCAGGAAGCATAGGAACTGAGAAGTGGTCTGTGGTCACCACCTGCAGAACCACTCCTTTATTGGGGGTGTCTTGCTAATTGCCTATAATTTCCACCTTTTGTCTATTCCATTTGCACAACAGCATGTGAAATTTGTCAATCAGTGTTGCTTCCTAAGTGGACAGTTTGATTTCACAGAAGTGTGATTAACTTGGAGTTACATTGTGTTGTTTAAGTGTTCCCTTTATTTAGCTCTGCTGCTCGTTGGTATTTGAATATTCTTAAGATGACTTGTTTGTAGTATAACATATTTGAGCTGTGGTGAAGTGAAGCTTGAATTGCTGTGGTAGATGTACACTACATGACCAAAAGTATGTGGACACCTGCTTGTCGAACATCTTATTCCAAAGTCGGGCACTGATGTTGGGCGATTAAGCCTGGCTCGTAGTCGGGATTCCAATTCATCCCCCAAACGTGTTCGATGGGGTTGAGGTCAGGGCTCTGTGCAGGCCAGTCAAGTTCTTCCACACCGATCTCGACAAAACCATTTCTGTATGGACCTCACTTTGTGCATAGGGGGCATTGTCATGCTGAAACAGGAAAGGGCCTTCCTGTTGCCACAAAGTTGGAAGCACAGAATCATCTAGAATGTAATTGTATGCTGCAGTGTTAAGATTTCCCTTAACTGGAACAAAGGGGCCTATTCCAAACCATGAAAAACAGCCCCAGACCATTATTCATTCTCCACCAAACTTTACAGTTGGCGCTATGTATTCGGGCAGGTAGCATTCTCCTGGCATCCGCCAAACCCAGATTCGTCTGTCGGACTGCTAGATGGTGAAGCGCGATTCATCACTCCAGAGAACGCGTTTCCACTGCCCCAGAGTCCAATGGCTGCAATCGTTAAACCACTCCAGCCGATGCTTGGTATTGTGCATGGTAATCTTAAGCTTGTTTGCAGCTGCTTGGCCATGGAAACCCATTTCATGAAGCTCCCGACGAACAGTTCTTGTGCCGACGTTGCTTCCAGAGGCAGATTGGATCTTCGGTAGTGAGTGTTGAAACCTAGGACAGACGATTTTTACGCGCTATGCGCTTCAGCACTTAAGGGTCCCGTTCTGTGAGCTTGTGTGGCCTAACACTTTGTGGCTGAGCCGTTGTTTCTTCTAGACGTTTCCACTTCACAATAACAGCAGTTACTGTTGACCGGGGCAGCTCTAGCAGGGCAGAAATTTGACGAACTGACTTGTTGGAAAGGTGGCATCCTCTGCCCCCAGCTGTGCTCTGGACACCATATGTGAACTGATTGTCCCCCATCTATCTTCAGAGCTCGTGCTGCTTGGCGACCTAAACTGGAACATGCTTAACACCCTAGCCATCCTACAATCTAAGCTTGATGCCCTCAATCTCACACAAATTATCAATGAACCTACCAGGTACCACCCCAAAGCCGTAAACATGTGCACCCTCATAGATATCATCCTAACCAACTTGCCCTCTAAATACACCTCTGCTGTTTTCAACCAAAATCTCAGCGATCACTGCCTCATTGCCTGCATCCGTAATGGGTCAGCGGTCAAACGACCTCCACTCATCACTGTCAAACGCTCCCTGAAACACTTCAGCGAGCAGGCCTTTCTAATCGACCTGGCCGGGGTATCCTGGAAGGATATTGATCTCATCCCATCAGTAGAGGATGCCTGGTTATTTTTTTTTTTTTTAAATGCCTTCTTCACCATCTTAAATAAGCATGCCCCATTCAAGAAATTTAGAACCAGGAACAGATATAGCCCTTGGTTTTCTCCAGACCTGACTGCCCTTAACCAACACAAAAACATCCTATGGCGTTCTGCATTAGCATCGAGCAGCCCCCGTGATATGCAACTTTTCAGGGAAGCTAGAAACCAATATACACAGGCAGTTAGAAAAGCCAAGGCTAGCTTTTTCAAGCAGAAATTTGCTTCCTGCAACACAAACTCAAAAAAGTTCTGGGACACTAAAGTCCATGGAGAATAAGAACACCTCCTCCCAGCTGCCCACTGCACTGAAGATAGGAAACACTGTCACCACTGATAAATCCACTATAATTGAGAATTTCAATAAGCATTTTTCTACGGCTGGCCATGCTTTCCACCTGGCTATCCCTACCCCGGTCAACAGCACTGCACCCCCCACAGCTACCCGCCCAAGCCTTCCTCATTTCTCCTTCTCCCAAATCCAGTCAGCTGATGTTCTGAAAGAGCTGCAAAATCTGGACCCCTACAAATCAGCCGGGCTAGATAATCTGGACCCTTTCTAAAATGATCTGCTGAAATTGTTGCCACCCCTATTACTAGCCTGTTCAACCTCTCTTTCGTGTCATCTGAGATTCCCAAAGATTGGAAAGCAGCTGCGGTCATCCCCCTCTTCAAAGGGGTGGACACTCTTGACCCAAACTGCTACAGACCTATATCTATCCTACCCTGCCTTTCTAAGGTCTTCGAAAGCCAAGTCAACAAACAGATTACCGACCATTTCGAATGCCACCATACCTTCTCCGCTATGCAATCTGGTTTCAGAGCTGGTCATAGGTGCACCTCAGCCACGCTCAAGGTCCTAAACGATATCTTAACCGCCATCGATAAGAAACATTACTGTGCAGCCGAATTCATTGACCTGGCCATGGCTTTCGACTCTGTCAATCACCACATCCTCATCGGCAGACTCGACAGCCTTGGTTTCTCAAATGATTGTCTTGCCTGGTTCACCAACTACTTCTCTGATAGAGTTCAGTGTGTCAAATCGGAGGGTCTGTTGTCCGGGCCTCTGGCAGTCTCTATGGGGGTGCCACAGGGTTCAATTCTTGGACCGACTCCCTTCTCTGTATACATCAATGATGTCGCTCTTGCTGCTGGTGAGTCTCTGATCCACCTCTACGCAGACGACACCATTCTGTATACTTCTGGCCCTTTTTTGGACACTGTGTTAACAACCCTCCAGGCGAGCTTCAATGCCATACAACTCTCCTTCCGTGGCCTCCAATTGCTCTTAAATACAAGTAAAACTAAATGTATGCTCTTCAACCGATCGCTACCTGCCCGCCTGTCCAACATCACTACTCTGGACGGCTCTGACTTAGAATATGTGGACAACTACAAATACCTAGGTGTCTGGTTAGACTGTAAACTCTCCTTCCAGACTCACATCAAACATCTCCAATCCAAAGTTACATCTAGAATTGGCTTCCTATTCCGCAACAAAGCATCCTTCGCTCATGCTGCCAAACATACCCTTGTAAAACTGGCCATCCTACCAATCCTCGACTTCGGCGATGTCATTTACAAAATAGCCTCCAATACCCTACTCAATAAATTGGATGCAGTCTATCACAGTGCCATCCGTTTTGTCACCAAAGCCCCATATACTACCCACCAATGCGACCTGTACGGTCTCGTTGGCTGGCGCTCGCTTCATACTCGTCGTCAAACCCACTGGCTCCAGGTCATCTACAAGACCCTGCTAGGTAAAGTCCCCCCCTTATCTCAGCTCGCTGGTCACCATAGCAGCACCCACCTGTAGCACGCGCTCCAGCAGGTATATCTCTCTGGTTACCCCAAAAACCAATTCTTCCTTTGGCCGCCTCTCCTTCCAGTTCTCTGCTGCCAATGACTGGAACGAACTACAAAAATCTCTGAAACTGGAAACACTTATCTCCCTCACTAGCTTTAAGCACCTTGTACATACCCTTGTAAAACTGACCATCCTACCAATCCTCGACTTCGGCGATGAGCAGCTCACAGATTACTGCACCTGTACATAGCCCATCTATAATTAAACCCAAACAACTACCTCTTTCCCTACTGTATTTATTTATTTTGCTCCTTTGCACCCCGTTATTTCTATCTCTACTTTGCACATTCTTCCACTGCAAATCAACCATTCCAGTGTTTTACTTGCTATATTGTATTTACTTTGCCACCATGGCCTTTTTTTTGTTTTTGCCTTCACCTCCCTTATCTCACCTCACTTGCTCACATTGTATATAGACTTATTTTTCTACTGTATTATTGACTGTATGTTTGTTTTACTCCATGTGTAACTCTGTGTTGTTGTATGTGTCGAACTGCTTTGCTTTATCTTGGCCAGGGCGCAGTTGTAAATGAGAACTTGTTCTCAACTAGCCTACCTGGTTAAATAAAGGTGAAAAAAAATGACTGTGCCACATTTGAAAGTCACTGAGCTCTTCAGTAAGGCCATTCTACTGCCAACGTTTATCTATGGAGATTGAATGGCTGTGTGCTAGATTTTATACACCTGTCAGCAACAGGTGTGGCTGAAATAGCTGAATCCACTAATTTGAAGGGGTGTCCACATACTTTTGTGTGTATATATAGTGTACTAAGTAGATGTACAAATAAGTTCCACCGGTTGGTATGTTCTATCTAGTGGGACACTCCCGAAGGAGGCTTTGAGTTCCAGAAGAAACGAGAGTTGATTCTAGAGAGGGCCAGGCTGGAGGCCCAGCTTGCATGCCAACAATATGAGACACATATGTCCAACCAGGTAAACCTAGTAACGAGCCATGGATGGCCACTACCCTCAGGCTTACCAGCCAATCCCTGCCTCTGACTTCCCTCATCTTTGTGTGTGTGGTCACTTCATGCTCTTTACCACTGGTCCCAAGTCAGTTTTTGTGTGACGTATTACATAGTTCAGACGAGGGCTATAGTAGGGGTAGCTGATCCTAGATATGTGGTTAAGGGCATTAGAGGGCAAATCCTAACTCAAGATCTGTGCGTAACTTGAGTTTTCTCAAAAATCTGCCATTGACTTCAGTGCAAGATTGCTTGAACGTTTGTTTACTTGGATCTCAAGTTAGGATTCAGTCTCGTGACCAGTAGTTGTGTTTGCTGGTGTGACCTCTATCCTGTTACCTAGTCACCTCATGACCTTTTAGATCTGTGTCGGTCTGCTGTTTTAAATGTCTATAACTTTGATCTTACCTTTTTGTTTACGCTTCTAGAGGTAGATGAAGGGAATTATTTGAGGCAGGTGCTTGTGTGTAGTGTTGGTGTTTTTGTTGACTGTGTGAGATTTAGTTGTGTGTTGTATGTAGCATGGCGCTATAGTTAGTAGTTTGTGAAGTTGGCCAATAGTTTACAAACATGAGGATTTGACCCCGCCCCAGTCTGCTTCAATACCATGGTAACTGTTGCCCAGATACAATATATAACAATAAATATTGCCCAGATTGTTCCGATCCTTCAGAGCAAGACTGGGATTGGCTCACACACTTTAAAGACCTAAACAAATGCTTTTGAGCTTAAAAGTTGGTTTAATGTCATTAAAAAAGCGCTAGCTGGAGAGTTGACAACCCTGAAGTTGAAATAGACCAGCACCAAGGGAGGAGGAACAACAGCATAACACATAACAAGGAGAACAAGACTTCATTGTATGTCGATTCTTTAAAAAAATCTTCAACAATGCCATAGCGTTGTCACACACACACAGCGAGAGAGACAGGGCCCACTATTGGGAACAGTGTACACAGCCAGCTCTGTCACCACATAGCGACAGCTTGTCCAATACGAGCTACATGGTCATAGCAACAGTTACCTCAGCACAATCAACTAATTAGAGTTGAAGCAATATTGATATTACCAAACCTCTAGATACTGTGCAACCCATGAGATGTATTGACCAATCCAAGCTAGAGGACAACTGGCCATGCTAGTCAATCTGGGTGAGGGTCAGAGAAAGGGACAGGGTGAGTTGTGCTCTAGTTAAGCCAGCTCAGAGGTCATCTTTAGTGTTTCATAGTATAGGATGCCAAGCTCCAATCAAAATCCTGAACACACGTACATCATACACACATACACAGTGCACACACAGAGGTCACAAATATACACACATTCAATACCAGCTGTCTTGTCCCCAATTGCCCATATAGACCTGGACAATGTGTATGTATTATGCAAGTGTACTCTCGGGATAAGAGGGTCCCTAACCTTTATGTTTGTACTCCCATGGACTCTCTATCAGGGAGAAGACAGAGTTCCAGGCAGCGGTCCCACGTTTACCACCCCTGCCTTTGGGCTGAAGCCCCGCTCTGGTGAGTGCAGGCTGGGAATGGCACAGTATGGAGGGTGGGTAGAGGCCTGGATGGGTGGGTGAAGGGATGGGTACATCTCTATACCTACCACAATCCATAATTACATGATACTACTGTCCCTAAATCCATCCTTTCACTCCAACATAAAGACATGGATGCCCTTGATCCGCTCTGCTTCTCCCCCAAGTTCTCCCACACCTCGATCCTACTTTTATGGGGTTATAAGATTATCCCAAGGTAAGAAAGACCTGGGCAGTTCCTCCAATGGTCAAGAGTCAGTCGCCCCCCCCAACTACCCCAACTTGTTCCCCTCAGACTAGAACTTCTGAGACACACGGTATCTCATAACACCCTCTGTGCTCAAGTCCCGTAAAGCAGCAGCAGCAGTTGGGCCGTGCTGTAGAGGCTACCAGCCCTGTCCTGGCTAACATGCAATGCTCCCACAATGTTTCTGTAATGCTGTGTGAACAATACGGAAAAAGTGATGTGTGTTTGCTTAGAAGGCGTGGATGTGAGTACTCTGCACCCAATCCCAAAGAGTGGCTATGGAGGAAGACGCATACAAGGTGTCATCCATCTTTTAGCTAACTAACTGGAGGACTGGTTAGCTACCTCCCGTGGAACAGAACAGGTCCACAGATTCTGAGTTGAGAAAAAAAAACATTTACAAATCCTGTGTACCTGTTTGGTACTGCTCAGGGTCAGATGGCGTTGGGTGCAGGTTCACTGAAACAACTCTAGCATCTGATATTTGCTGCTTGTAGAAATAGAGCTAGCATCCATCCAGCTAGTTGCTACGTACAGTAGGCTACTACTGTAGTGTCAAATTTAGCTGTAGGCTACCATTAACAGCATGTCATGAAATCTGTATTTTGAAATGGCACTAATATTGATTTATTTTCTTTTTATGTATTTTCTTCTTCTTCATGGCATCTCTTTCACATCTCCTTTGTTTCCTCTCCTTCGACTACTGCATGACTTCTCACTCCAATCACACCCCTTTATCTAACCCAACCTGCCTTTGCATGCGATTATCAACTGCTGCTGCCTGTTTCGTTCCCTTGTCTTTTAAAATTCAAACTGTTTTTTTCCCGGAAATTTCTCTGGTGTCTCGGGTGTGGTTTTGGGTTTTGGAATGGATCTGTCTTGTTCTACTTGGCCTCTCCCCCTATACCTTGCCCTCCGCCCCTCTTCCTCTAGCCCCCGCCTCACTGCCCTGCTCGCCCCCGCTCTGTCTCCGCCCCCTCCTCACACAGGCCCTGTCCGTCGATAGAGACACTCCCCCTAGACCAGGCGATGGAGGCATGCACAGCAGTGGTAGGTCACTCCTCCCAACTAATTGGCCAATCGGAGGCCTCGAAACCAAACACAACTAGACACAGTCAGATGTTTGCAAACCATTTGCGTTGTGTGACTCCCTCCTGTTTCTCTCCTTCTCTCGCTCTCTCTCAACTCTTTCTCTCACTGTTTCCTTTTTCTATATTTCCACCTCTAACTCTTTCTACCTATTACACCCTGTGATCTCTCATCTTCTCTCTATCCCTTGTTCCAAGCCATGGGTGAGTGTGATGAAAGTGTGCACTGTACTTTTGCAGTCACATCTGTGCCTTGGACCACATGTTTGGGGTGTTTTCGATTACTCCGTTCCCTGACTGTGTGTGTGTGTGTGTGTGTGTGTGTGTGTGTGTGTGTGTGTGTGTGTGTGTGTGTGTGTGTGTGTGTGTGTGTGTGTGAGACGCTGCAGAACTCTGAGGCCCAGAGGATCAAAGGAGAGCCTCCACACTTCACACACTCCTCCTCTTCCTTCATCTTTCCATCCCTCCATCTGTTCTCATGTTGGCAAGTGTGTTGTGGTGGTGGTGGCACATGGTAAAAGTTAAACCGTGTGTCTGTACGCCACTGCATCAATGTGGTTGAAGACATTGGAAGGGGGTCTGCTATACAGAAGCTAGTTCCAAGACCACCCAACAACACACACACACAGATACTCTCTGATGCACATACACATTTATACATACAGATGTATTTTGTCTAGCTCTGGACATTACCACATTCTGTCTGACAGAGAGAAATTGTTCATTCCTCCTATAGTCATTATCAGCCGTATGTTCACTCCCAGTCCAACCACAGTCCAGATCTGGCAACACACACAGACGCCACCCTCCATTAAGTCCCCTTTGATACGGGCTCTGCCTAACAGTGCATTATAGCCTTTGGAAAACGAATTAAACACAGACACAGTATCTTTCATGCCAGGGCTGATATTGGTGGGAAAGCAGATTGGGTACTGAGATATCTGATGTCATGCACTCACTCACTCACTCACTCACTCACTCACTCACTCACTCACTCACTCACTCACTCACTCACTCACTCACTCACTCACTCACTCACTCACTCAGCCCAGTATGTACGTACGAACGGAGTATCTTGCTGTTCCTCTCCCCTGGCTTCCTTTCTATTGCTCATGGTATTTATAGTTTTATATTTTAACTGTTAGATAATGGTCTCACTGGGGATATCCCACTTCCATAAGGAGGGAAACAGAAAGCTGCCGACAGCCATTTCCCCCAGGGCGACTCATGTTACATGATTGTTCAAAGTGTGCGCTTTTATGATATCAGCATGGATTCAAAGTCAACATTAACTTTTTATCACTCTCCCGTTGCTAATGATAATAGTTCAATAGGTAGATTATAATAACAAAGACATTCCAAAAGAATGTCCTGAAGAAAGAAAATAGGAGTGTTCCAAGGAGCAGTAATGTTGGACAATCGGTCATGGAATTCCCAAGTAGTGAGAACAGTGGTGATAGCTTTGTTTTTCAATGAAGATATAACCAATCACCAGTAAACGGGTCAGGCCTCAGGGAGGTGACATCACCAGTAACCAATAGGTGAGATCACGAGTGGCTGACCTCATTAACAGCCAATGAGCTCTCAGAACCCAGTCTGAGGGTGCCATTCCAACTCCAAGTGTGTCTAGGGCAGGTCTCTCCAAACATGTTCCTGGAGAGCTACCGTCCTGTAGGTTTTCACAAAAACCCGAATCTGGCACACCTGATTCTAATAATTAGCTGGTTGATAAGATTAATCAGGTTAGTTACAACTGGAGTTGGAGCGAAAACCTACAGGAGGGTATCTTTCCAGGAACAGGGTTGGAGAGCCCTGGTCTAGCGTCACACCATCACCAGTCGTTGGTAGCACAGTTACACAACCTGTTTGTGTGTGGATGCTTGAGGGCTGATCAAGGAAGCAGAATGACTGTACTGATACTGAATGACCGTATGGTGCAGTAGCTTTTATTGACCTTTGAACTCATAAACAACACCAGCTGTTGACAGTTTTATTCTCTGTGGGTCGGTGATGTCACACAGTAGCAGCCCTGACTAGAGAGGAACCAGGATTTTAGACTTCCTCTCTGATACAGGATTTCCTTCTGGGCTAGAACGCCACTGGGCGGCCATTAGACAGGGTTAAATTGGGTTTGTTGTTGAAAGCATGACACACACAATATTCCTCTCTTTCTCTCTCTCTCTTTCTCTGACCCCCTCACAGTGTGTGCCCTCAGAGGCCCAATCTGTGTCTATTACTCTGGAAAAAATGAATGCTTTGCTATTACACACACACACATACACTAAATATACAAAACTATGTGGACACCCCTTCAAATTCAGGGACACCAGTTGCTGACAGGTGTATAAAATCGAGCACACAGCCATGCACTCTCCATAGACGAACAATGGCAGTAGAATGGCCTTACTGAAGAGCCCTGTGACTTTCAATGTGTGTACACACACACACACTACCGGTCAAAAGTTTTAGAACACCTACTCATTCAAGGGTTTTTCTTTATTTTTACTATTATTCTACATTGTAGAATAATAGTGAAGCCATCAAAACTATGAAATACCACATATGGAATCATGTAGTAACATCAAAATATATTTTATATTTGAGATTCTTCAAATAGCCACCCTTTGCCTTGATGACAGCTTTGCACACTCTTGGCATGCTCTCAACCAGCTTCACCTGGAATGCTTTTCCATCAGTCACGAAGGAGTTCGCTCAAATGCTGAGCACTTAGCTGCTTTTCCTTCACTCTGCGTTCCAACTCATCCCAAACCATCTCAAATGGGTTGAGGTCTGGTGATTGTGGAGGCCGTCATCTGATGCAGCACTCCATCACTCTCTTGGTCAAATAGCCCGTACACAGCCTGGAGGTGTGTTTTGGGTCATTGTCCTGTTGAAAAACAAGTGATAGTCCCACTAAGCACAAACCAGATGGGATGGCGTATCGCTGCAGAATGTTGTGGTAGCCATGCTGGTTAAATGTGCCTAGAATTTTAAATCACGGCAGTGTCACCAGCAAAGCACCCCATACCATCACACCTCCTCTTCCATGCTTCACGGTAGGAACCACACATGCGGAGATCATCCGTTCACCTACTCTGCGTCTCACAAAGACACGGTGGTTGGGAACCAAAATTCTCACATTTGCACTCATCAGACCAAAGGACAGATTTCCACCAGTCTTATGTCCATTGCTCGAGTTTCTTGGCCCAAGCAAAGTCTCTTCTTATCGGTGTCCTTTAGTAGTGGTTTCTTTGCAGCAATTCGGCTATGAAGGCCAGATTCACGCAGTCTCCTCTGAACAGTTGATGTTGAGATGTCTGTTACTTGAACTCTGTGAAACATTTATTTGGGCTGCAAATTCTGAGCCTGGTAACTCTAATGAGTTACCAGGCTCACACCCCCATCCCTCTGCAGCAGACGTAACTCGGGGTCTTCCATTCCTTACTTGAAATGTTCCGTATTGACTGACCTTCATGTCTTAATGTAATGATGGACTGTCGTTTCTCTTTGCTTATTTGAGCTGTTCTTGCCATAATATGGACTTGGTATTTTACCAAATAGGGCTATCTTCTGTATACCACCCCTACCTTGTCACAACACAACTGATTGGCTCAAACGCATTAAGAAGGAAAACAATTACACAAATTATCTTTTAACAAGGCATACCTGTTAATTGATATGCATTCCAGGTGACTACCTCATGAAGCTGGTTGAGAGAATGTCAGTGTGCAAAGCTGTCATCAAGGCAAAGGGTGGCTACTTTGAAGAATCTCAAACATAAAATATATTTTGATTTGTTGAACACTTTTTTTGGTTACTAAATGATTCCATATGTGTTATTTCATAGTTTTGATGTCTTCACTATTATTCTACAATGTAGAAAATAGTAAAAAAATAAAGAAAAACCTAGAATGAGTGTGTTTCCATACTTTTTCTGGTACTGTGTGTATATATACATAATTTGTTAAGATTTTTTTTACTCCAAATACAAACATATACATAGAAACAACAACTTAAAGACACACACATACAACTACATCTCATCTGCCCAGACCCCCATGCTCACACCCCCATCCCTAGTGCCTGCATTATTGTTTGCCACCTGGACATAAATTGCACCAATAGTTTTTCGGTCACCCATGCCATTTTTGTATTTCAATAATAAATCATTCAATTTTTCCATTGTATTAATGATAGCGAATTGATTGATTTCAAAAGAATCGTCCAGCCCATTTGGTATCTCACTACACCCCCATATGCTGTGTCTTGAAATATGCAGACAGACAGATTAAAAGTAAGTTCACATTGTAATACTTCTGACAGCCAACTTTCTTTCTCTGTCCATAACTTTTGGATTTAATAGCATTCCCAGAAATCATGGATTATTGAGTCATTATTAGTTTTACACTTAAGACATGACTCTGCCGTTGTGCTGTAGAATAAGAGAATTTTGTCTCTTGTATAATGCATTCCATACATTATACACTGGATTAAGCATACATTTTAGTTAACTGTAATTTCATTAGTTATGCTCCAACTTTCCCTCCATCTTGTGTCAACATCAGGTCTTTTTAAGTCTTGGTTCCAATAGTTCCTATTTTTTTCTAAGAGATTGTCAGTTGGATATGGGCTCTGCAAGGTTTTGTATATCTTCCCTATCATAGCAACATCCTTTTATGACTCAAATAAGATTTCCATCAACGTTGCTCTGATGTCCAAAATATTTAAAATCCAAATGTTGTGATGTGAAAAGTTACATGTCTCTTTCTGTTGTTGTATTGTTAAATGTTACTCTTACCCCTTGCTAACCACATTTACAACCTCTAATAATCAACATCCTGTTCTCTTTATGGCGAAAGTGGAGGGTGACCATCGCCCCTCGCTGTTCCCCTATACCCACTCTGATAGTTATCAGCCAGTCATGCTTCTGGATGAGGCCTGTATGTGTTTATCTCTAACTTCCTTGGATAGCCCCTCAAGGAGCCATTTCCCTGTGAGAGATGACCAGATAGGCCCATGTTATTAAGGCCTAGTGTGAATACTTCAGAAATGCGTTCTTCCCTTTTCCCCAAGCGTGGGTTGAAGTATCCAGTGACTCTTGGGCTCCCTCATGTGGTCTGAGTGTGTATCACAAAGCAGAGCTACTAAACATGTGGTGTGTCACTAAGCTGTATATGGTGGCTGTTGCAGGGGAGATTTATGACTAGAATATAGGCCACTGACTGATTTTAGTAAATGATTCACTCCTACGTTTTAGAATGTGATCATAGGCCATGCCTGTTTTTCACACACACACACACACACACACACACACACACACACACACACACACACACACACACACACACACACACACACACACACACACACACACACACTCTGAATACATTTCCTCCTCCCACACAGTTTTTTTTTTTAAACACACATTTCTCTGCAGCTTTGACTTCCATATTTTGTGCTTACCCAGTTTAAAACACTGATTTGAATAGAATACCAATGAGAGAAGATTCTGCTTTTAATGTACAATGAGATAAGAACTTTCAGTTCCTTGAGGGCTTGCTATGCCATCTGTTGGTATGCAGGGTTGACTAAGTGGAACGCCTTTAGGAAACCCAATCTTCCACATTCACTCCTCAGTGCAGATGACTGTTTCCATGACAATGAATGCAGCCCAGAGCCCAGCACTATAGAGTGCATCTGCATTAGTGGATATGAATAAGGGGTTATGCAAGTGTACGGTAACAGTAGCTACGCATCCACTTGTAAGTGAAAGTGTGTTTTCCGTGTCAGTGAATATTGCAGTATGCATTTATGTAGGCTACAGTATGTGTGGTTGTATGGGTGTGAAGTGTGGGTGTGAATGACTATGTACAGTACAATATGTGTAGGTGTTAGTTACTGACTTCCTGTCTAATGGATGGCGGCTGTTGTTCTCTCCTCCTGCATGTTGGGGGCAGTATTCCTGAGGACCCATAACAGCCTGGAGTCTGTTGACCCTCAGTTCACCATGAGGAGGAAGATGGAACAGCTGAGAGAAGAGCTGGAGCTGATGGAACAACTCAGAGACGTGAGAGCTTCTCTCTCTTTCTCTCTCGCTTCTGGAAGTTAACTCCTCAGTATTAGCATTATGTCCTAAGTTTGTGTGTGTGTTAAGGTGAGTGGGTTTTTACCCCTCTTACCCCTCTTGTTTCTCCTCAGAGCATAGAGAGCAGACTGAAGGTGGCTCTTCCTGAAGACCTAGGCTCCTCCCTCATGGACGGGGTGGTGCTATGCCATCTGGCCAATCACATTCGCCCACGCTCCGTGGTCAGCATCCATGTGCCCTCGCCTGCTGTGGTACGTCTTGGGGGTCAATGAGGGGTTAAAGAGGGATAAGTGGAAATGGGTGATTGTTTTTGTTACAGACAATTATAGTCTCCGTTGAGCTCTGCGTTCTGTGTGACCCCGCAGCCCAAACTCAGCATGGCTAAGTGTCGGCGGAACGTAGAGAACTTCCTGGATGCCTGTAGGAAAATGGGCGTTCCTGAGGTGAGACACACCCCCTCCTTTCTGTTAGATAGTGGCACCTCATTGATCCTGAATCAGCCACTGTATTTCAGATTCACTGTAAGTTAGGATTTAACTGAGGTAAACTGATCTTCGATCTGTTAAGAATTTGAATAAAAGCCACAGTGCATCATTGGGTTTGGAATCAAGTTGTGGGTGGGCTGACTGGGGATCAGTGAGCACACAGCCTGTATAGAACACAGATACTATACACACTAGTATTGAGGGTCAGAAAGGCTGGGTGCTAGTGCTGGGATGAGACTAGACCATTTGAGAAGTCTACAACTTATTTATTTTATACAGTATTACCGTTCTAGGATATGTATTTGACATCGGGACCAAACCACTTTATAATCATCGCCTCAAAACAATCTGCCCAGTCAGAGCACAGAGTTTGATCCCAGAACTGGCACATCTAGCCAATCACCTTCCCATCTTCCTCTACTCCTCCTCCTCTGAGAGAGGGATGCATTGATGACACAAGCATTAAAGCTTCATCATCATCATCATCGCACTGGACTATGCTGTCATCATCGCTACTCACTACTGCTTTGGGCTTCCTCTATACTTTAGAACTTTGACTTGGCTCTTGCTTGGTTCTGACCCCAGCTAATGCCAAAGAAAAAAAAAAATTTAACAGGAGCTGGTGTGCTGTCATTCCTGCAGAAAAACATGGCAGAAATGTTATAGAATTGACTTGACTGAAAGATGTCCTGTGTGCATGGGATGGTAACATAATATATGTGTGCTTGTGTGTGAGAATCAAATTGGCCCTGCTGACTCATTACTGTGTTGATTTCTCCTTTAGTAAATAGTCAGTAATTATAACCACTTTCTGTCACCCAGTGGTTACACATACAGTGGTAGTGGGACTCTTACCATGATGTAGTAAGCCCTGCTGTGTCAAAACCTCACACTACAAAAGCTGCCTTTTGTTCACTGTTTGAGTAGCCTGCTGGGACTGTACAGCAGAATGCACAGTAGTACCAATACCAACAGTGAGACTGTTGGCTGCTTCCTTAGACCTCCTGCTTGCTTGCTGTGGCTAGTCTGGTTCTCCTTGTATAACCTGGCCCTAGCCAGCTTGTTATCCTGCTGCTGATTCTACTGCTGCTTGTTGGCTGAAATGTCACTGCCTCACTGAAACAGGTGCTTTGCGCTGGATTGAAAGCTAATGCTAGCGAATGCAAGCGAAGGTGTAGCTGGCTAACACCACCCGCATCCTCATTGCTCCTAACGCTCCACACCCCAGCATGGCTTGCTTTCTGAAAGAGACAGAGTTCAGTTTTATAAATGTAAGTCACACACTCACCCACACGCTCTCTCTCACTCTCTCAAAAAGCAGCCCTGCAAGTCACCCTGGTAACCCACGCCTGCGCAGCCCTGCACATAAATACACCTTGACCTCTGTTCCCACCGGTTAACATCCTGCCTTGTTTCTCTCTGTTCTATTTTCCTGCCGGACCACCCTCCCTCTTTCTTCTCTTCCTCTACTCTGCATCTCTACCCCTTATTTGTCTTTTCCTGGCACTCCCTTCCCATTTTCTTCCTTCTTCCAATGGTATTTTCTGTCCTCTGTTCTTCCCCCTCTCATTGTTCTCCACTTCTATCTAACTGGATTTCTCTTCTTCGTGTGCAATATCCATCGATGTTCCTCTGTGACCCCTTTCATCCATCTGTATCATTCTTTCCCCCGTTTTTCATTCTTCTCCTTTCATCTTCATTCACCTTGTATGTTTCCTCCTCTTCCTCCTTGGGCCCTCAGTCTTCCCTCTGCTCAGCTTATGACATCATCCAGTGTCACCTGCGGCCGATCCGTGTCACCGTGTGCGCCCTGGTCGCCATGGAGACCCCCACAGAGGGGCGAGACTCAGACAGACAGGGAGAGGTCCCAAACCCAAGCCCTGCCCCCGAGGCTTCTACACAGGTGGCCCAGGCTCCGCCTCCAGCATGGCAGCCGTGGGACCTGATTTGCTCGAGCCTGTTACACATGTTCTGTCTTCTCCTGCTGTTTGTGGCCTATAGCTGGAGTGAGCTGACGTAACACCTGTCAATCTCCTGTCAAAGCCCGACCTCCTCTCAGCCCTACCCCCCGCATGTCCCAACACTTCTCCTCCGCAATCCTCCTCCTCTTTTTCTTCAACGTCTTGTTTCTGTGCTCTTCTCCTCTGTCTGATTCACACACACACAAGTGTCTCTCATACACAGATTGCAGATGCGCACCATTAAACTCCAATAAATACCGACTCACAACCTCACACACATGCATTCGTAAACTGTCCCCACCAATAACGCACATTCCAACTGTTGAAAAGAATCCTGGCGCTTGTACACAAAAGTTACCTGAAGTCTCTACAACTCTTTGGCCAATGCGTCAAGTCAAGCCTGTCGTGGGACTGTTCGTTTTATTAATGCCCTCCGGGGTCAGACACGTGGTCATACACACTGATTCCCCATGTGGTCATACAGTCTCTTGGTTCCATACAGCTTGTCTAGTTTGGGTCCAGTCCAGGTAAGCACAGAGCACTAGTAGAGCTCCTCCATCATGCTGGATTTTGGAGCTTTTTTGTTGCATTGGTCAGTCTCTTCAAGACTCATTAGATACAGTATAACAACTGTATTTACACCTGTACGTCTGTTTGAAGGAAATGGCAACGCTCAATAGTAATGCCATCCACGAGACAAAGACACAACAAACAGTGTATAGGTTTGGACCTAATAAACACACCACTTATGACTAGACTGTAAAATGTCACACAGCACACTGTCACTAAATAAAGTTCAATAATCACGTCACTACTGCACCTCTCTACGTTACTCTCATTCTAATATAGTGTATTTATCAGTATGTATACTTTTTGGCCCAACTGTTGTACTATTCTGTTAAGCCATATATTAATTTTCTTATTTTAAAACCCCAAGAGGGTACATTGGATGGAAGTTTTATTTTACCCAACTTTCTTATTCCCAAGCACCTGGACTGAATAAAAGGTGTGAAAAGATCCATCATTTCTAAACATACAAACCATTTGCACATGCAATATTACAGAACGGACTAATCTGGAGGTCTTATGTTGAAGGGCTAGTGAATATGATATGTGTTCAGTAATATGTGAACTGTACTAGAAGCTCATTCATTTAAATGAGAACTTTGATACTTTGAGGCCAGCAGTGCTGCTACTGTCCATTGATTGATGTATGTATGTCTGTAGTTGAATTTAAAGCAATGAGGGTTAACCTTCTTTTCTGACTTAATTTAAAAGCCATGGATGTAGTGTCCAAAATTGCCCCCAAACTGTCCATCCGTTTCTATCCATATTTTCCTTTTAACTCTGTTAGCTTATTCACTGTTGTCATGTCAACCTTGCCAGCGACTATGTTGGAGTGCAATTGGTTCGCCATTACTGTATACTATTAGTTGGGTGTGTTTTAACTCTTAGTCAGTGATGGACCTTGAGGCTTTTTCTGACTTGTATATCTGATGGTGTGAATGGAACAGGTAATAAATGTACAGTTTGGGGTTATTCTGTCTCTGTGTTGCTGTTCTCTGAAGGAGGATGATGAATTCAGTGCTGTTTCTTCATATAGGCTCTTCAGCATACTTCCACATACACCTGTACTGTCTGTATGTTCACTCATCACCATAGTTGCATTGAGGTGTCTTTTTGATTGACTTGTTTTTTTCTGCCTCCTCGTCTCTCTCTTTCTGTCCCACTCGCTATCTCCTCTCCCTCCCCCCCCGACTCTCACTCCCTCCTCCCGATCTCCTCCCCCGACTCTCGCTCCCTCCTCCCCCCACTCTCGCTCCCTCCTCCCTATCTCCTCTCCCTCCTACTCTCTCTCTTTCTCTGCGTGGAACCTCGACAGGATAAGCTGTGTCTGCCTCATCACATACTAGAGGAGAAGGGTATGATCAAGGTGAGCGTGACGGTCCAGGCGCTGGTGGATGAGACCTCAACCAAGCAGGCTCTCTTCACGTGAGAGGGAAGGAGACCAACACACCAACATATAGACACACACCACTTAGTCTGTGGTTCATTTTGTCAAAGTGACGAACACAGTTGCCATTGTACCTCCTGAAATAGCCTTTTCCAAGGGACTGTAGCCTATATCTCAGTCTTCCTTTCGTGATTCTTACAACCATGGTTTGAAGTTATAATGTGATGCATGGGGTGCCCTAAGACACAGTAGTGGGCTGTACTAATGTGGATATTCGAAGCTGACAGAGGTGTCCACATTGATGGTTTTTAATTCTTACAGGAGTGCCCTGGTTTGTTATGGGAGCCTCCAGTACCCTTGGACACTCCTGTAGCTTGAACCCTGCCTACAACAACTTCTAGCATGCTACACTGTGTATTATTGACTATGCATTTCATGGGCTGTCAGTTTCCACCCCTCTATTCCTAAAGCCAGGTATTATCACCCTCACTAATTTCAGACTAGACACCTAACACTCCAACATAGCGGTCTCTCTGCTAAAGCTTCCCTATTTAAAGATATTTATAATAAATATGGCCAAGTGGTTGAGAGTTGTATCCATTGAAAAGAATCCCCTAAATATTTTTCTCTAATAGCTAATATATTTTAGGTATAGTTCTGTATACTGTATGTTTTACTTTGAATTTGTCTCTCACCTCGTCTGTAGAGGTTGAAATGTTGTCCTATGATTGTGGGAACCTGGTGTTTTTGAGTTGGAATCTGTGGGTATGTAACTCAGGGGAGGGTGTGGGCTTACTACACTGTTATGATCCATTCCGTAGACTGCTTATTTGTCAATGGTATTACTTGCGTGTGTGTGTGTGTATGTGTGACTGCATGCGTGAGAGACAGAAGAAAAGAGTTAGATGGAATGAAAAAGAGCGAAGGAATGGGTTTGTATGTCCTAGTACATTCTATACTGCTAAATAGCCTCGAAGTGTCTGGCGATGCTGACCATGTCAGGTGGTCATGTAGGACCAGCAAAGTAACAAATGCATTCACTGATTTAGAGACACTGTTGGCAGCATCTGAAGAGTAGTGCTTGAGTGCCCAATATCCTACTACTACACAAACAGCAGAACACTCCAATATAAGCATACTAGGTGTGTGTGAGTGAGTGAGCGGTGGTGTCTTTTTTTTTATTGTACAGATATAATGCATTTTCTACAGCTTGGTATCCAAAGCTTAAGCTTAGCAGTAAAATCAAACAATGTTTCACTGGATAGATTTGACAGTTGCCAAAACAACTAAACAGTTTTTTTTCAGAGCCACTTATGATCTAATGTCTTTAGTATGGTAATATCTTTTTTTATGAGAAGTGGTGATGTGAAGCTGTAAAGTGATGATGGTTTGTGCAAGTGGGTTTCGTATTTAGAAAGTATTTCTAACTTTATTAATAGTATGTTTTTGATATTTTAGTTAAACTAACAGTCGCTGCCACACTCCTCAGGCAAAGTGAACAATCTCTTAGAATCAGGATCTGGAGTGATCTCGTTAACATAGCTATAATGTAAAGTAATAATATTTACAACAGTACTACAATTTATGTACAGCTAACTGCCAAAACTGCTTCAATGCACTTTAATGCACCTTGGCTGGATCTCTTGGAGGGATGCAACGCCATTCTTCCACAATTTGGTGTTTTGTTGATGGTGGTGGAAAACGCTGTCTCAGTCGCCTCCAGGATCTCCCATAAGTGTTCAATTGAGTTGAGATCTGGTGACTGACACACACGCACACTTAAAATGATGGGCAACTGGTAATTTTTCTATATGACCCTAAGCAGGATGAGATGTTTTAATTGCTTAATTAACTCAGGAATCACACCTGTGTCGCAGCACCTGCTTTCAATATACTTTGTATCCCTCATTTACTCACGTGTTTCCTTTATTTTGTCAATTACCTGTATATAATGTAGCTTATATTTCATATAATTCACAATGCATAAATAAAATTAAAAAAATATGCACATTAATCTTACTTTAATAATCAAAGTAATTCCCTTTCCACTTAGCTAAATAGAACTACTAACGGGTAAAAATACCAGTATCCCCGTCTCCCAGTTCTAACGTTTCCTTCAATATTTTGATGATCGACCAGAGAGATGTGGAGACTGAAGGGAAATGTGACGGGGATATTTGTTAAGAGAAAGTTGCTGTGTAGTTTATTGTTTCACTTAGTCATTATGGAGGTTTGGGCCATGCGCTGCAAACCTTTTTAGAAACTTAACAAGGGGACTACATGAAAAGAGATCATTATTTTACTATTCATTGATTAGTCAGTCAATCCCTTTGACCTTTTGGGAGGTTGATGTTTATTGTCATGAATCTTGCCCTGGAGACAGAATTAAGGATTTCTGCTAGATGGGCCAGCTGCAAAGTCAAAGTTGTCTTGAAAAAAGTCATGAAAAAATAAATAGTTTTTTAAAATGTATGGTTGGGCATTAGGGTTAGCAGTGTGGTTATGGTTCAAATCTGATGTTATGACTTTGTGGCTGTGCCAGCTAGTCACCACTGCAGAGCTGCCTGCAGAGCAAGATTCATGACAATAAATGTGGCTGCGTGGCTGCCTACAGGCCTGAAATTATCTGCACTTTAAAAATAAGTATTTATAGTTTTGTTTTGGCAACTAACAAATCTGAGCTCCATTTTGATTTAGAAATGTGTGTACGGCATAATATGAAATTAATTTGAACTATATCATTGTGAGAAATGTTTTTACCACAGTGTAACTGTTGACTGCTGAGTGTTGAGCAGTTGTTTTCTACCTTTCTCTGTACATAGTCCTGAAAGCTTGTACTCAGTTTTGTACTTATGATTGGGAGGACATTGATTTTAAAGTGATGGGTTTTTTTGTATGTTTTTTTTGCATTTTGATGTACCATATACAATTTTGTACCTTTTGTCAAATTGGTGTATTTGTTGTACAGCAATTTGGATTTGATTGCATGAAACACCCCTTTAACGTCACCGTAACTGCTGTGAATACTGTATATATTTCTCATCACTTTGAGTAAAGACTATCTGAAGAAAACAGTCTTATGTTTGGTCTTTAGTCTACATGTTTTGTATTGGTCTCAGGCTCACACACTGACATCTAAGGTCATAAGATGGAAACAAATGTAATCAAAAGGAGTAACACTTTTTTTTTTTTATCCAGTTGGCGTGACCACGTGGGTGGCAAGCAAGCTCCTCTTAACAAACATCCTGCTCTCACTATTGTCTTTTTCTCAGCTTGACTCAACACAGCAGGTGTGTTCATTTCAGCTCACCAGGTGTATCAGGTTAATGTCAGTTCACCAGGCACCTACGTCTCTCTGTATCGGACAGGTGAATAGTAGCAGGTGCACAGTTGGGAGGAGAAAGCCTGGTTGGGTTCTGGTCCAGCAGTCATGGTCTTAAGCGTTGAGGAACTTGGCGTGGTGCTTAATGTGGTCGTTGATGAAGAAGTAGCTATGGTCGTAGCCCTGATGGCGACACGGACATTACAATAACACTGTTCATCTGGTACAATACACAATAATTCCAAACTAAAGTACAGTACATTAAATTGTTAAATATCAAACAGTTGCTGTAGTTGGCCACTGGGTGGAAGCACTGACCGGCTGCAGCCTGAACACCACAGGGATCTTCTCTGAGCAGGAGGCGATCAGGTTGTCAGGAAGCAAATGACTGGCCGACAGGAACTGGTCATCACTGCCCTGGTCGATCAGGATGTCCAGCTGAGGGCCGGAGTAGGATGCTGCCAGCACCGTGACATCATACGCCTGGAGAGCGGGATGATTCCATTTATTGGTCTGGAATTCTATTTCGCCAGCAGGGATCTCTAGTTGGTGTTTAGTGTGAATTGATCCCTTTGATTTGTTCAACCCACCCCACCCCCCGAGGCCCATACTATACCTCCCGGGTTTCAGATGGTGGCAAACAACAGACACAGACTGTAGAGAGGGGTGGGGGCTTCATTCACATGTGTATATTACATAATGACTATATCATGAGTTGTAAGACTGACTTGCCATGCCTTGTATTTTCCAGGGTTTTTCAGGGCTCTGTGTCCCCCCCCATGGAGTGGCCAGAAATAGACATCTTCTCTGGGTCAGTGGGGAAGTTAGCGTTGATCAAATGAGAGTTGAGAGAAGAAAAAAAAGAACAAAGAGACCGGGGGAGAGTTGTATCAGGGGATTCACAATAGTAAATGCTATTATCATGTGACCCACACACCTCTGTGACGTAGGCGTACATGCGGTAGTTGCTCTTCCAGGGCTCCTGGGTGGCGTTGACATAGAAACCAGCCCCTGTGCCAAAGTCCCAGCTCTCATCTTTACCCTCGATGTTACAACCACCTGAACACCACAGAAAGAGAGGGAACAAGTGAGGGTGGGAGTGATAAGTGTGTGCGCGGTTGGTCGTAAGTGGGCTGGTGTCTGGTGCAACGATGATGATTCCATGCTCAGAAGCTGCCTGCTGACTGCCAGCATTGGTGATGAAGTTCTGCTCCATGCAAGTCAATCCTGGTTAGTACAGACACATTAACATTCTCAGAGTCAAATCCATAGAGATACTGTGTGTTTATCTGCAGATGGAAGTTCATCATACATTATGTTAGTTTGTAGAACTCACCTGAGAGCCAGTACAAGACAGAAGACACTTCCCATTCTCAGCCTTGGGAGGCAGGTAGATGGCAAAATTCATTTTACACTTGAGCTCAGTGCTGGACAAAGAGATGCATTATGTTACATTTATAGTTTTCCACCTATGGTGGATTTGAAATCAATGGTATATAATATATAAAACGACATTAATTCAAAAACGATGTAGTGTGCTGCATTGATGTATTACAAATGTGGCTATAGTCACGCGAGATTTACCTTCTGGTAGCCACTTGAGGGCCATAGTTCAGTTATCTTTGACAAGCCCACGTAAGAAAGTGTTACATAATTATTGGAATTCTTTCAAAAATCTTGCTGCAAAAGTTTTGATTAAAATATAACACTGCATTTTTTTTAAACTACTACTAGAATGTTATGCATGCTAAAAATGAAAGTCGCGGCTCATAGTCCACAACTGCATGCAAAATTAGAATAGAAAATTGTTCGAATGTCATTGGACAGCCAGGGCAGAGGACTCGACCAAGAACGGACCAACCAAGAAGCGGGTCCCAAAACAACACTAGCTATATACCAGCCACATGAAGACTTCCGGTTTTCGGATTTTGCTTTCAAAATAAAGGTTTGTGATAAAAAACGCTATTTTTGAGCTTTGCAATCAATGTATGTTAACATTCTGTAAATATTTTTTTTAAATTAACAATTATAAATACAATGGATAAAAACTAAACTACTAAATATAAACTACTTTATATAAGATAAATAAAGCCTATATGGTGGAGCTTAAGTAAATGAATGTCAAGAACATAATATACAATTAATTATATTGATTGTATGAGTCTTGTTTATTTATTGATGCTATTGTTCAAGGATGAAATTTTGAAATGTAATGTTTAAGAAAAGTATTGCTGTATTTTTGTTGTATTGCACAAACAAATTGCAATGTACAGGAAAAAATATAAGATTGTGTCTATAAAACCAGGGTCCAGCCTACTCACTAGGGTCCCTAGAATACAAATCAGATGTGTTTGAACAAAAAGCTAAGTAATAGGAAGTGTTGCAGGACTTTTACTGTGGTCAAACAGCTTAAAATTGGGTGACTGGACACTATGTACAAATGTACAGGAGAAACTATTATTTGTGCCGATGTTTCATTCTCAATTTTTTTCTTTCAGTAATTGCTGTGAATTGATTTAATCAGAATCCATAAAGTTATTTATTTGTGCATTGTTCAGATTTTATGTTTCTCAACAATGATGTATCTAGTCCAATGCCACTTCTGTTCTGAGTGGCCAAACATCGGAGGTCGGCGTTGGCTATTAATTCCCTGTGCACCTTATATGCGGCAGTATTATGTAATGGCAATGCAAGTTGGTCCGTCTCTGGAGCTCGAAATGGTCTTTATATCATCTTCATCTGAATGTATGATATCGCCTGAATATGAGACATGGAAATCTAGTGCATTCGCAGAGTCCAGAATAACTCATTTTATCTTGCATGAAGAATGGCTACAGTATCCATTTATTTTAAGATACGTCTTTTTATATCCTTTTCTGAGCCACTGAAAATTGATATCGAAAATGTACTACCCAGTAAGGATGGGACTCTTTAATCTTTCCTGCAAATAGGCTTACCCATGAAAACTTTTTGAAATACCTACCACTTCAAAGTTTGCCTCATCTGACAAAGCACATTTCAATGTATCCTCGCTTATTTCAATGTATCCTCACTTATTTCAAAGTATCCTCGATTATTTCAGTGTATGCTGCTCATCTGGCTCAGTTGTCAGAGTTTACAATTTCCTCATCTGATAAACCTCTAACACAACTTTGTCTCAAAGTGCTAGTTTCATTCCCAATGTCTTGGGAATTAAAACAACCACTTTTACATCGGCACCACTGACACTTCCTCATACGAACTCTTGGCCACATCAGGATGAATGTAGCAGGTTCTTTATCCTCAAAAGTCTATACATTTTGCATATTAAGTTTTGCAGTCTGAGGGTCTTCTCTGAGCAGTTGACATTTCCTCATTTAAACTCTCCACAGGCAATAGGTTTAGAACCTGAGCCTCATTTACATGATCTGTTTGTACCATTTTGTTTAATTTCACCTTGTTGTCACTAGCAATATAATGTATAAATGTGTCACAGTCGTGTAGATATGACAGTCTATCTTTGTTGCAGTCTTTGATGAAGTTGGCTTCTTAACTAATCACCTGTTAATAATCGGTATTTGACACCTCCATTAGCGCAAGGCAAGTGCATGAAAGTCATGTATGGAATGGCATTTTATTTCACAGTAGCTAAAAACATTTTTTTACTGTTAAGGTGTTTTGTGTTTCCAACTGATATTCAACAGAAAAACAGTACATTTATTTATTGTTTTGAAATTAATATAACATGCAGGATTAAATGAGAAGAGACTGAACATTTTGGTTCGTAGAACCCCAACTGAGTATTTTCCACCCCAGTTTATTTGCAATTATTAAAATATTACATCACATTAATATGCTTTTGGGTCACATATTTGCCATGTATTTGGAGATAGGCTGACAGTGACAACTCTAAAAGTGTAGCTGTCCATGGTGCAAATGTCAACATAAAACTTCCTATGACCTGTTTTGTATTGTAGGGATTCTAGTGAGTAGACTGGACCCTGGTTTTATGGACACATAATCTATTGTTTTCCCTGTACAGTGCTATATTTGTAACATATATAGGCAACCCACTTTAAGCTGTTTGACCACAGTAAAAGTCCAGAAACCCATGACATGACATACTATATACATTCTACAGACCCTACCGAGTATTCCCTACAATACTTTTACTATGGCACTAATAGTTTTTGCTCTATATGCCAATATGATTCCATATTCAGTGATTTGCATTGTGCCCATTTATTTGACCAAGGAACATGTTTTAAAACCCAAATTGATTCAACGTTAATGTGTAGACAATTATAAATGCAAGTTTTTGACACGTTTCTACTGTTACGTGGGGGACTTTTATTTTGAATGTTTCCGAAATTCCCTGACCCGGAAGTACTTTTCTTTTAGCGTTGCTGACGATACGTTGATCAATACAGTCAACGCTCTAGGTAGCCAACTTGAACAATAACATCTGCAAAAAGCACCAACTTGAACGTAATGCAGCATCTGAAAAGCACTAGGTAAAGTCACGGGGCTAAAAGTCTTAAGAGGATGAGCATGCAGCTACTGTAAATTACAGACAGAACGTGCAACATTGTATAGGTTTATGTATAGCTGTCTGGCTTATTCTAGCCATTTCTATCCTAGCTAGATACACTGAAAATAATGATATATGATGTACACTGACATACCTTGTTTAAATTACGACTGAAGGGAATAACTTCACTTTGGCTACTTCCCCACTGTTTGGGTTCCAGAGTTCAGCGTGTGGTTAACGTAAGACGTCATGAGGACGCATCCCCTTCCATCTCCATTCTACAAGTATATGACGACAAGACACCGAAGGGTGGCGCTGTTGTCTAAGAAAAGTTGCGAGGCCCCTGAGTAAACTGTAAAACTATTGCTATGTCTCCCTGTTGAAAAACATAACTATTTAAAAATGTATGACTTAAAAAAGGAAGCAAATAGTAGCATGATCTATTCTCTGTTCATCAGAGTCTGTCTGCCTGCCTTACTAATTATGATGTATTATTCTTTTAAATATTATGTAAAATGTGTTTTACTTGTCTGATTCACTTCCTGTAATTAAACCATTAAACTAAAATTATGTACTACCAGATAGCAATTGCTTCCTGGAATAAACAATGCTTACATTTCTGCTAGGACTAGGCCCACATGAGTGCCTCCCCACTGGGCAAAAACTGGTTGAATCAACATTGTTTCTACTTCATTTCAACTAAAAATACTCCATGTGATTCCATTGAATCAATGTGGAAAACTGATTACATTTTCAAAAGTCATCAACGTAAGGGAATTTAGTCTTTTTCACCCAACTTTGAACCTAAATCCAATGACATGTTGACATTTTGTGTTGATTTCAAATTAAATTCACATTAGTTGACAACTCAATCAAATATAAATCAAAACTAGATGTGGAACTGACATCTGTGCCCAGTGGGTCATCTCCCCGAATGCAATCAGGGCTGGCGGTAATACGTTATATTAGTACCTGTATTAACACGCCTCATCCAAAAACAAATTGGAACCTTGGAATAACAAGAAGCTCGCTGGAGCGAGATGACGTTAATCAGCAGAATAATTAGCTCTCTCCAATATAATGTGTCTTACAGACCTGAGGTCATTTAAGTTGCTGCAGCATAATCAAAGTGGAAATGCTCATCAGCTCAAAATAAACTTTGCTCGGCTACAGTCTAGTTTGAAGAAGCCATCAGCCATCTCGCTGTTGTGGATGGTTGAATGATCCTCATTCGCCAGCACTTTTGTTGGTGACATGCATTCTGCGTAAAAGTGTCAAGTAGCCATTTGGATTGAGGGCCCTTCTCTTGTCAAATAAGGTTCTTTATGATTATGCAGCTGGGCATGTGCTTGTATATGAATCCTTTACAGTGACTTCAGAAAGTATTCACACCCCTTGACTTTTTCCACATTTTGTTGTGTTACAGCCTGAATTTAAATTTGAGAAAATTTTGGTCAAAGTGAAATTATTATATTTTCGAAAATTTTACAAATCAATTAAAATTGAAAAGCGGAAATGTCTTTAGTCAATAAGTATTCAAGCCATTTGTTATGGCAAGCATAAATAAGTTCATGAGTAAACATTTGCTTAACACGTCACATAATAAGTTGCAATAATAATGTTTAACAGTGAATTTCAAACACAGATTCAAAGACAAAGTCCAAGGAGGTTTTGCAGTGCCTCGCACAGAAGGGCACCTATTGGTAGATGGGCCAAAAAATAAACAGACATTGAATATCCCTTTGAGCATAGTGAAGTTATTAATTACACTATGGATGGTGTATCAATACACCCAGTCCTAACTCAGTTGCCGGAAAGGAAGGAAACCACTCAGGGATTTCACCACGAGGCCAATGGTGACTTTAAAACAATTACAGATTTTAATGGCTTTGATAGGAGAAAAGTGAGGATGGATCAACAACATTGTATTTACTCCACAATACAAACCTAACTGACTGAGTGAAAATAAACATATATCCTGTTTTTAACAATGCACTAATGTAATGCTGTCAAAAATGTGGTAAAGCAATACATTTTTTGTCCTGAATACAAAGTGTTCAAATCTAATACAACACATTACTGAGTACCACTCTCCATATTTTAAAGCAATAGTGGTGGCTGCATCATGTTATTGGTATACTTGTAATTGTTAATGACTGGAGAGTTTTTTCAGGATAAAAAAGGAAACAGAATGGAGCTAAGCACAGGCAAAATCCCAGAGGAAAACATGGTTCAGTCTGCTTCCCACCAGACACTGGAGAAGAATTCACCTTTCAGCAGGACAATAACCTACTATAAAACACAAGGCCAAATCTACACTGGAGTTTCTTACCAAGAAGGCAGTGAATGTTCCTGAGTGGCCGAGTTACAGTTTTGACTTAAATCTACTTGAAAATCTATGGCAAAACCTGAAAATGGTTGTCTAGTAATGATCAACAACCAATTTGACAGAGTTTGAAGAATTTTGAAAATAATAATGGGCAAATGTTACACAATCCAGGTGTGGAAAGCTCTTAGAGACTTACCCAGAAAAACTCATAGCTGTAATCGCTGCAAAAGGTGTTTCTAAAAAGTATTTACTCTGGGGTATGAATACTTATGTTAATGAGAAATTATTCATATAATTATAAAACATGTATATATATAGTATATATATATAGTTGGGCAAGTGTTGGTCCCATGTTTCATGAGCTGAATAAAAGATCCCAGAATTTTTCCATATGCACAAAAAGCTTATTTCTCTCAAATTTGGTGCAGAAATTTGTTTACATCTCTATTAGTGAACATTTCTCCTTTGCCAAGATAATCCATCCACCTGACAGGTGTGGCATATCAAGAAGCTGATTAAACAGCATGATCATTATACAGGTGCACCTTATGCTGGGGACAATAAAACACCACTCTAAAATGTGCAGTTTTGTCACACAACTCAATGCCACAGATGTCTCATGTTTTGAGGGAGCGTGCAATTTGCACGTTTATGTAGTGTATCAACATCTTACATAATGTATGGAGTCAATATGAGACAAAAAATATGTAAATATCCATCTCAATATCACGCATTATGGGTAATACTTAAGATATGAATACATTAACATGTGTGACATGGAATGTCAATGGAATTGTGCAGCCAGAGAAAATAATTAAGGTATGTTCTTATTTTAAAAAGAAAACATCCGTTTTTTACAAGAAACTCATCTATCAGCATTAGAAAGTGAAAGGTTTGGGTGAGCTTGAGATGGATTGGCGTTCTCTTCCACTGACTCCTCAAGATTCAGAGGAGTATCAATTCTCATTAATAAAAAGAGTCCCATTTAAGTCTACATAAATTACAACTGACCCAAATGGACGTTTTAAAATGATAAAAGGAAACCTGTCACAAGAAAAAGTAACTTTATTGACTTGCTATTGCCCAAATGAAGACGACCCAAAATGAATTAACGACTTTATACTAAAATGATCTCAATGTTACAGGAATATTATATGGCGGGGGATTTTAACTGTGTGTCGGATGCAACTTTAGCCAAGTCATCAACTTAACTATACTCTTTTCCTAACATGACCTGTGTTGCTCAGCTGGTGGCGCTTAGAACGCCAGGGATGGGTGTTCCACAGTTTCTGTGTTGTTGTGGGTTTGTATGTGTGTGTATTTCAGGAAATGGCTTCCTGGATTCTAAGCAGCTGATTGGTCGGCCCCATCGCAGGGGATACAGCTGTCTCTGCAATTACCAACTCCTTCTCCAGCTTGATAAGAGCCAGTGTTCCTTCCCCAGGGAAGAGAGCTTCTTTTTATGTCCTGCGTTGATTGTTGTGGTGGTCAGTAAAGGTTTTATGGATATTATTTTGTAGCCGCTCCTTCTGAGGTATGTGTATGCCAATAGGACTTAGTGTTTTTTGGTAATTGAAATGTTTCACTTAAAGTATTAGTAATTATTCTGTTTCATTTGTTCCCAGGGGAGGAAGGGGGATGCACCTTGGTAGTGTTTAAGCAAGAGTCCTGCGGGCATACATAACCCGTAGTAGTTAATCTGTCTATGCACACTAGGTAAAACCTGGGCGGACCACCCCCTGTATTTTGGTTAGCGCGCCAGGTTGTGCTAAAGGTTAGGTAAGTAGTGGGAAGGCAGGTAAGGTAGGAGAGGGAGCTCTTTAACTTTTACTTTCTTTGCTTTGGTTCCATCCAGCCCCTTTTCCCCACTTTCCCGTGTTAAGGAATAAATAAATTCCCTGTAAACGGTATTTTTCTCTGCCTCTGTCGTCCTTCCCCGCACCTACGTTCAAATACTTTTTCACTCCACGGGGAGTTGAGATGTAGCGGGTTGTCGCGTTCCCTCCAAGAGGCGTACGTAACAGTGTTCTATTACCACATGGGACCAGTATGACAAATGGATGCACTGTAAGTTTCTCTGGATAAGGGTGTCTGCTAAATTACAAAAATGTAAATGTCTAAGGCAGGAGTGTGAAACTCAGAGGGCAGAGTGTCTGCGGGTTTATGGTTTTTCCTTTTATTTAAGACCTAAACAACCAGGTGAGGGTAGTTCCTTAATACTTAATTACCTTAATTAATCCAACAAGTACAAGGGTGGAGCGAAAATCCGCAGACACTCTGCCCTCCGTGGAATGAGTTTGACACATGTGGTCTAGGGTATTAAACCACAACATCAAAGAGATGGGTCTATGTGAACTGTGGAGATATAAACATCCAACTGAAAAACAATGCTCCTATTACTCTCATGCCCACAACTCATATTAAAGAATGAACTTTTTTAATGTAAACTTTTTTTAAATTGACTGTCTTTTTAAATGTAATACCTTAGAATAATTACAGACCATAGCCCATTGTATTTCACGTTTATGCTTAAACCTCCTATGCCAATATCAAAGACTTCACAATTCAGCACGATGTTACTTGGAGATAAAGCGTTTACCTCATATCTCAACACACAGACATGTTTTTGGAAATATGCTCAACGGCCAGTTTATTAGGTACTGGGTCGGACCCCCCTTTGCCTCCAGAACAGTCTGAATTATTCAGGGAATTTTACAAGGTGTCGGAAACTTTCCATAGGGATCTTGGTCCATGCTGACGCGATGGCATCACACAGTTGCTGCAGATTGGACGGCGGTACATTTATGCTGTGAACAGCCCGTTCCATCTCATCCCAAAGATTCTCTATTGGGTTGAGGTCTGGGGACTGCAGGACACTCAAGTAAACTGAACTTGCTGTCATGTTCCAGACAATGTTTTTCCACTCCTCAATTGTTCAGTGTTGGTGATCACGTGTCCACTGGAGCCGTTTCTTAATATTTTTAGCTGATAGGAGTGGAACCCAGTTTGGTCATCTGCTGCAATAGCCCATCCGTGACAGGATCGAGGCGTTGAGTGCTCCGAGATGCCGTTGTGCACACCACTATTGTACTGTGCCATTCTTTCTCTGTTTGTGGCCCGCCTGTTAGCTTGCACGATTCTTGACATTCTTCTTAGACCTGGCACCGACAATCATACCACGCTCAAAGTCGCTTAGGTCACTCGTTTTGCCCATTCTACTGAATGCCTCGATGCCCGTCTGCCTGTTTTATATAGCAAGCCACGGCCACATGACTCACTGTCTGTAGGATCGATACCTTTTCGTGAACAGGGTGGTGTACCTAATAAACTTGCTGGTGAGTGTAATTGTAGATAATGAAGTATGCCCTACTGTTGTGTGGGAAGCTCTTAAAGCATATATGAGAGGTTGTATCATCTCTTACTCTTCACATAAGAAAAAGAAGACCAAAAAGAGTTTGAAATAATAGAACAGAAAATCCACGACTTAGATAGACATGTTGACATCCATCAACAGTTGAACACTTTGAAGCTTGAATATAGCATAATAAACACCTGCTCTGCAGAGACTGCTGCCCTGAAATCCAAACAACAATATGTTGAGCAAGGTGAAAGTGATGGAAAATGCTTGCTTGGCAAATTTAGAAAGAGGAGGAGGAAAGTACTATCCATAGCATTAAAACCCCCAGATAGTACCATAACAATGGATTTTTCTGAAATTAGCTCAGTCTTTAAAACATTTGATCAAAAACTGTATCAATCCGGAAACAAAAGTTCAAAGAAAGATATAGACAATTTCTTTAACATTCTACAAAATGGGAAATTTCCTGGTAATGATGGATTCCCAGTGGAATTTTACAGACACTTTCATCCCAAATGACTAAGCCTATGTTACTTATGCTCACAGCAGCTCTAGTGAAAAATGAACTTCCCCAATCACTGTGTTTGGCTACAATCGCCCTACTTAAAAAGAAAGAAAGAACAATTGGACAAATCTCTGATCCATTTAAGTTATCAAAAAGGACAAGACAGGGATTCCCTGTGTCCAGTTATTGATTTGCTTTAGCCACAGAACCCCTAGCATCAATAATCAGAACATAAGGCTCAATCCGGGGAATAGAGATTGGCGGAGAACAACATGTAATATCATGACATTTTACTGTATTTATCTGAACCAGAACATTGCCTGTCATTTATTTTGCAACTGTTGGACACATATGGTGCTGTATCAGGATTCAAAGTGAAATAATGCCCATTTCTAATTGACCTTTCAAGCTTCGAAAGTAGATTTAAGTGGAAATGGACAAAGACATGTTAAGTACCTGGGTGTATTGATACAATGCAATTTGGAGGAGGCCTATAAAATCAATGACTTTCCTTTAATGGATAAGATTGAATCTGATGTTCAGAGATGGAGAACTCTCCCTATTTCTATGTTAGGTAGGGTCAAGATAATACACATATTTTTATTAATATATTACTAAGTGTGATTCTAAGCCTTACCATTATCAATCCCATCCAACTTCTTTAAGAAAATAAATGGCCTACTCTCCAACTTTATTTGGAATGGAAAGACCTCAAGAGTCAAATTGAATGTT
Organism: Salvelinus namaycush; assembly: GCF_016432855.1. Lineage (NCBI taxonomy): Eukaryota > Metazoa > Chordata > Actinopteri > Salmoniformes > Salmonidae > Salvelinus > Salvelinus namaycush. The sequence goes on along the minus strand of NC_052319.1, from coordinate 26,674,905 downwards.
TTACACTTACCCTATAAAGCTGGAGGTCTTGGACTACCTCATATGAAAATGTATTACTGAGCCGCACAAATGCGTTGAAAAAATACTGAAAGAAGCTGCAACGCCAATGAAGTTGATTGCCAAGTTCCATCAAGGGTTGATTTAACCTCTACCGTATATCTCAGAACCTATAACGAAATATGGGAAACAGATCTCTTTTTTAGGGGGTAGATCAGATTTAATATTGCAGAGAGATTGTAGTTTCCATCAATGTAATTGTCTGCGTTATTTCCAATCCCCCATATAATAAAAAATTATGATAATTATACAGTCCATTCGGTTAAAGTATTCAGACCCCTGGACTTTTTCCACATTTTGTTACGTTATTTAAAGTCTTATTCTAAATTATTTTTTCCCCTCATCAATCTACAAACAATACCCCATAAATTACAAAGTGAAAACAGGTTTTTAGACCCTTTCAGACCCTTTGCAATGAAACTCGAAATTGAGCTCAGGTCCATCCTGTTTCCATTGATCATCCTTGAGATATTTCTACAACTTGGAGTCGACCTGTGGTAAATTCAATTGCTTAGACATGATTTGTAAAGTCGCACACCTTTCTATATAAGGTCCCACAGTTGACAGTGCAATTCAGAGCGAAAGCCAAGCCATGAGGTCGAAGGGATTGTTTGTAGAGCTCCGAGACAGGATTGTGTCGAGGCACAGATCTGTGGAAGGGTACCAAAAAATGTCAGCAGCATTGAAGGTGGCCAAGAACACAGTTGCCCCCATAATTCTTAAATGGAAGAAGTTTGGAACCACCGACACTCTTCCTAGAGCTGGCCGCACGGCCAAACCGAGAAATAAGAGGAGAAGGACCTTGACCAGGGAGGTGACCAAGAACCCGATGGTCACTCTGACAGAGCTCCAGAGTTCCTCTGTAGGTGGGAAAACCTTCCAAAAAGACAACCATCGTTGGAGCACTCCACCAATCAGGCCTTCATGGTAGAGTTGCCAGACAGAAGCCACTCCTCAGTAAAAGAAACATGACAGCCCACTTGGAGTTTGCCAAAAGGCACCTAAAGGACTGTCAGACCATGAGAAACAAGATTCTCTGGTCTGATGAAACCAAGATTGAACTCTTTGGCCTGAATGCCAAGCGTCACATCTGGGGGAAACCTGACACCAACCCTACGGTGAAGCATGGTGGTGGCAGCATCATGCTGTGGGGATGTTTTTCAGCAGCAGGGACCGGGAGACTAGTCAGGATCAAGGGAACGATGAACGGAGCAAAGTACAGAGAGATCCTTCATGAAAACCTGCTCTAGAGCACTCAGGACCTCAGACTGTGGTGAAGGTTTACTTTCCAACAGGACAACGACACTAAGCACACAGCCAAGACAATGCAGGGGTGGCTTCAGGACAAGTTTCTGAATGTCCTTGAGTGGCCCAGCCAAATGCTGGACTTGAACCCGATCGAACATCTCTGGAGAGACCTGAAAATAGCTGCGCAGCGACGCTCCCCATCCAACCTGAAAGAGCTTGAGAGGATCTGCAGAGAAGAATGGGAGAAGCTCCCCAAATACAGGTGTGCCAAGCTTGTAGCGTCATATCCAAGAAGACTCGAGGCTGTAATAGCTGCTAAAGGTGCTTCAACAAAGTTCAATTCAAGAGGCTTTATTGGCATGGGAAACATATGTTAATATTGCCAAAGCAAGTGAAGTAGATAATATGCAAAAGTTAAATAAACAATAAAATGAACAGCAAGCATTACACTCACAGAAGTTCTGAGTAAAGGGTCTGAAAGTACTGAGTAAAGGGTCTGAATACTTACGTAAATGTGATATTTCTGTTGTTGTTTTTTATACTTTTGCAAACATTTCTAGAAACCTGTTTTCGTTTGTCGTTATGGATCGTGTGTAGATTGATGAGGGGAAAAAAACAATTTAATACATTTTAGAAAAAGGCTGTAACATAACAAAATGTTGAAAAAGTCAAGGGGTCTGAATACTTTCTGAATGCAGTACCAGTCAAAAGTTTGGACACACCTACTCATTCAAGGGTTTTTCTTTACTTTTTACTATTTTCTACATTGTAGAATAATAGTGAAGACATCAAAACTATGAAATAACACATATGGAATCATGTAGTAACCAAAAAAAGTATTAAACAAATCAAAATATATTTTATATTTGAGATTCTTCAAAGTAGCCACCCTTTGCTTTGATGACAGCTTTGCACACACTTTTTGTAAACATTTTTTTTCACAAATTTGTTTACATCCCTCTTAGTGAGAATTTCTAATTTGCCAAGACAATCCATCCACCTGACAGGTGTGGCATATCAACAAGCTGATTAAACAGCATGATCATTACACAGGTACACCTTGTGCTGGGGATAATAAAAGGCCACTCTAAAATGTGCAGTTTAGTCACACAACACAATGCCACAGATGTCTCATGCTTTGAGGGAGTGTGCAATTGGCATGCTGACTGCAGGAATGTCCACCAGAGTTGTTGCCTTAGATTTGAATGTTCATTTCTCTACCATAAGCTGCATCCAACGTCGTTTTTGAGAATTTGGTGGTTTGGTGGTCTGAGCCGAGCCTGGACAGCTGATGAAATTGTGGGTTTGCACAACCGAAGAATTGCTGCACAAACTGTCAGAAACCGTCTCAGGGAAGATCATCTGTGTGCTCGTCATCCTCACCAGGGCCGTAACCAACTTCAGTTGGCAAATGCTCACATTCGATGGCCACTGGCACGCTGGAGAAGTGTGCTCTAACGGATGAACACCTGTTTCAACTGTACCAGGCAGATGACAGACAGTGTGTATGGCGTCGTGTGGGCAAGTGGTGAGCTGATGTTAATGTTGTGAACAGAGTGCCCCATGGTGGCGGTGGGGTTATGGTATGGGCAGGCATAAGCTACGGACAACGAATCCAATTGCATTTTATTGATGACAATTTGAATGCACAGAGATACAGTTCATGACGAGATCCTGAGGCCCATTGTTGTGCCATTCATCCGCCGCCATCACCTCATATTTCAGCATGATAATGCACCGCCCCATGTCACAAGGATCTTTAAACAATTCCTAGAAGCTGAAATGTCCCAGTTCTTCCACGGTCTGCATACTCACCAGACATATCACCCATTGAGAATGTTTGAGATGCTCTGGATCGACGTGTACGACAGCATGTTCCAGTTCCCGCCAATATCCAGCAACTTCGCACAGTCATTGAAGAGGAGTGGGACAACAATCCACAGGGCACAATTAACAGCCTGATAAATTCTATGTGAAGGAGATGTCACACTGCATGAGTCAAATGGTGATACTGACTGCTTTTCTGATCCACGCCCTACCTTTTTTTGTGACCAACAGATGCATTTCTGTTTTCCCAGTCATGTGAAATCCATAGATTAGGGCCTAAATGTATTATTTAAATTGACTGATTTCCTTATATAAACTGTAACTCAGTAAAATCTGTGAAATTGTTGCATGTTGCGTTTATATTTTTATTCAGTATAGTTAATGTAAATTTGCGCGATTTAAGAGCTCTGAAAAAACATCCAAATTAATTACAGATTTCTTGAGTTATCTTTGATTTCAGACAAATTTGAGGAAGTGTATACTGACTTCGGTGTCTCAAGAGGGACAAACAGTACTATTGCCTCTTTATTCTAGTTTTTCAAGCAAAGGTCTTTAAGGGAGTATACGAGGCACAGATGTTCACTTTGCCTAGCTGAGTTCTGCTAGGAGAAAACCAAACCTCGTATGCAGATGACATTAGGACTCGCCACTCAGTGGTTGTGGTGTCTGTTTGGTTCAGTTGGTGTAGCCTTTGATGGACCAATATGGGCCGAGAGTAAATCTTTACTGTTTTCCTTCTCTTTGAACCATGTGTGGACAAAGTGATGCTCCTCTTCTAACTGTTGAGCACTGAAGACAGAGTGAAACACACTTGCCTGATTAAAGGTTTGTGTTAAATTACCTACCTGACAAAGACACAAATGACCTAATAAATGGATTGTGGTTTATGTGTGCGTGTGTGTGTGTCCCGAGTTATATGTGTCTGCTAACTCGCACGCACTCCCTTGAAGATGTAACCAAACAATCAAACTGCCCACTGCTAACAATGACTTCATTGGTTGTTGCCACATTGAGATGTACCGTGTGCCTCATAATCAAATACCACCACATTCCACCTCATGATGTAGGACTGCCGGTCGATGACTGCCATAGGCCAGAGAGTGAAGTCGGAATTGTTCTTATTATGACAGCCGTGGAACTCAAGATATGTGCCGTGCGTAGAGTGCGCGAAGTGGATATGGAGAGTACCAAGTGACTGAAATTCCTACCAATACTGTAAATGTCACAACTACGAATTTGGTCTGAATTGTTTTGGTTTTCTAAGCTGTTTGAAATTCCACTCTGTTTTTCAGTTTTATCTCATTGCTGAGATCGAACATTGCTCATTGAGGTGTATTAAAATGCATATTGATATTTTTTCATCATAAAATCCATACTGATATTAATACCTACTCCAAGCACTTCATATGCCTTTCTTTTTCATTTGTTTATGGCGAAAGATTAAAAGGAATCGATTAAACTGCTCTGCTGCTGTGAAAATCCAAGCCAAATACACACCTTTTTTTTTTAGGAAAACAGCTTGAATGAGATGAATTAGAGATTAAAGCCCTTGATAGAAACAGTAATTATTTCTCCTCTGTGAGAACATTTTCAAAGCTTATTGAAGTAAAGAATAAACACCTCAGCCTTGTTAAAAACCCATCACCTGTCCACCATTATGATTGACACTAGGGTCACAGTAGCCAGCACTCTGACAGCATCTCTCACTCTCTCTCTCTCATTCTTCCCTCCATCCCACTGACTGTCTTGTTTTCCCGTTTTCAGTTGCTCTAGGGCTCTCATGCTCCTTTCTCCCCATTCTTAATCAGTCCCAAAAAGAAACCATGGAGACTGGAATAGGAGCCTACCATACCCTTTCTACTCTCTCATCACATTTCTAATTAATCCATCCTTCTCCCCACCCAGCTACTGAAGGAATTCCCAAATAATCATTTAATTAATGAGACCTAAATTAAACCCCTGTACCCTCTTCTTTTACTCCTCTTAACATTACCTTAGGTGGCCGTGTTATGATGTAAGACAGGGAGGACCATCTGGCCCCAGTCTCCAGGCTGGGAATTGCATTTGTTGTTTTTCATGTATATGTTATGTAGTTATGTTAGGCTTCAACTTGTTTTAATTGGGCTTTTTTATTATTTCCCTGTGAGAATATCCTCATGATCCCATGACATGTGCTTTTTTCTTTCTGGCTAATTACCCATTTCTATGTCTTTTGATGGATCACCCAAGTATGGTTTTAAATGGTGAAGAAGTTATAATGATCAGGGCTGATGGCCTTCGTGAATCATTTAGTGGAAGTTGGGTCATTTCAATAAAGAGGGATCGGGGAGCATGACAGGTGGGTTTAGAGATGGGTAATGATGACAGTGAATGGTGTATGTGTGTGTGGCGCTTTACTAATTCTAACACATAGCAGCCATCGGGGACTGGCATTTCACATCCCCACACACTACCTTCATGGATATGATTCTCATACATGAATGATTATCATCCTCATTATCTCATATACTTGATGAGACATGCACCCAAACAAGCACTCAAACATGACAAGCAATTGGGGTGGGTGGGGGTGTGTGTGTATGTGTATGTACACATCTGCTTGAGTGTGCGTGCATAAGTGTTATCGAATAACAAGTTTTATCCCCTGAGAGTTGGGGGATAAAACTCCTAAAAGAGATGTTCATTTTTACGTGACGAAAATTAACATTGCCCACACACGTAGACACTTTGCTTCTCCTTGATCTGCAGTTTAAAAAAACAGGTCTGCTTTGACCAGTCAGACGTACACACTAAAAGGACCCCCACACACTCATAAAGGAATCAATTTCTATTTTACTTTGATCGGAAAAAAGAAATTCTCATTTGTGTCAAGAAGAAAAATAGACTCCATCAAATACACAGAACTTTCTCCGTCAGAGTTAAAGGGGTTACCCAGGCAACATCAACATTGTCTATGTTTCAAAAAGAAGCATCAGTTCAATGCTTGAGTAGGGTTGAGATCAGAGGAACTGGTGGTAGAGTGGCGATGGTGGGTTCCCTATGAAAAAGAGGGAGGGGTTATAACAGATCACATCAACCATAGGTACAACAACACTTAGTGCAAATGAGTCCCACGCCTTTAAAAGGAAGGTCCTTTAGCCCCCTGAGCTATGCCTAGGAATCTGTCAACATTTACACTACCATTCAAAAGTTTGGTGTCACCTAGAAATTTCTTTGTTTTTGAAAGAAAAAGGACATTTTTTGTCCATTAAAATAACATCAATAATAACAACAATAACAAATTGATCAGAAATACAGTGCAGACATTGTTAATGTTGTAAATGACTATTGTAGCTGGAAACGGCAGATTTTTTATGGAATATCTACATAGGCGTACAGAGGCCCATTATCAGCAACCATCACTCCTGTGTTCCAATAACACGTTGTGTTTGCTAATCCAGTTATCATTTTAAAAGGCTAATTGATCATTAGAAAACCCTTTTGCAATTGTGTTAGCACAGCTGAAAACGGTTGTTCTGATTAAAGAAGCAATAAAACTGGCCTTCTTTAGACTAGTTGAGTACCTGGAGCATCAGCATTTGTGGGTTCGATTACAGGCTCAAAATGACCAGAAACAAAGTGAATAGGCGACTCCGGGATGCTGGCCTTCTAGGCAGAGTTGCAAAGAAAAAGCCATATCTCAGACTGGTCAATAAGAACACAGATACTGGACAGAGGAACTCTGCCAAGAAGGCCAGTATCCGGGAGTCGCCTCTTCACTGTTGACGTTGAGACGGGTGTTTTGCGGGTACTATTTAATGAGGCTGCCAGTTGAGGACTTGTGAGGCATCTGTTTCTCAAACTACACATTCTAATGTACTTGTCCTCTTGCTTAGTTGTGCACCAGGGCCTCCCACTCCTCTTTCTATTCTGGTTAGAGTCAGTTTGCGCTGTTCTGTGAAGGGAGTAGTACACAGCATTGTACGAGATCTTCAGTTTCTTGGCAATTTCTCGCATGGAATAGCCTTCATTTCTCAGAACAAGAATAGACTGACGAGTTTCAGAAGAAAGATCTTTGTTTCTGCCCATTTTGAGCTTGTAATCGAACCCACAAATGCTGATGCTACACATACTCAACTAGTCTAAAGAAGGCCAGGTTTATTGCTTCTTTAAACAGAACAACAGTTTTCAACCGAGCTAACATAATAGCCTTTTAAAATGATAGACTTGGATTAGCTAACACAACGTGTCATTGGAACACAGGCGTGATGGTTGCTGATAATGGGCCTCTGTACGCCTATGTAGATATTCCATAAAGAATCAGCCGTTTCCAGCTACAATAGTCATTTACACCATTAACAATGTCTACACTGTATTTCTGATCAATTTGATGTTATTTTAATGGACAAAAAGTTAGCTTTTCTTTTCAAAAACAAGGACATTTCTAAGTGACCCCAAACTTTTGAATGGTAGTGTACATCTTCATTAGCCTACATCCCACCAATACACATTTCTGTATCTTTATACTGCATGAAGAAAACACAAGAAAACGCAAAAATTAGCTCCGTATCTTCAGGTAACGACAACAAAAATACACACATTTATTTACGGATGGGCACAATGTATTTACACAAATATATATTTGTATATGGTGTATGATACAGTGCCTTACAAATGTATTCACCCCCCTTGACATTTTTCCTATTTTGTTGCATTACAACCTGTAATTTAAATTGATTTCTATTTGGATTTCATGTAATGGACATACACAAAATAGTCCAAATTGGTGAAGTGAAATTAAAAAAATTACTTGTATAAAAAAAATAATAATGGAAAAGTGGTGCGTGTATAAGTATTCACCCCCTTTGCTTTGAAACCCGTAAATAAGATCTGGTGTAACCAATTACCTTCAGAAGTCACATAATTAGTTAAATAAAGTCCACCTGTGTTTAATCTAAGTGGCACATGATCTGTCACATGATCTCAGTATACATACACCTGTTCTGAAAGGCCCCAGAGTCTGCAACACCACTAGGCAAAGGGCACCACCAAGCAAGCGGCACCATGAAGACCAAGGAGCTCTCTAAACATGTCAGGGACAAAGTTGTGGAGAAGTACAGATCAGGGTTGGGTTATAAAAAAATATACGAAACTTTGAACATCTCACAGAGCATTAAATCCATTATTTAAAAAATGGAAAGAATATGGCACCACAACAAACCTGCCAAGAGAGGGCCGCCCACCAACACTCGTGGACCCGGCAAGGAGGGCATTAATCAGAGAGGCAACAAACAGACCAAAGATGTCCCTGAAGGAGCTGCAAAGCTCCACAGCGGAGATTGTAGTATCTGTCCATAGGACCACTTTAAGCCGTACACTCCACAGAGCTGGGCTTTATGGAAGTGTGGCCAGAAAAAAGCCATTGCTTAAAGAAAAAAATAAGCAAACACATTTGGTGTTCGCCAAAAGGCATGTGGGAGACTCCCCAAACATATGGAAGAAGGTACTCGGCTTAGATGAGACTAAAATTGAGCTTTTTGGCCATCAAGGAAAACGCTATGTCTGGCACAAACCCAACACCTCTCATCACCCCGAGAATACCATCCCCACAGTGAAGCATGATGGTGGCAGCATCGTGCTGTGGGTATGTTTTTCATCGGCAGGGACTGGGAAACTGGTCAGAATTGAAGGATGTCGCTAAATACAGGGAAATTCTTGAGGGAAACCTGTTTCAGTCTTCAAGAAATTTGAGACTGGGACGGAGGTTCACCTTCCAGCAGGACAATGACCCTAAGCATACTGCTAAAGCAACACTTGATTGGTTTACGGGGAAACATTTAAATGTCTTGGAATGGCCTAGTCAAAGCCCAGACCTCATTCCAATTGAAAATCTGTGGTATGACTTAAAGATTGCTGTACACCAGTGGAACCCATCCAACTTGAAGGAGCTGGAGCAGTTTTTCTTTGAACAATGGGCAAAAATCCCAGTGGCTAGATGTGCCAAGCTTATAGAGACATACCCCAAGAGACTTGCAGCTGTAATTGCTACAAAAGGTGGCTCTACAAAGTATTGACTTTGGGGGGGTAAATAGTTATGCACGCTCAAGTTTTCAGGTTTTTTTGTCTTATTTCTTGTTTGTTTCACAAGAAAAAAGATTTTGCATCTTCAAAGTGGTAGGCATGTTGTGTAAATCAAATGATACAAACCCCCAAAACATCTATTTAAATTCCAGGTTGTAAGGTAACAAAATAGGAAAAATGCCAAAGGGGTGAATACTTTCGCAAGCCACTGTAGCTTAGGTACTAGTCTGTTTAGTTAATAATCCACTCCTTGATGTGTCATTGTGAAACATCTTTGGCACACAAGGAGTGGAATGTTAGCTAAACAGTCTGGTATCCCGGCTATGTGTATGAACATTTTGGAGAAATGTATCCCCTCGTGGCCCCTGGCTATTGCTGATAATTTTGCTTTAGCTCAGTTGTTCTCTTCTGGTGTTACTAGTTTAAGTGTTTGTGAGGCAAGTTGTGTCTTTTCCTCTCTCTGTACTTCCTGCCTCCTACAGCTTATCACTGTATTCGCGCGTGGACAGATTTTGACAGGAGTGGACCCTCTCGCTTCACATATTCCTCTCTGGCATGAGTCTCACCACAGAGCTACTGAACACATTCCAGCACAGGAACCTCCGTTCCCAAGGTTTCCTTCCAAAAACAAGGCGAGATCGTGATCAAACCACAGCACATCTCACTAGGATTATGGGCAGTTCAGTCCTCACAGGCTCACAGCCTCACACACAGCTGATGCTCTCATCTTGGTCCCTGGGTGCCTTGTCGTTGTCTGAGTTTGATTTGGTCCTCCACCACTGTGGGCCCCATTCCTGAGGGACCCCATTTCCTCCATGGGCAGGTGGGTGGAGTTGTAGGCCAGTGGAGGGATGGTGTTAACCAACATGAGCTGTAGAGGCTTCCTCTCCGGGCTGTACTGGCAGCGTACGTAGCGGGAGAAGGCTGCACGGTACGTTTTGTTGAACAGAGTGTATACCAGAGGGTTGACGGCTGAGGAGAGGTATCCCACCCACACGAACACGTTCAGCAGCCCCCCCATCACCCAGGGGTCACAGTTCATGGGGTTGCACACCACTGCCAGCACATTGGTGATGAAGAAGGGACACCACATGACCACAAACAAGAAGAAGACCACACCCAGGACCTTGGTGGCCTTCTGCTCATTGCTAATTGACTGCATGGTACGACGCCCGTACCGCGGGTCCACCGCAGCCCCGCCAACCCCTCCTCCCACCCCTCTCGTGTCGCGGCTGAGCGAACGCCTGAAGAAGAGCTTCTCTGAGGAGAGCGAGGACTGTGGGAAGAATCCCAGGGTCAGGGTGGCACTCCACTTGGGCCTGGGCACCAGCTGGTCCAGGCAGAGGGTAGCCTCATTCTGCAGGGCGCTGATGGTGAGGAAGTAGGTGACCACCATGATGGTGAGGGGGACGAAGAAGGCCACGAAGGAGCCTACTAGGACGAAACTGTCATCTGTCAGCAGGCAGCTGCCATCTTTAAATACCTTTGTGTGGTCCCGCAGGCCTAGGACAGGGATGGGCATGGAGATACCTACAGAGAGACACAGAGAGAAGTTATTTTGGTGTGTGGTTTGTGTGTTTGTGTGTGTTCCATTTCTTGAGATTTCAAAGTAATTTTCTACAGCTTGTCTCTGCCTAAACCAGAGCAACGTGCCGCTTCAAGATTGTACCAGTATTATCAAAAAGTAAAAAAAGTCAACAATCATAGTCAACCTGTTGCTCATTCCAACCGTAAATCAAGCCACCAGGGCAGGATCCTCTTGCATTATTAATGCAATAGCCCTCATATTGCCACTGTCTGCCCACCAGGACATATAAACCCTGCAATTTCCCCTCACAGATTCAGTCAGCACTATTATCATTAGCGTCCAATAAATGCATTTGGGAGAGAGAGGGACAGATGCATCTGGAGCCATTCACTATGGCTTTCATCCCCACAGCAACACAGTTAGATGCAGAGACCCTAATACCCTCAGGGAGGAGGTGCAACTGGCCTGACACTGACTGACATTTTGGGGTTCAGAGCAGGAAAATAGACATTGAATTAAGATCCCATCACTTTAGGCATGGGTAACATATTCAATGATTTATAACCTCCCATTTGCAAGTATACTGAACAGAAATATAAACGCAACATGCCACCATTTCAAAGATTTGACTGAGTTACAGTTCATATGAGGAAATCAGTCAATTGAAAGTTAACATTCCACTCCTGGACATGTCATTGTGAAACTTGTTTGGCCCAGTTAATTCCTTCGCATCCTGATCCGAAAGAAATGAAATACTCCCTCGTTTTATTACACGTTCATGACTTTGCTTGGAAGAAGGATGAGACTTAAACTCATTTTTGGGGTTGGGGTGGGTTATACATCCGAAACGACTGCTCTGAAACGACTATTTCCTTGCTCTTCCTCTCTGGGCCAATGAAAGCTCTATTCTCCTGGTAGGTTGGGGTAGTGTTGGGTTATTATTGTACACTATATACACACACACACTACACTGACACTCTCATACAAAAACCCCACACATTCACATACACTACATACGCACAAACACTTTCACACTCACACTATCATATGCTGCTGCTACTTTGTTCTTTATTTTACTCTTATTATTATCTGTCCTGATGCCTAGTCACTTTACCCTGCCTTTATGTACATATCTACCTCAAATACCTTATCATTATCTATCCTGATGCCTAGTCACTTTACCCTGCCTTCATGTACATATCTACCTCAAATACCTTATTATTATCTATCCTGATGCCTAGTCACTTTACCCTGCCTTCATGTACATATCTACCTCAAATACCTTATTATTATCTATCCTGATGCCTAGTCACTTTACCCTGCCTTTATGTACATATCTACCTCAAATACCTTATTATTATCTATCCTGATGCCTAGTCACTTTACCCTGCCTTCATGTACATATCTACCTCAAATACCTTATTATTATCTGTCCTGATGTCTAGTCACTTTACCCTGCCTTTATGTACATATCTACCTCAAATACCTTATTATTATCTATCCTGATGCCTAGTCATTTTACCCTGCCTTCATGTACATATCTACCTCAAATACTTTATTATTATCTATCCTGATGCCTAGTCACTTTACCCTGCCTTTATGTACATATCTACCTCAAATACCTTATTATTATCTATCCTGATGCCTAGTCATTTTACCCTGCCTTTATGTACATATCTACCTCAAATACCTTATTATTATATATCCTGATGCCTAGTTACTTTACCCTGCCTTTATGTACATATCTACCTCAAATACCTTATTATTATATATCCTGATGCCTAGTCACTTTACCCTGCCTTTATGTACATATCTACCTCAAATACCTTATTATTATCTATCCTGATGCCTAGTCATTTTACCCTGCCTTTATGTACATATCTACCTCAAATACCTTATTATTATCTATCCTGATGCCTAGTCATTTTACCCTGCCTTTATGTACATATCTACCTCAAATACCTTATTATTATCTATCCTGATGCCTAGTCATTTTACCCTGCCTTTATGTACATATCTACCTCAAATACCTCATACACTTGAACATTGATCTGGTACTCCCTTGTTTCTAGCTTCATTATTGTGTATTCTATTCCTCTTGTGTTACTGTTTTTAATATTTATATACTTTTTAAACTCTGCATCGTTAGGAAGGGCTCGTAAGCAAGCATTTCAGAGTAAAGTCTACCACCGTTGTATTCGGCACGTGACAAATACAATTTTATTTTATTTTCTGACAAGGCTACAGTCAGCATTTTATTGTCATATTTAGGAGGCCAAAAATCCATCAACATGCTTGTATACCCAGAATTCGGAAATAATAAAAACGTAAGTTTTGTCTGCGTTTCTCTTCACCCTGATGATCTCCTCCCACTTGGCACACACTGGTTAAATCAATGTTTTTTCCACGTCATTTCAATGAAATTACTTGGAACCAACAAGAATAGATGTTGAATTGACGTCTGTGCCCAGTGGGCCCCGTCTAAAGATATACAGTGCATTTGGAAATGTATTCAGACCGACATTTTGTTATGTTAATTAAGGCTAGGGGTTCCGCCTCGACAACATCCGCTGAAAAGGCAGAGCGCGAAATTCAAAAATATTTTTTTGAAATATTTAACTTTCATACATTCACAAGTGCAATACACCAAATTAAAGCTTAACTTCTTGTTAATCTACCCATCATGTCCGATTTCAAAAAGGCTTTACAGCGAAAGCACACCATATGATTATGTTAGGTCAGAGCCTAGTCACAAGAAAACATACAGCCATTTTCCAGCCAAAGAGAGGAGTCACAAAAAGCAGAAATAGAGATAAAATGAATCACTAACCTTTGATGATCTTCATGAGATGGCACTCATAGGACTTCATGTTACACAATACATGTGTGTTTTGTTCGATAAAGTTCATATTTATATCCAAAAATCTCAGTTTACATTGGCGCGTTATGTTCAGTAATGTTGTGCCTCGAAAACATCCGGCGAATTTGCAGAGAACCACATCAATTTACAGAAATACTCATCATGAACTTTGATAAAAGATACAAGTGTTATGCACAGAATTAAAGATATACTTCTCCTTAATGCAACCGCTGTGTCAGATTTCAAAAAAGCTTTACGAAAAAAGCACCCCATGCAATAATCTGAGTACGGCGCTCAAACACAAAAACAAGCCATACAGATACCCGCCATGTTGTGGAGTCAACAGAAAACAGAAATAGCATTATAAATATTCACTTACCTTTGATGATCTTCATCAGAATGCACTCCCAGGAATCCCAGTTCCACAATAAATGTTTGTTTTGTTCAATAAAGTCCATCATTTATGTACAAATACCTCCTTTTTGTTAGTTCACAAATCCGTTTAGTTCACAAATCCAAACTCACGAGGCGCGGGCAAGTCCAGGCGAAAGTTCAGACGAAAAGTCCAAAAAGTTATATTACAGTTTGTAGAAACATGTCAAACGATGTATAGAATCAATCTTTAGGATGTTTTTAACATAAATCTTCAATAATGTTTCAACCGGACAATTCCTTTGTCTTTAGAAATGCAATGGAACGCAGGTCGCTCTCACGGCCACGAGCGTGACCAGCTCATGGTATTCTGCCAGACACCTGGTTGAAACAGCTCTCATTCTCTCCCCCTTCACAGTAGAAGCCTCAAACAAAGTTCTAAAGACTGTTGACATCTAGTGGAAGCGTTAGGAAGTGCAATATGACACCATTTACACTGTATATTAGAATGGCAATGAGTTGAAAAACTACAAACCTCAGATTTCCCACTTCCTAGTTGGATTTTTCTCAGGTTGTTGCCTGCCATATGAGTTTTGTTATAATCACAGACATCATTCAAACAGTTTTAGAAACGTCAGAGTGTTTTTTTCTCCAAATCTATTAATAATATGCATATATTAGCTTCTGGGCCTGAGTAGCAGGAAGTTTACTCTGGGCACGCTTTTCATCCGAACGTGAAAATGCTGCCCCCAATCCCAATTCAATCGTTTTCCCCCCTCATCAATCTACACACAATACCCCATATTGACAAATCAGAAACAGTTTTTTGCAAATGTGTTAGAAATAACTATTCAGAACTATTCAGACCCTTTACTCAGTACTTTGTTGAAGCACCTTTGGCAGTGATTACTGTCACGACTTCAGCCGAAATTGGTTCTTCTCCTTGTTCGGGCGGCGCTCGGCAGTCGGCATCGCCGGTCTACTAGCCATCGCCGATCTACTAGCCATCGCCGATCTACTTTTCATTTTCCATTTGTTTTGTCTTTGTTTCTACACACCTGTTTTTCATTCCCCTAATTATTGTTCATGTATTTAACCCTCTGTTTCCCGCATGGCGTTGTGCGGGATTGTTTTATGTCATGTTCGGTATGTTGGTGACTGGTTATTTCGACGGGTGCTGTTTCTTGCCCGTGCGTAAAAGTTGATGTTCATGTGTTTTGTGTTTGGGCAAGTGTATTGTTTTACCTTGCACCATTCATTATTCTGAGTAAAGTTACATTGCTCCCAATTCTCTGCTCTCCTGCACCTGACTGCATACACCAGCTACACCCACCATTCTGACAATTACAGCCGAGAGTCTTCTTAGGTATGACGCAACAAGCTTGGCACACTTGGGGAGTTTCTCCCATTCTTCCCTGCAGATCCTCTCAAGTTCTGACAGGTTGGTTGGGGAGCGTCGCTGCACAGTTATTTTCAGGTCTCTCCAGAGATGTTCGATTGGGTTCAAGTTCAGGCTCTGGCAGGCCACTCAAACTCCAAGCGGGCTGTCATGTGCCTTTTACTGAGGAGTGGCTTACGTTTGGCCACTCTACCATAAAGGTCTGATTGGTGGAGTGCTGCAGAGATGGTTGTCCTTCTGAAAGGCTCTCCCATCTCCACAGAGGAACTCTGGAGAGCTCTATCAGAGTGACCATCGGGTTCTTGGTCACCTCCATGACCAAGGCCCTTCTCCCCCGATTGCTCAGTTTGGCCAGATGGCCAGATCTAGGAAGTGTCTTGGAGGTTCCAAACTTCTTCCATCTAAGAATGATGGAGGCCACTGTGTTCTTGGGGACCTTGAATGCTGCAGAAATGTTTTGCTACCCTTTCCCAGATCTGTGCCTCGACACAATCCTGTCTTGGAGCTCTACTGACAATTCCTTCGAGTAATGGCTTGGTTTTTGCTCTGACATGCATTGTCAACTGTGGGACCTTATATAAACAGGTGTGTGCCTTTCCAAATCATGTCTAATCTATTGAATTTACCACATGTGGACTCCAAGGAAGTTGTAGAAATATCTCCAGGATGATACATTTGCGAAAGATTCTAAAAACCTATTTTTGCTTTGTCATTATGGGCTATTGTGTGTAGATTGATGAGGAAAAAAACATATTTAATCGATTTTAGAATAAGGCTGTAACGTAACAAAATGTGGAAAAAGAGAAGGGGTCTGAATACTTTCCGAATGCACTATTTGGAAGGGGTTGAGACTAAAAGGAGAAAGAAAGGTGGAGTTTTTCCTTCGAGTTGATCTTTTCTTAACCAGGGAGGGATTGTAATCAATTATTTTTGGCTGGCTTTGTTGAAATCCAGGGCATGTTTAAAGGATGAACCAAGACAAACTTGAAATGCAGAAACGCAATCGCGTCAAGAGATGTCTTCTTGTGTGGGTTGGGATGTGGAAGCAGTTGACATATAGTCAAGACAATCTTCTGCTATCCAGATGGCCATGGAACCCTGAATCAATCATATGACTCAAGTCCAACATTTCATCATGTAATCCTTTGTTTATATTCCTTCTCTGTTGCTATCCACCCCCATCATGTGTCTTTACTCCATTCCACCCTAGTATTACAGGTTGTTTGGACTAGCTTCACGTTGCCCTGGGTCTTCAGTGGTTTCTGTAGAGCAGAGCAGCAGCACACCCGGCCCAGCAGTTGGAGACAGACCAAAGAACACATACCTGATCCAGACATCTCAACCATCTCTGCCATGGTTCCACACTAACACGTCCACACCAGAACCACAGACACAAAGAGCTCCGGGTTGGAGACCACACTGACACAAAACATGAGCTTAACCCCAGGAAGAATTTTTTTTAAACTGACCTTAGGTCAGTATCTCTGCTCTGTAGGAGCAATTTACTACTACTCCAATAAACACAGCTCAGCTAATTATTTCTCCATATTTGCAAAAAATCTTTCAGTGGCAGTTACATTATCATGGAACTGCTGATGCCAACACGTACATTGTTACGGCTTTGGTTATTGCGTGTTTCTTTGTTCGAGGACACTATAGCTTAGTGTGTCTGAAGGGAGAAAAATAGCCCCGAGGGATGCTTTCAGTCTCTGTCTGTCAGACCAACATTGAGGCACAATACATGACAGAGATACAGGAAGCTATAGGAACCTCCTTAATGATTCAACAGGAAAGAAAATAACTGCCGGTTTCAAAGACCAAATAGTATTATTCTTTAATTGAGCTTGGCGGTCTTACAAAAGTTATCTTGTTTGATATGAAAAGTTAATAACGTCCTGGTCATGGCCAAGGAACATTCCTTGGTCATGGCAGGGTGAGGTGGGTGTGCGTGTGTACAGGATGAGGTGTGTGTACGTGTAGACATGTGTGTTCTGTGTATGTGTGGGATTTTGTAAGGTCTTCAGGGATGTCTCTCTGTGGTAGCATTCTTGTGCAATAGGCTGGGCAGTAGCAGCACTGTTCCAGGGTTTGTTAAACAGCATACATCATCTCAGTTCTGTGTAACATCAGCTACACTTCAGCCTCTCTCTCTCTCTCTCTGCCGTGTGCAGATAAAAGAGACCTAACATGTAGATAAGCAGCAGTGACATACATAATCTTATTTAATTTGCAGGCGGCATCGTATCATATTCTAGCGCTCCGCTTGGGACCTGGAACCTGTGGAATGATGAGTCATATCGGGAGTTAATTTCTCCCTACATTGTGTGTTGTCTCTCTCTGCTTCCCTGGTTCTATGTGACATTGTCCCTCCCTGCCTCCCTGGGTCTCTACACAGCAAGACTGGATCATTAGTGGTGGTATTGAGCCATTGGAAAGGAGCCACACAAGTCATTGACTACAACTCAGCGTTCAACACCATAGTGCCCTCCTAGCGCATCACTAAGCTAAGGACCCTGGGACTGACCACCTCCCTCTGCAACTGGATCCTGGACTTCCTGACTAGACACCCACATGTGGTGAGGTTAGGCAACAACACATCCCCCATGCTGACCCTCAAAACAGGGGCACCTCAAGTGTGTGTGCTTAGTCCCCTCCTGTACTCCATGTTCATCCACAGGGAGGAAGTCAGAGATCTGGCAGTGTGGTGCCAGGACAACAACCTCTCCCTCAGCAAAGCAGCTGATCGTGGACAACAGGAAACAGAGTGCCGAGCACTCATATCGACGGGGATGAAGTGGAGTGGGTGTTCTACATCACTAAGGACCTATCATGTTCCAAACACACCAATAGTCATGAAGAGGGCATGACAATGCCTCTTACCCCTCAGCAGGCTGAAAATATTTGGTATGGGCCCTTAGATCCTCAAAAGCTCTACACCTGCACCTTTGAGAGCATATTGCCTGGCTGCATCACCACTTGGTATGGCAAATGCTTGGCATCTAACCGCAAGGTACTACAGAGGCTAGTGACTATGGCCCAGAACATCACTGGGACGGAGCTACCTGCCATCCAGGACCTCTATACCAGGTGGTGTCAGAGGAAGGCCCTAAAAATGGTCAGACTCTAGCCACCCAAGTCATAGACTGCTCTCTCTGCTACTGCACGGCAAGTGATACCGATGCACCAAGTCTGTAACCAACAGGACGCTGAACATTTTCTACCTCTAAGCCCTAAGACTGCTAAATAGTTAGTTAAATAGTTAATCAAATACAGTGCATTCAGAAAGTATTCCCACCCCATGACTTTTTCCACATTTTGTTGTTATACAGCCTGTCACGTGTGCTCCCTCTCCGGCCTCTAGGTCACCAGGCTGCTCGTTAGGGCGCACACCTGTCACCAGAGTTACGCGCATAATGACACTCACCTGGACTCCATCACCTCCTTGATTACCTGCCCTTTATATGTCACTCCCTTTGGTTTCTTCCCCAGTCGTCATTGTTGCTGTTTCATGTCGGTGCGCTGTTTGTATTTCTTGTTTTATTCATTTATTAATTAAACGTATTCACTCCCTGAACTTGCTTCCCGACTCTCAGCGTACATCATTACAGAATGACGACTCAACAAAGGGAAGCATTGGGGAGTGTTTTTTTTGTGTTGGGGTGATGTCGGGTCCGGGTGTTGGAGCCAGATCTACCTGGGAGGCCTCAGCCAGTTTGTAGGCTCCCATGCCTAAGCTGGGTGAACAGGTTCCCGTGCCTCAACCGAGGCAACTGGGGAGGTCTCAGCCGGCTCATCAGGCTCTCATTCCTCAGGTGGTTCGTCTGGTTTCTGCTCCTCAGGGGAGGCGACCGGTCCGCTCCAGATCCCCGGGATTGTCCCTGTGGTTGTCGTCCTGCTGCTGGAGCCGAATGCGCCGAGGAGGGGGTACTGTCACGTGTGCTCCCTCTCCGGCCTCTAGGTCACCAGGCTGCTTGTTAGGGCGCACACCTGTCACCAGCGTTACGTGCATAATGACAAAATATTTCCTAATTAATAAAAAATGAAAAGCTGAAATCTTTCAAGTCAATAAGTACTCAACCCCTTTGTTATGGCAAGCATAAATAAATCAACATTTGCTTACTAGTCACATAAAAGTTGCATGGACTCACTCTGTGTGCAATAATAGTGTTTAACATGATTTTTGAATGACTACCTTATCTCTGTACCCCACACATACAATTATCTGTAAGGTCCCTCAGTCGAGCAGGGAATTTCAAACATAGATTCAACCACAAAGACCAGGGAGACTTTCCAATGCCCCGCAATGAAGGGCACCTATTGGTAGTGTCATGACGTTGCCTGCTTGGGTATTGCAAACCCCATCCCCCTCTCCCTGCCTCTCCCTTTCCTCCTTCAACCCATGCTGTGATCACAGAGAGACGTCGTAAATTCCTGAGAATCTCCTCATGGCCAAACAGTATTAGGGAGAGGGTAAACTTTCAGGACAAAGGAATTTTCTTCCACCTCACAGAACTTGAGGTACGAACATATTTCATGTTCCTGCAAAAGCATAAAAGATCGGTGGAGAGTCCAGCTATTAACATGCCCGTTTGTCACCACGTGGGAAACTCATGTGAGACTGTGGGGCTACATTACCATACCGCTGTTTATATAATAACCTCAGATATGAGGTTTACATCTGTTTGTTGTATAAAATGAATGAGTGAGTATGATACTGTTTGTATAATTGTGTAATATGATTTTGGACTGTGAAGATGAAGAAAATGAAGAAAAATACAAATCCCTTTTTGATTTGAACTAAACCCGAGGACCCGCCCCTGAGCCAGTTGGGTCAGACATCCAAGGACAGCCCCTTCCTGCTATCTGAATAAAAGCCAACTCTGAGAAATTACCATTAGACCATGTTTATCCTCCATGGGGAGAACGAAGGTTAAGTACCATTGCTGAATCTTTAACCATACCACGTGGTTAAACTCTTAGATGAATAAGAACAAGTCTTTGATATTGACTACTAGTCTGCAGCTAGGAATTCGGTATCATTGAACGCGAAGAAAGACAACCGCCGAAACCTCCATTCTATAACGAATGTCACTCTGAACTAACCACAATAACCGAGACAGAAGGAACTCCAACCAAAACTAACTTCTCTCCAACGATCAAGACGACACACAATGAGCGTAAATATATATATATTGATTGCAATTGTTCCCGAATGAGTGAGCGTTCATGTGTAAATGATTAGCATGTCAATTGTTATAATTATGAACTCTGTAGTGACTTCTTGGTCGAACGCCAATTTTTCCTTTGTCTAACAAGCCGCCATGCCGGTTCAGCCCACTAGGGCATATTTCTCCCATCATTTCATGTAACTATTTTTAAGTTTGTTTGTTTGTTTATGCATTTCTGTGAATTAATTAGTTAGTAATAAATAAATGATTTAAGACAATTGATGTATGGATGACTCATAGTGAAGACTGGGTTCGTGCAGATAACCAACAATTTACGACGTTTGGAATGAGACTAACGTGAGGTAAAATAAATAAATCATTAATCAGAAGACTATTGATCAGATATGAAAATATCTGAAAGGTTATATTGGGAAATTATAACTTTGTAATCTGACTACTTTCCCTGGTGCCCTCGAATTCATAGTTAATTAGTTACGTTACAACTCAGTTGATCGCGTAATCCCTAATTACAGGAATCTTTGATAAAAACTATAAGTCTTCAATTTAATGATAGCAAAGACACGACAGTAGATAGGTAACAAAAACATTGAATATCCCTTTTGAGCATGGTGAAGTTATTAATTACATTTTTGGAAGGTGTAGTAATACACCAAGTCACTACAAAGATAAAAGTCGTTCTTCCTAACTCAGTTGCCGCTCAGGGATTTCACCATGAGGCCAACGATGACTTTAAAACCATTACAGAGTTTAATGGCTGTGATAGGGGAAAACTTAGGATGGATCATCAACATTGTAGTTACTCCACAATACTAATGCTAATACTAGTGAAAAGAAGGAAGCCTGTACAGAATAAATTATTCCAAAACATGCATTCTGTTTGAAACAAGGCACTAAAGTAATTCTGGAAAAAATGTGTCAAAGCAATTAACTTTTTGTCCTCATTGCAAATTGGGGCAAATCCAATACAACATATTACTAAGTACCACTTTTCATATTTTCAAGCATAGTGGTGGCTGCATCCTGTTATGGGTATGCTTGTAATCATGAAGGACTGGGGAGTTTTTTAGGATAAAACATTTATGGAATGGAGCTAAGCACAGGCAAAATCCCAGAGGAAAACCTAGTTCAGTCTGCTTCCCACCAGACACTGGGAGATGAATTCACATTTCAGCAGGACAACAACCTAAAACACAAGGCAAAATCTACACTGGAGTTGTTTGCCACCAAGACAGCGAATGTTTCTGGGTGCCGAGTTACAGTTTTGACTTAAATCTGCTTGAAAATCTATGGCAAGACCTAAAAATGGTTGTCTAGCAATGATCAACAACCAATTTGACAGAGCTTGAAGAATTGTGAAAAGAATAATGGGCAAACGCTGCACAATCCAGGTGTAGAAAGCTCTTAGAGACTTTTATTGTTACGTGTTTTACTTTTCTATTATTTCTCTATTTCTTTCTCTCTGCATTGTTGGGAAAGGCCAGTAAGTAAGCATTTCACATTTAGTCCACACCTTTTGTTTTACGAAGCATGTGGTGATACAATTTTATTTGACAGGCAGTTGTCACGATGAGATCTGATTGACCCTCAACTATTCTCATGTCAATAATTTTTGGTCAAACAAATTTTTATCTGGTTATTTGGACCCTAAAAGTTGGTTGATGAAACTACAGCAGGGCATGTCTCATTTTAGCTGCAACTTCAGCTTCGAGACAGAAATACTTGGAAATACCTGTTCTGCGCTAAGTCTAACGCCTTGATGGATCAGGCTGCATTAGTGGCTCATAATTTCCTTTTCATGCTAGGCCATTGACTTGATCAGCTGGATATCAACTATGCCATTATAAATTCTTGATCGTTCAGTCGCCTTGACACTTACATTAAAATATTTGGACCTTGAAACTTAAATTACAGTCATTCTCCTTCTTTCATTCCCCTGTTCACTGCCTCCCTCCCTCCTCCAGCAATGTGGTGGTGTTTGACAAAGACCAGTTTCTAAATATGCACCCCCCCACCATTTAAATTAGACAAACTTGAAACCTATAACAATACTGGATCTATCTGTCTGACAGTTTTTTGTATAGAGATCTCAGAAATTCAGTGTAACTACTTAACATTTTGTGTCTCCTTATGCAAGGAGAGAAAAACGTTTTCATGGGCACACACATCTAAAATAATGTATGCGATTACAAATACGAATGCTTCTACCCGAAAAAGTCACCATACCTTGATACTTAAAACCTAAATCAATACTGACATTAACATGGTCCTTCAATAATTATGAATAATACTTGTTGGATGTGCATTTGTTGTTGAGCTGTTTAATTACACTGTGGTGCTTCACCACACATCATAATCTGATCCAGGAAGGAATTTTCGGGATTTGATAGTCAAATGACAACAGTTGTTGTGATAGTGCATGCGATGCAACCACACTGGAAAAAACACGTTTTGCGAGGAATGTCCCGAATATTTTGTATCATTCGTTACACCAATGAAGCCTGGATCCACATGGATCTAATATCCCAAGCAAATTGAAGTTGATCTTCTGTTGTAGTCTTGATTTCAGTAGCGGTGCATGGGTAACCCCCCCAAAAAAACATTACAACCTACACTGTATGTGTTGTGATAATTGCGTTGTTTGCTGTTAATTCATATGCCTTGTGACCGTGATAGGCCTAAAGGCCGAAACATTAGAAGACAGTAGCAGAATAAATTCAACCACACCTTTGTTTTAAGACAAAACCAGATAGCAACCTCTGTCCGTTAAAGTCCACGACACATATTGCATTTAACAGACAGTTACATGACCTACAGCATTGTTGAGCAAGTACAGTTGAAGTTGGAAGTTTACATACACCTCAGCCAAATACATTTAAACTCAGTTTTTCACAATTCCTGACATTTAATCCTAATAAAAATTCCCTGTCTTAGGTCAGTTAGGATCACCACTTTATTTTAAGAATGTGAAATGTCAGAATAATAGTAGAGAGAATTATTTATTTCAGCTTTTATTTCTTTCATCACATTCCCAGTGGGTCAGAAGTTTACATACACTCAATTAGTATTTGGTAGCATTGCCTTTAAATTGTTTAACTTGGGTCAAACGTTTCGGGTAGCCTTCCACAAGCTTTCCCCAATAAGTTGGGTGAATTTTGGCCCATTCCTCCTGACAGAGCTGGTGTAACTGAGTCAGGTTTGTAGGCCTCCTTGCTCGCACACGCTTTTACAGTTCTGCCCACAAATTTTCTATAAGATTGAGGTCAGGGCTTTGTGATGGCCACTCCAATACCTTGACTTTGTTGTCCTTAAGCCATTTTGCCACAACTTTGGTAGTATACTTGGGGTCATTGTCCATTTGGAAGACCCATTTGCGACCAAGCATTAACTTCCTGACTGATGAGATGTTGCTTAAATATATCCACATCATTTTGATTCTCATGATGCAATCTATTTTGTGAAGTGCACCAGTCCCCCCTGCAGCAAAGCACCACCACAACAAGATGCTGCCACCCCCGTGCTTCACGGTTGGGATGGTGTTCTTCGGCTTGCAAGCCTCCCCTTTTCCCCTTTATGGCCAAACAGTTCAATTTTTGTTTCATCAGACCAGAGAACATTGTTCCCATGTGCAGTTGCAAACCGTAGTCTGGCTTTTTTTATGGCGGTTTTGGAGCAGTGGCTTCTTCCTTGCTGGGAGGCCTTTCAGGTTATATTGATATAGGACTCGTTTTACTGTGGATATAAATACTTTTGTACCCTTTTCCTCCAGGATCTTCACAAGGTCCTTTGCTGTTGTTCTGGGATTGATTTTCACTTTTCGCACTAAAGTACTTTCATCTCTAGGAGACAGAACGCGTCTCCTTCCTGAGCGGTATGATGGCTGCGTGGTCCCATGGTGTTTATACTTGCGTACTATTGTTTGTACAGATGAAAGTGGTACCTTCAGGCGTTTGGAAATTGCTCCCAAGGATGAATCAGACTTGTGGAGGTCTACAATTTTTTTCTGAGGTCTTGGCTGATTTCTTTTGATTTTCCCATAATGTCAAGCAAAGAGGCACTGAGTTTGAAGGTAGGCCTTGAAATGCATCCACAGGTACATCTCCAATTGACTCAAATGATGTCAATTGGCCTATCAGAAGCTTCTAACGCCATGACATCATTTTCTGGAATTTTCCAAGCTGTTTAAAGGCACAGTCAACTTAGTGTATGTAAACTTCTGACCCACTGGAATTGTGATACAATGGATTCTAAGTGAAAAAATCTGTCTGTAAACACTTGTTGGAAAAATTACTTGTGTCATGCACAAAGTAGATGTCCTAACAGACTTCCCAAAACGATATTTTGTTAACAAGACATTTGTGGAGAGGTTGAAAAACTAGTTTTAATGACTCCAACCTAAGTGTATGTAAACTTCCGACTTCAACTGTACATGTTTCCAACATTTTCAGACCACTAAACAACTATTGATTTAGAACCACAGAGAGTTACCGCAAGTCGCAAAGAAAACAGGAGCTGCCTCCACTATTCCAGCACCATTTCAACTTTAACGTTTCAACATCATCAAATCACCCCTGCTTAGTCTAATATAGTGACAAAAAAAGCTTTTCTTTTTTGTTGTCCTAGGCTACCTGGCTAAAATGCTTGCTCGCTAGCCTAACTTCTATTCATTGGCAATATTAGCTGGTTATTATTAGCCTTCTACATCTAGCTACTGTACATATTAAACTTCCATCCTCTCAGGCCAGGGGCACAACAATGTATAACTTAATGGTTGGATCAGAATCGTCGTTATAATCATTGGCCAGTGTGGAGAATGAATTAAAACCACAGTCCAAATCACTATCTCCATCCACGGCTAATTTAGGAAAGGACCAATTTTAGTTAGCTAGCTAGCAAACGGTGGACAACACAATGAGATGAAACAGTTCAAGTTGTTTCTGTTAATGACATATGCTCTCAAAGCGATTTGATAGGAGAGACGTTTTCTTTTCCCCCCCCCCGCCAAGACCATTCACGGTTGAGCTCGCTCAGTTTAGCTCAACGCTGATGGCAAATTTGTATTCTTTTTTTTTATCAAGGGAGGCCAAATGCTTGCTGGCTTCCCTTGCATTCAATGCTACAATGTCATACTCGTTTGGACCAAATAGTATCAGATAGATGGTGTACACATTGAGAGACAGTGTGGCGCTGTTTCTCTCACTCAGATGCTTTCTCCTGTGAGATACATTCAGCCTCTTGCGAATTGAAGGAAAATTATGAAACACAGAGAGACGAAAGATAAATTATTTCATGTTTTTTTGTTGCTAATTTTGGGGGGGAAGCCTGGCTTCCCTTGGCGTCCATGAATACACTTTACTGCTTGATTTACAGTTAACAGAAAAAGCATCAAGATCAGAAATGCAAGTACTGCAATACAGTACTACAGTACTAGTCAAAAGTTGACACACCGACTTATTCAATGTTTTTTCTTTATTTTGACTATTTTCTACATTGCAGAACAATTGGGAAGACATCAACAGTGCACTTTCTAATCGACCTGGCCCGGGTATCCTGGAAGGATATTGACCTCATCCCATCAGTAGAGGATGCCTGGTTGTTCTTTAAAAGTGCTTTCCTCACCATCTAAAATAAGTATCCCCCCTTTCAAAAAATGTTGATCTAAGAACAGATACAGCCCTTGGTTCACTCCAGACTTGACTGCCCATTTGACCAGCACAAAAACACCATGTGGCGTACTGCACTAGCTTCGAATAGTCCCCGTGATATGCAACTTTTCAGGGAAGTCAGGAACCAATGCACACAGTCAGTTAGGAAAGCAAAGGCTAGATTTTTCAAACAGAAATTAGCATCCTGCAGCACTAATTCCAAAAAGTTTTGGGACACTGTAAAGTCCATGGAGAATAAGAGCACCTTCTCCCAGCTGCCCACTGCACTGAGAATAGGAAACACTGTCACCACTGATTAATCCACGATAATTGAGAATTTCAATAAGCATTTCTCTACGGCTGGCCGTGCTTTCCACCTGGCTACCCCGGCCAACAGCTCTGCATCCCCCGCAGCAACTTGCCCAAGCCCCCCCCCCCCCATCCCCCCGCTTCTCCTTCACCCAAATCTAGACAGCTGATGTTCTGAAAGAGCTGAAAAATCTGGATCCCTACAAATCAGCTGGGCTAGACAATCTGGACCCTCTCTACCTAAAATTATACACCGCCATTGTTGCAACCCCTATTACTAGTCTGTTCAACCTCTCTTTCGTATCATCTGAGATTCCTAAAGATTGGAAAGCGGCCGCGGTCATCCCCCTCTTCAAAGGGGGAGACACTCTAGACCCAAACTGTTATAGACCTATATCCATCCTGCCCTGGCTTTCTAAAATCTTCGAAAGCCAAGTGAACAAACAGATCACCGAATCCTGACGTACCTTCTCCGCTATGCAATCTGGTTTCCGAGCTTGTCACGGGTGCACCTCAGCCACGCTCAAGGTCCTAAACGATATCATAACCGCCATCGATAAAAGACAGTACTGTGCAGCCGTCTTCATCGACCTGGCCAAGGCTTTCGACTCTTTCAATTCTTATCGGCAGACTCAAAAGCTTTGGTTTCTCTAATGACTGCCTCGCCTGGTTCACCAACTACTTCTCAGACAGTGTTCAGTCTGAGAAGTAGTTCAGTGTGTCAAATCGGAGGGCCTGTTGTCCGGACCTCTGTCAGTCTCTATGGGGGTGCCACAGGGTTCAATTCTCGGGCCGACTCTTTTCTCTGTATATATCATTGATGTCGCTCTTGCTGCGGGTGATTCTTTGATCCACCTCTACGTAGACGACACGTAGAGGTGGAGGTTGTGGAGGTGGAGGTTGTTAACAAACCTCCAAACGAGCTTCAACGCCATACAACACTCCTTCCATGGCCTCCAATTGCTCTTAAATGCTAGTAAAATTAAATGCATGCTCTTCAACTGATCGCTGCCCGCACCTGCCCGCCCGACTAGCATCACTATTCTGGACGGTTCTGACAACTATAAATACCTTGGTGTCTGGCTAGACTGTAAACTCTCCTTCCAGACTCACATCAAACATCTCCAATCCAAAGTTAAATCTAGAATCGGCTTACCATTTCGCAACAAAGCCTCCTTCACTCATGCTGCCAAACATACCCTCGTAAAACTGACTGTCCTATCGATCCTTGACTTCAGTGATGTCATTTACAAAATAGCCTCCAACACTCTACTCAGCAAACTGGATGCAGTCTATCACAGTGCCATCCGTTTTGTCACCAAAGCCCCATATACTACCCACCACTCCGACCTGTATGCTCTCACTGGCTGGTCCTCGCTACATATTTGTCGCCAAACCCACTGGCTCCAGGTCATCTATAAGTCTTGGCTAGGTAAAGCTCCGCCTTATCTCAGCTCACTGGTCACCATAGCAACACCCACCCGTAGCACGCACTCCAGCAGGTATATTTCACTGGTCACCCCCAAAGCCAACACCTCCTTTGGCTGCCTCTCCTTCCAGTTCTCTGCTGCCAATGACTGGAACGAATTGCAAAAATCTCTGAAGTTGGAGATTTATATCTCCCTCACTAACTTTAAGCGTCAGCTGTCAGAGCAGCTTACCGATCACTGCATCTGTACATAGCCCATCTGTAAATAGCCCATCCAACCACCTACCTACCTCATCCCCATATTTCATTTTGTTTTTCTGCTCTTTTGCACACCAGTTCTTCTGCCTGCACATCCTCATCTGCACATATATCACTCCAGTGTAAATTGCTAAATTGTAATTACTTCACCGCTATTGGCCTATTTATTGCCTTACCTCCGTACTTCATTTGCACACACTGTATACAGATTTTTCTATTGTGTTATTGACTGTACGATTGTTTATCCCATGTGTAACTCTGTGTTGTTTTTGTTGCACTGCTTTGCTTTATCTTGGCCTGGTCTTAGTTGTAAATGAGAACTTGTTCTCAACTAGCCTATCTGGTTAAATAAAGGTGAAATAAAAAAATAAATATGGATTCTTGTAGTAACCAAAAAAGTGATACACAAATCAAAATATATTTTATATTCTTCAAAGTACCCACTCTTTGCCTTGATGACAGCTTTGCACACTCTTGGCATTCTCTCTTTGCATTCTCTCAACCAGCTTCATGCGGAATGTTTTTCCAACAGTCTTGAAGGAGTTCCCACATATGCTGAGCACTTGTTGGCTGCTTTTCCTTCACTCCTTCACTCTCATCCCAAACCATCTCAATTGGGTGGAGGTCGGGTGATTGTGGAGGCCAGGTCATCTGATGCAGCTCCCCATCACTCTCCTTCTTGGTCAAATAGCCCTTACACAGCCTGGAGGTGTGTTTTGGGTCATTATCCTGTTGAAAAATAAATTATAGTTCCACTAAGGGCAAACCAGATGGGATGGCGTATCGCTGCAGAATGCTGTGGTAGCCATGCTGGTTAAGTGTGCCTTGAATTCTAAATAAATCACCTACAGTGTCACCAGCAAAGCACCCCCACACCATCACACTTTCTCATCCATGCTTCACAGTGGGAACCACATGTAACCGATGTGAAATGGCTAGCCAGTTAGCAGGGTGCGCGCTAATAGCGTTTCAATCGGTGACGTCACTCGCTCTGAGACCTTGAAGTAGTTGTTCCCCTTGCTCTGCAAGGGCCGCGGCTTTTGTGGAGCGATGGGTAACGATGCTTCGAGGGTGACTGTTGTCTGTGTGCAGAGGGTCCCTGGTTCGGGGCGAGGAGAGGGACGGAAGCTATACTGTTACATTGATGCTGTTGACCCGGATCACTGGTTGCTGCGGAAAAGGAGGAGGTCAAAAGGGGGGTGAGTGTAACTGATGTGAAATAGCTAGCTAGTTAGTAGGGTGCGCGCTAATAGCGTTTCAATCGGTGACGTCACTCACTCTGAGACCTTGAAGTAGTTGCTCTGCAAGGGCCGTGGCTTTTGTGGCGCGATGGTAACGATGCTTCGTGGGTGTCAGTTGTTGATGTGTGCAGAGGGTCCCTGGTTTGAGCCCAGGTAGGGGCGAGGAGAGGAACGGAAGCTATATTGTTACACACACAAGCAGAGATCATCCGTTCACCTACTCTGCCTCTCACAAAGACACGGCGGTTGCAAACAAAAATCTCTAATTTGTACTCGTCAGACCAAGGGAGAGATTTCCACCGGTCTAATGTTTATTGCTCATGTTTCTTGGCCCAAGCAAGCATTTCTTTGCAGCAATTCAACCATGAAGGCCTGATTCACGTAGTCTCCTCTGAACAGTTGATGTTGAGATGTGTCTGTTACTAGCATTTATTTGGGTTGCAATCTGAGGCTGGTAACTCTAATGAACTTATGCTCTGCAGCAGAGGTAATTCTGGGTCTTCCTTTCCTGTGGTGGTCCTCATGAGAGACAGTTTCATCATAGCTCTTGATGGTTTTTGCGACTGCACTTGAAGAAACTTTCAAAGTTCTTGAAATTTTCCGCATTGACGGACCTTCATGTCTTAAAGTCTTTGCTTATTTGAGATGTTCTTGCCATAATAAAGCTGGTTGAGAGAATGCCAAGAGTGTGCAAATCTGTCATCAAGGCAAAGGGTGGCTACTTTGAAGAATCTTAAATCTAAAATATATTTTGATTTGTTTAATACTTTTTTGGTTACTACATGATTCCATATGTGTTATTTCATAGTTTTGATGTCTTCAAAATGTAGAAAATAGTACAAATAAAGAAAAACCCTGGAATGAGTAGGTGTGTCCAAACTTCTGACTGGTACTGTAGGCCTACCTTGAAAATCGGACATTTCCTCAATTTGGTGCATAAAAGTCCTTGTAGTCCATTTATAAGTTATTAAATTTTTGATCCGTTTTCATGAGAGATTTGGCCTCTTTTGTTTGTTTCCGCAGCTTCAATTGAAGGGTGTTGCGCAACTCTGTGGCGTTAAAACCAGGTTATTATGACGACAACATCCAACGTTGGCTTCAACTTGGCTTTCCATACAAATCCGTCCATTACAAAAGGAACCAGTTTTTTGGTCACTTTCTCATTTTATAACAGCGATGGTGAGATTCATGCTACCACTATTCATGGCTCTATTCATGGTGCCTGCGTCGGCCATGTAGGCGACAGAAAAATCGTCATGCATGCATCCAATTTATTTAGTCAGGCAATGTCCCATTTATTCTCACATATTTTAGAATGTAATAATAATTAGAAAATCAATGCATTGGCAAGACCAACATTTTTTATTATTCTTAGTGCTAATGCCCTCCCTACTTGTTGGCCTTTTTGCCCTAAATGCATTATTCTTGAAGTGGTAATGGGGGATGTTATATATTAGGCGCTATATGTACAATTATGTAAATTATACAATTGTATAACATTGAGGTCAGTGAAAATAACAATTAAGTGCTTGGAAAAGTCCCTGAAAGTCCTTGAATTTGACTTGCCAATGTCTTAATGAACCCTGCTTAAAGGATTATAGTCCTAGTCCTATGTTGTTGTATAGCTGGAGTTATGGGCCAATTTGCATATATTCACACTTATTCCTCTAAGTGCACATGTGGAACTGCACGAAAATCCTTTTTATTTTTGTTTCAAACCATTTTGAAATGTTGATCCCATTATTTATAGAAAGACCCACATGCTCTCTCTTCCTCTCTCTCTTCCTCACTCTCTCTATCTCTTTCCCTCTCTCTAAAGTAAGAGGGCATCATATACTTGTGCAGGCTTGTCTTCCAGTCTCTTACCCACAGAGATGGTCCAGACAGCCATGATCTTGAGGCGAGCTTTGGTTCGGGAGTTGAAGCGGCTGTGGTGGAGGGGGTTTCTGATGGCGATGTAGCGGTCCAGAGAGATGGCACACAGGTGCATGATGGAGGCTGTGGAGAACAGCACATCCAGGTAGATCCAGATAGGGCACAGGTCTGAGGGCAGGGGCCACCAGTGGTCTGTAGGGGGGACACAGTGAAAACTCAATGAACTCTGGGAAATAGTTTTTTTGCGGATGTACTTTTTTTACAGAGGAAATTAAATACCAATTACAGCAAGCCTGTCTTGTAATGGGAATACCAGTTACACGATATATGTGTGACTTTCAGCACCTACCACATTTATTTTTATGGAATTAGTGTTGGTTGTAAAATGCATTTGCAGAGACAGTGAAGTTTTTATAAGAGTTGTTGGGTAGTAATAGCAACTAAAAAGCTTCTTATGAGGTGACCAAAACACATAAAATAGAATGACTCAGATGCGTGGAACACCTCCAAACCCTCTAAAACATAGTTTGTGTGTGTGTGTTATAAAGTAAGTCTGATGTTCACACACACAGCGCAAAGCAGCCTTTCTCAGAATGTACAAGGCAGTTTAGAGAGGCCCCTGTGCCCTATCTTTTGAGAAACTGTAGCTACATCCCCCATACAGACACAACTAAATACAACCTCCAAATGAAAAGAGTACACAGTAAAAGTGCAGAATAAAGACCAGGCAGTAGAATGTGATAATAAGCTGGAGATAGGGAATCTCACTGTTGGCATGTGAGATGTGGTAGTTACACTGTTTCTCCATTCTCCCATTTATCCTCCTCTATTTCTATTTCTCTCTGTTGGGAGGTCACAGACTCCCTCACTCCTCTCCTCTCTCCTGAAGGAGAGCCTTACGTAAAGCCTGTTTATTTGGACTGATTGTCACGGACTGACAGCCCTATGTCTCTCTCTTTCTCTTCCTTCCTCTCTATCTCTCTGTCATCACACTTCATCACTCTTTCTCACTTCTCTCTTTCCTCTCCGATGGAGGTGGAAAAGGATTAGACCTCCAGCAATGCTAATGCCTCTTTCTACATCTTTTTATCAGCAACTCTCTCTCTCACCTCTCTCTCCATCTCTTACCTCTCTCTCACCTCTCTGAAGTGGGAAGTCATTAGACCTCAAGCCGTCCCAGCATGCACTTCTCTATCGTATAAGATATTTTGGTCTGCCCATCTGAGTGCCATAATGGATGGAGGGAAGAGAAAGAGAGGTAAGAGTGAAGATATAGGGAAGGGGGAGGAAAATGGACCCAGTCTATGTTTGCAGATTAGGATCTTATAATGATGATGATGTGCCTCCTGTGGCCTGTATAGTCTAGTACCTTCCCTACACGATTTTGCCATGAATTTTCCTGATCGGGGTGAAATCCTATGAACTTGGGCTAGGACCAGTACGTTGGGACTCGCGTAGTTTGAGCGGGTCAAGGACGCACCGATGATGGCTGTTCTGTTCTCCAGACCCCTGTCGGATATCCTGATATGTTGGTTGTACATCTTGTGCTACAATGTGATTTGGCAAGGACTGCTGCCAATAGCCGATGAGCACTCAGCATGTGAGACCAAAATAATGATAGCGAAGAGGAAAGCAACAACAACAAGCACTGTGTGGACCGAGTTGATGGAAGACAGATTGGTTCAGCTGTGGAGAGAAATCCGGTGCTCCGGATTTTGCTCATTTAGACCATTTGGTTGGTCCTTAAGTGAAATCTCGACCCACAAGAGGCACAGGGCCATGCAAATGGCCCCATTATTATTTTATACAAGTCTATATTCTGCACCTCTGTCTCTTTTTTGATGTTTCTACACATAACAATGTGCACACTAATACAGCAGCTTACTGTTTTTTCCTACGCCAACTGAGAAACGCAAGGCAGGATCAACTAGGGAATCATCGTGTGATGCGAGCACACGCATGCTGGGGTTTGATGATGGACAGAATGAAAGATTTGGGAAAATGTGAGCAAGTTAAGATTTTAGAAGTCGTGTAGTGTATGACCAGCAGATCCTGCCTGATTTGGCTCCATCCCACCCTGTAGGATTTAGCCTAAATGAGTCTTTCTGACCTGCAACCATGATGCTGGTCTAAGGCCAGGCAGAGCA
Source organism: Salvelinus namaycush (assembly GCF_016432855.1). NCBI lineage: Eukaryota > Metazoa > Chordata > Actinopteri > Salmoniformes > Salmonidae > Salvelinus > Salvelinus namaycush. Next base: position 26,641,464 of record NC_052319.1, on the reverse strand, counting down.
GCCACAGTCAATTACCCCTCAACGCTTTTTGAAAAGAAGTCTGCTGAAAAGGGACCTATTTTCACTCCTTTCAAAAACTCAAAAGCACTTGACACTGAAGCATTTCACAGCTCCGGCAGAGAAGTGCACACGCTCGTCTGTACACCCTAAGAAAGAGGACAAGTCGGGTGAAGTTATAATTTTTTTCGCTTGTCCGCCTGCTGTACCCAGTGGGGTAAAAACGGGAAACAAAACAATATTGACTGACGGAAGCAGAAGAGAGCCCAGAGGCAGGGAATCCAGGGAAGCAGCCTTTATCCACAGAGGGAGGCTGTATATTTTCATACAGATATTGGCAGGGGCATCAATCTGGGCACTGGAGATAAATGAAAGAGCTTTTCTCCTCAAACTCGCTGACAGCTTCAGGCTTGCTTGCCTTCCCCCTGACCAAAGCTGGATTTGTGTTTCCTACCAAACAGAGAGCAGGGTGGAGGGAGAGAGGGGGAGAAGAGTGGTAGAGAAGGGGAAAGAGGACGAGTAAAAGATAAAGTGAGAGGAGAGGGGCATAGATGGAGAGAAAACAAAGAGATGGAGAGCTAGAGACCTGCATGACCACAAACTGTATATACACCAAGTCTTTCATCAACGACTCAGACATAAAGAGTCGCTCCAGAGACCGCTAAAGGATTTGTTCAATTATGTGGACCCAACCGGCATAGAGAAATCTGAACAGGGTTTTTCTCTCTACCCCTGTCTTATTTACTTCCTCAAGGCTGCCATACTGTATGTCAGTGGTGAATTGTAAATAGTGTATTTCTAATGTGTTTCTCTATAATCTCTCTTTCTCTCTCTCCCTTTCTATCCTCCTCCTCCTCCTCCTCCTCCTCTCTCTCTCTCTACCGCTCTACATCAAAGAAATTCTAAAAGGTGCTCGTCACAGTCATTACCATACAGAATGAGTCTGACTTTATAAACCCTAAATCTCTCCACGAACACGTGAAATAAACTAATTGACATGAAAGCTCACAGAACTCTATTCCACCAGGGCCAGTACAATGGGGTAAAAATCTTGACACAATGACAGGTTATTCCAACATAATGTCTGTGTTCTGACAAAACCAATCCTGTATATTAGCTGGAAGATTGTGATTCTTATTCAGAACAGCAGGAGGCCTGCTCCTTTTGAGAAGATTACATTCACAGTTATTACATTCTGTTCAGAACCTAGAAACACACCATCAGACCATGTGAGTGTGTGTATGATGTTGAAACAGCCAGGAAATGTGTTTATAATAATAATGCAACGCTTCTATTCATCTTCAGGTGTGTCTTTAGAAAAAGAGATGGAGATAATTGGTGATGAGAGGGTGAAAACGGAAAGCTCTGAGATGGAAGAGAGTAGAAGGCAATTTGCTGATCATCAATTTGCTGAACAGTACAGCCTAAACAAACAAGTCACATGGGGGAGAGAGGTGAAGAGCAGAGCAGGGGGAGTGACTGACCAGCAGGGTAACCCGCAGATGTCTGGCGGCATTTTTATGAGATCCTATGCGACCTTATATTTTCTGTGGGCTGAATCCAAACTTGAGATGCATGGGCGTAACTTAAACCCTTTGTAAATGATGCATGGAAACTCAAATTCAATTCAAATCACTGTAACCTTGCAGATTAGATGAAAATGAGATCTGATGGGGCGAAAAATCTAACCATCTCTTCCCGCTTGCACTCTGTAACAGACATGTCTTATGATCTTCACCAATTCAGGCCAGTTAAGGGACGGGTCAAAATTTACTGCGGGCAGGGGTGGTCTAAAACAGGGGAGTGTTGTCAAACTTATTTTTATATATATATTTTTGCTTTGGGGATGGTTGTGCTTTTTTTCTTATTGAAGGCCAACATCCCGGAGTCACCTCTTCGCTGTTGATGTTGAGACTGGTGTTTTGCCGGTACTATTTAATGAAGCTGCCAGTTGAGGACTTGTGAGGCGTCTGTTTCTCAAACTAGACACTCTAATGTACTTGTCCTCTTGCTCAGTTGTGCACCAGGGCCTCCCACTCCTCTTTCTATTCTGGTTAGAGCCAATTTGCGCTGTTCTGTGAAGGGAGTAGTACACAGCGTTGTACGAGATCTTCAGTTTCTTGGCAATTTCTCACATGGAATAGCCTTCATTTCTCAGAACAAGAATAGACTGACGAGTTTGAGCCTGTAATCGATCCCACAAATGCTTATGCTCCAGATACTCAACTAGTCTAAAGAAGGCCAGTTTTATTGCTTCTTTAATCAGAACAACCATTTTCAACTCTGCTAACATAATTTGAAAAGGTTTTTCTAATGATCAATTAGCCTTTTAAAATGATAAATTTGGATTAGCTAACACAATGTGACATTGGAACATCAATGATGGTTGCTGATAATGGGCCTCTGGACGCCAATGTAGATATTCCATAAAAAATCAGCCATTTCCAGCTACAATAGTCATTGACAACATTAACAGTGTATAGACTGTATTTCTGATCAATTTGATGTTATTTTAATGGACAAAAAATGAGATTTTCTTTCAAACACAAGGGCATTTCTAAGTGGCCTCAAACTTTTGAACGGCAGTGTATATTTATTAAAATGTTAATATCATACAGTGGACACATAAGCCTATAGGCCTTTGCATGCAATGCCCTGATACATTTAGTGCTCAAATCTCTGACAACTGAACCATGAGGTGGACAATTATTGTTTTAGGAAAGTAGCCTAAAAACCAATACAAGTGCTACACATCGAAACACAAGGAATACTGCTTTTGTAATTTGTTATAGGCTGTTTTTAAGGTAACGTAAATGTGGCTCACTTGGCCAATATCCCTTGTTTATTGATGGTGCTGGCTGCACCAGACTGGATCTGAATGCATATGGGTGTCCGGTAAATGTATCAAATGTCTGGTGCATTAAAATCTTCCCTGTCATGTTGTCTGGTGCCAAATTTTCCTGAAGGAAACTCTGAAATGGCATATTGTTTTTATGAAGAATATTCGCTTGAAAATCTGTCGCCAATAGGATGGAAACGTAGCTAGTCAAGTGTCATTTTGATTATGCCTGCACCTCATGGTTCACCAGCAGCCCCACACATCTAAAGAATAAGCAACAAACCAAACAAGCTTGAAAGAATTGTACTTAAACTTCCCCCTTATACTCATCTGGAGGTTGAGCATTTTTCGTCTCTATCTCTGTAATCAAATCAAATTGTATTTGTTACATGCTCCAAATACAACAGGTATAGTAGACCTTAAAGTGAAATGCTTACTTACAAGCCCTTAACCAACAACACAGTTTTCAGAAAAATACCACCCTCCCAAAAAAAGAAATAAAAGTAACAAAGAGCAGCAGTAAAATAACAATAGCAAGGCTATATAGAGGGGTTCCCGGCACAGAGTCGATGTGCGGGGGCACCGGTTAGTTGAGGTAATTGAGGTAATATGTACATGTAGGTAGAGTTATGAAAGTGTCATTGCCTAGATAATAACAGAGAGTAGCAGCAGCGTAAAAGGGGGGGGGGGGGGGCAATGCAAATAGTCTGGGTAGCCATTTGTTTAGATGTTCAGGAGTCTTACGGCTTGGGGGTAGAAGCTGTTTCAAAGCCTCTTGGACCTAGACTTGACGCTCCCATACCACTTGCCATGCGGTAATGTGTCTGTATCTATGTAATTGTATATGTGCAGTACATTCGGAAAGTATTAAGACCATTTGACCTTTTCAACATTTTGTTACGTTACAGCCTTATTCTAAAATGTATATATATAAAGAAAACTCCTCATCAATCTGTACATACAATACCCAATAATGACAAAGCAAAAACAGTTTTTTAGAATTTTTTTTTTTAAATAAAAAATAAAAAACAGAAATATCTTATTTACATAAGTATTCAGATCCTTTGCTATGAGACTCAAAATTGAGCTCAGGTGCATCTTGTTTCTATTGGTCATCCTTGAGAAGTTTCATGAGTCCACATGTGGTAAATTAAATTGATTGGACATGATTTGGAAAGGCACACACCTGTCTTTATAAGGTCACGCAGTTGACAGTGCATGTCAGAGCAAAATCCAAGCCATGAGGTCGAAAGAATTGTCAGTAGAGCTCAGAGACAGGATTGTGTCGAGGCACAGATCTGGGGAAGGGTACCAAAACATTTATGCAGCATTGAAGGTCCCCAAGAACACAGTAGCCTCCATCATTCTTAAATGGAAGAAGTTTGGAACCACCAAGACTTTTCCTAGAGCTTGCCATTCGGCCAAACTGAGCAATCAGAAGAGAAGGGCCTCGGTCAGGGAGGTGACCAAGAACTCGATGGTCACTCTGACAGAGCTCCAGAGTTCCTCTGTGGAGATAGGAGAATCCTTCCAGAAGGACAACCATCTCTGAAACACTCCACCAATCAGGCCTTTATGGTAGAGTGGCCAGACGGAAGCCACTCCTCAGTAAAAGGCACATGACAGCCCTCTTGGGGTTTGACAAAAGGCACCTAAAGGACTCTAATACCATGAGAAACAAGATTCTCTGGTCTGATGAAACAAAGACTGAAATTTTTGGCCTGAATGCCAAGCGTCACGTCTGGCGGAAACCTGGCACCTATCCCTACGGTGAAGCATGGTTATGGCAGAATCATGCTGTGGGGGATCTTTTTCAGCGGCAGGGACTGGGAGACGAGTCAGGATCGAGGGAAGGATGAACGGAGAAAAATACAGAGAGATCCTTGATGAAAACCTGCTCCAGAGCACTCTGGGGCTAATGTTCACATTCCAACACGACATCGACCCTAAGCACACAGCCAAGACAACGCAGGAGTGGCTTCGGGACAAGTCTCTTAATGTTCTTGAGTGGCCCAGCCAAAGCCAGGACTTGAACCCGATCAAACATCTCTGGAGAGCCTTGAAAATAGCTGTGCAGCGGATCTGCAGAGAAGAATGAGAGAAACTCTCTAAATACAGGTGTGCCAAGCTTGTAGCGTCATACCCAAGAAGACTCGAGGCTGTAATTGCTGCCAAAGGTGCTTCAACAAAGTACTGAGTAAAACGTCTGAATACTTATGGAAATGTGATATTTCAGTTTTTTATATGTAATACATTTGCAAAAAATTCAAAAAGCCTGTTTTTGCTCTGTCATTGTGGGGTATTGTGTGTAGATTGATGAGGGGAAAAGGACAATTTTAGAATAAGGCTGTAACGTAAGAAAATGTGGAAGAAGTCAAGGGGTCTGAATACCTTCCAAATGCACTGTATCATCTCATCATCAGCTGTTAACTTTTTTCTTGTGAAAAAGTTGCTGCATTATAGCCTATAGGGTTCAGTAATAATAGGTCTAATATATGCAGTATGAATGAACGTCTAATTTACACATGTCCATCTGTCTTCACTCGTCCCTTCTGCAGATTCAGTATTATGGCTAGTGCTATCGGCTTTCGGGGTCACCTATTTATTTTTTAATTGTTAAGATTATTATTTTCTTTAATTGCAGCTGCAGAATTTTTAAACAAGCATATCCTTAGAATACCGTTGCTTTAAATCAATGTGCATGTGGGCACACGCTGGGCACACACGTAAGTTCAACGTTTAATTTTAATTTACATTTCGTTGAGTTTTCAACTAATGTGAATTCAACCAAAATACCCTTAAGTTGATTACTTTTTGCAAATCCAATCACTTTTGCACATTTATTCAAGATTTTGGGGGGTTGAAATGACATGTAACCAACATTGATACAAACAGTTTTTACCCAATGTGAAGCACCATTCCCAGAAAGTTGTGGGAAGGTTGTATGCAAAATAACCATAGAACAACTACGCTCTCAACAAGCTCTAAGAAACATATGGTTCTCAGAACGTTATGTGCGAGCTGGGTAATCGCTTCAGGAAAAAGTTTGGAAAACCAATTATCCTACTAAGGCTCTTGTATGTTGTTTCTGTATATTCTGTTTATGTCTCTCTTGTTGTCTTTCTCGATTTAATTGTTTAATTTCAAATGCTTTATTGGCATGAGTGCAAGATACAATTTTGTTGTTGAATTTAAACGAAACTAACTTGGTTATAGAGTGATATGAATGTTGTAGAATGTACTAGAGTGACTGAGAGTCACATACATAATTTCATAGCCCTGTGGCCACTGACCTTGACACGAACACAAAGCAACAAAACACGATAACCAATGAGAAAATCTAGGAAAGAATACAGTGGATAGGAGCAGACATTTAAGGAGGTAGTTGTCTCTTTCCATCTGTCCATGTCTGTCTCTCGCTCTGTCTCTCAATGTGTCTATTGCTCTGTCTCTCGCTCTGTCTCTCAATGTGTCTATTGCTCTGTCTCTCGTTCTGTCTCTAATTCACTCATTTCCTCTGAGACCTTTGACTTTTGCTGCAGTTTGGTGTTTCAGGTAACATTAGTAGTCATCTTGGGTATTCTGACTGAGCTTGAATCCCAGTTCATTTGGAAACATCAGATTAGCTTCACCACAACACCTGTAGTTACAATCTATACCCTCACACGTCAGAGAAATGTCAAAATAGAAGGGAAGACACCAGTCTTTCTACATTGTTTACACATTCTACAATTCCACATAATATTCAGAGAATGAAGCTGACACGTACAGTCCATCTACTGTGTGCCATACTATTTATGTCATAAAGTGTTCTGCATTCATTTTCACCCAACCAAAGACAATTTCTCAGTCATCAGTAATTGCTGTCTGGTCCACAGGTTCATAGTTTGGATAACTGAGATTTCTTAACAACGACCCTGAGAGTACAATGCAGTATGTGTCACACTTGCACACCTCACACAGTGAGGCCAATAGTTACAACGCTTGAGTCAATGGATGAGAGTCATGGCAACCAGTCATTTGGATTTAAACTGGGGTTCATCATCACCCTGGTAACAGCATTTATGTCTGACGTGTTCCCAAATTGTCTATCACCGTGGATACAGTGTTCATTACTGATATCCTGTATTATTCTGGGGTTCAATAGCAGTATTTTTTTGTTTGATACCAGGTTCTTAAAAGCCAATACTGACTGTGTGTGTGTGTGTGTGTGTGTGTGTGTGTGTGTGTGTGTGTGTGTGTGTGTGTGTGTGTGTGTGTGTGTGTGTGTGTGTGTGTGTGTGTGTGTGTGTGTGTGTGTGTGTGTGTGTGTGTGTGTGTGTGCGTGCGGTGCATGCATGTGTACAATCTGTCATGGTTGATGCCCCCATTCCTGGTCTTGACGTTGGTGTAATAGGGTTTTATAACTAGTTAGAGGAGGACTGGAAGCAGTCAGAGACTCCAAAAATAAACACACAGCCATATAAATAAATACATCCCCCAATCCACTACCTCTGCCTCTAACTGCAGCATTTACACAGTAAAGCGCTGGTGGGCTCCAGTAGGTAGAATTTGAAACACGGGGCCTGTACCAATAATACAGACGCATAAACAGTGGATCAGAAACAAACTATCAAATATCCATGACCATGACATCATGTACCAAAGAACCCCAAATGAGGGTAGTTATGTAGCTCAAATAACGGTGGGAGGATAAGCAAGAAAAGATGTTCACCTCTCTTGATCTCTCCATTTCTCTTTCTCGGTCTGTTTTCTAAATTCTTTCTCAAACTGCCCCCGTATCAAACACCTATACATTCAGTCAGCCTCCTCTTCTCTCTGTCTCTCTCTTTCTCTCCCTTTCTCTCTCTCTCGCTCTCTCTCTCTGGTCCCTCTTTAGTCCCGTTTATACCTGGTGCTAACATGTGTCCTTTGTCCTGATCTTGTCTACATTCTATTTTTGCCCACATTTCCCAAAATGTGTTTACGCATGGTATTAAAATGTGTCTGTTATCCACCCACTGTGTCTGCACTGTGAACAGATTTCCTGGTCCCTTATGCAAATTATTTCACAGCTATTCTTTCAAAATAATATTTATTTATTTATTGTAAGACACATATTGATGTTCTCAGTCAATGGTACCATCTGCCAATGATTTTTGAGGGCAAAATAATCATGATTTAAATAGTTTCTCTATCCCAATCTGTCGACACTTGTAAGATATCCAGACACAATGTGTGTCTGACTATCTCCAGAGGTGGGCAGGATGATCTGATCACAATCAGATCACAATATGTATTTTGATTGTCTACACCTTTCTAAAAATGTGGGCACAATCAGAATGTGGACAAGATCAGGACAAAGGATGCAAGTTAAAACCAGGTATAAACAGGGCTTCTGTCTCGTCCTTCTCTTCCCTCTGTCTCTCTCTCTCGTTCAGATGTTTCTCTCCCAGTCCCTCCCTTGATTGAAGCATCAGGAGCTCTATCATTCCCATCTCTTGTCTTTCGCTCTAGAAACCAATTTGTTTATTTTCCTCCTCTTGTATCTCTCCGTCTGTGAATTACCTGAGGGGTATACTACAAAGCAGCATCGATGAGTTAGCCAGCTAACTTTGATAAACAACCAGAAACGTATGTGTTTTTGGTTGTTAAGTAGACCATGCCCATTTTAAGTTTATATCTTAAATAAATAATTTCAGAATATTTAGGCAAGTTAGCAGGCTAACTCCTTGATCCTGCATTGGTGTATACCCCTCTTTTGCCCTGCTAACACATCTGGTTCTCTGAGAGCAGATAATGACAAGGCTTTGTTTTGTGTTTGGTCGTGTCTGAGAAGAAGCTGCTGAGACTCAGTCGTTCCTTCATTTTTTTGTCCTTTAGCAGACGCTCTTATCCAGAGCGACTTAAAGGAGCAATTAAGTGCCTTGCTCAAGGGCACTGTCAGGTTTTGGCCAGGACTGTTCAGGTTTTGGTCACTAGATGTCCCCATTGCACCTTTTTTGTACCTTTTGTTTTTTCCTTGCTCTAATTATTGTTTGCACCTGTGTGTCGTTCCCTTGTTAGTATTTAAACCCTGTGTGTTCCTCAGTTCTTTGCTCAGTGTTTGTATGTTAGCACCCAGCCCCAGCCCCAGCCCCAGCCCCAGCCCCAGCCCCAGCCCCAGCCCCAGCCCCAGCCCCAGCCCCAGCCCCAGCCCCAGCCCAAGCCTTGTTGTGAACATATATTTCTCTTATTGGATTTTCCAGAGGTTCTCTGGTTTAGTTCTTGTGTATTTTTGAGTAGTCTTTTGAGGTTTGTTTTTCCCTGCTGTTTTTACCACTTTGTGGAGTGTCTTTGTATTTTGGAGGATATCCATTTTGTGCCTCTTGGCTTTATTTTGGACGTGGTGGATTTATATTCTTTGCCTGAAGATCTTGTCCTTTTATTAAACCACCATCTCTAGTACTGCTGAGTCTGCCTCATCTTCTGGGTTCTGCTGACTATTAGTGACTGTTTCTCTCACCGGGTCCTGACAGGCACTTCAACAGATTTTTCACCTAGTCAGCTTTGGGATTCAAACCAGTGACCTTTCTGTTACTGGCCCAACGATCTTAACCGCTAGGCTACCTGCCACCCTAATTCTCATACTGGCTGCTCTTTTGAATCTTGTTTTGCTGCTGCTGGCTTGACCTGAAATTTCCCCCATGTCTGGTTAAACGTCTGAGCACAAACCAAGTTTTCTCCCTAACCACAGAACCACTCATCTCTCTCTCTTTGTTCTCTCTCTCTCTCCATCTTTCTCTCTATCTCTCTCTAGTCCATCACCCAGGGGATTAGGTCTATTTTTACCAAGGGGGTAATCTTCTTCTATAAAGACAGTCTAAAGAGCGAGGGTCAAAGAATTTTAGGGGGTTATATGAAACACATTTCCCCTTAGTTAAGCATTAGTCTTTGTGTTTTTGAAGACAGAAGTTTTTGACGGGCAGGTATGCCATGTTCTGTTGCCGATGGAGTAAGTGTGCTCTAGTTTCTTGGCTAGATCATGACATAGAGAATTAATCATTGTCTTCCTACTGGGCACAGATATCAGTTCAATGTCTAGTTTTGATTGACTTTTAGTTGATTTTCATGTGAAATTAAAACATTTCATTTAGGTAAAAGTTGTTTGAAAAAAGATGAAATACCCTTATGTTGATTATTTTTTGCAAATCCAATTAGTTTTCCATGTTGATTCAACGTCATCGCATAGATTTTCTGGGGAGGAAATTACGTGGAAACAATGTTGATTCAACCATTTTTTGCCCAGTGGGTTATGACTAAAAAGAGGTCTCTGTTTTTCTCTGTCATGCACCCCTCTAAGAGCGAAACAGTACATGAGCGGAAGCAAAACAAAGCAAAGGAAAGGAGAGCGATTAAAGCCATGAAAGTGGTGGAGGTGGGAGACACAAACCAGGTATCAGGATCCTGACATAACCGAGAAGAGAGAGAGACAAATCAATAAAGAGATTAAATCATTTCCTTATTTCCAGAGGGCAGTAGAGCTGAATGAGTGGCGAGGCTGAAGAAAGGTGCTGTCTTCCTGTCTAACAGTCCCACAGGACAGGACTGGAGGGTCTGGCTAACCTCCATTAAGACCATAACAGAGTACTCTGTTCTCATGAACATCCAGACGTCGCCTTTGGTGACCACTCAGCCCAGTTAAAAGTGTCTATAAAACAGAGTGATTGATTATAACTCAGTGGACCATGAAGGCTTTAATCTCGCAAGCCTTCTAAGAATGGCTGTCAGGTGAGACTATTCATGTTCATCTTCTACCCTACCTTGAATCAGAGCCCTGTGGTGCTGTAATCTGGTGTCACATCACCAAAAGGCAGACAATTAATAAACCCTCACATAATCTATGGCAATGGCAAGTTAATAAAGTATTGGTTGACTATGAACACTGTTCAAAGGGTAAAACCTAATTTATATGCATTCATACGAATCAAGACGTCTAATCGCCAACAGCATGTAATGGACAGACAGGCCTGTAATACAGTTGTTGTTCTCTCTGTAATGAAAAGATTCTCTGTTTGCTCAGTCTTTTCATGTGCCAGATGAATCCAATCCACTGTGGGCAATTTAGCGACAAAGTAGCAACACAAGAAAATAATGACAAAGTATCTGACGAGTTTCTGTTGGCATCCCAACGTTTAATGGGTTCCTTTGTCTGCTTATTAAAGGGGAACATCTAATAAGCAGCAGAGGTCGTACTTTTCACAGAAGCACACTTCCTTCAGACTAATTTACTACACTCCTCATTTTCATGCAAATGAGGTCCCTACTTAGGGCTTAAAGCTCCTTATAGAATCAGACTTGTGACATTTACACATTTAGAAAGGCACGGAGAGGGACTTAGGAAACAACAGACTAACTCCAATCCCCGGAGAAGCTGGGAAAGAGAGAGAGAGAGAGATCTATTCAGAGAGTCAGCACTCTATTCAGTCCTCTCCACTCCACGGTTCAGGTGAAAAAAATGATGGTGACATTCATTACTTGCACAAAGCATTGTGGGTATGTGGTATGTTCACCAGACCAGATGGGGGTGGAGGCTTCTAGTAAGGGGGCCATAAATCAAAATACAAAGCCATATAGGCAAATATCTGACAGCTTCCATAGTATGACTGTACATGTCTATCCAGCTTCCAGAGTAAAGTTCTCTCTAAGGGATGCTCGCAATATAGCCCATATTCAGTAACAATCCCAGTAATTGGTACGTTCAATGCTACCAGTTTATTAGGTACACCCGTCTAGAACAGGGTCAGACCCCGCCTAGCCTCCAAAGTAGCCTGAATTCTTCGGAGCATTCTACACAATGTCGGAAACGTTCCACAGTTGCTGCAGATTGGACAGTGGTACATAGGTGCTCCCGAGTGGCGCGGTGGTCTAAGACACTGTATCTCAGTGCTAGAGGCATCAATTCCAGGCTGTATCACAACCAGCTGTGATTGGGAGTCCCATAAGGCAGTGCACAATTGTCCCAGCGTCATCCGGGTTAGGGTCATTGTAAATAAGAATTTGTTCTTAACTGACTTGCCAAGTTAAATAAAGGGGAACAAAATAATTCAACATTCATGCTGTGAACAGCCCGTTCCATCTCATGTCAAATATGTTCTATTGGGTTGAGGTCTGGGGACTGTGCAGGCCAATCAAGTAAACTGAACTCGCTGTCATGTTCCAGGTAATGTTTTTCCACTCCTCAATTGTCCAGTGTTGGTGATCGCGTGCCCACTGGAGCCGCTTCTTCTTGTTTTGAACTGATAGGAGTGGAACCCTGTGTGGTCATCTGCTGCAATATAGCCAATCTGTGAAAAGGATCAACAAGTTGGGCATTCCGAGATGCCTTTCTGCACACCATTGTTGTTCTGTTTATGGACCGCCTGTTAACTTAGAAGATTCTTGCCATTCTTCTTCGACCTTTCTCATCAAGTAGCTATTTTCGCACACAGGACTGCCAAAAAACTGGATGTTTTTTGTTTGTCGCACCATTCTCGGTAAACACTAGAGACTGTTGTGCGTGAAAAGCCCAGGAGGACGGATGTTTCTGAGATACTGGATCCGGTGCTCCTGGCACCGGCGATCATACTGTACCACTCTCAAAGTTGCTTAGGTCACTTGTTATGGCCATGCTAACATTCAATAGAACAGTAACAAGATGCCTGTCTGTCTCCTTTACAGTGATGTGACTCACTGCCTGTAGGAGCGATACATTTTTGTGAACAGGTTGGTGTAGGTAATAAACTAGCCGGTGTATATAACATATAAATATAACCAAAATATCAACACATTGCAAAACCACAACCCCAAAATGTATTGAATTAAAATTCTCCAAATATTTCTCTGGCTCTTATTGAGCCACTTGTGAAACCAAATAGCTGGAGTTTCCACGCATGACTTAATCATTCTAACAATTTTAATAATAATGTTAAACAACCAACTATTTCTGTACAACACAACAATGAAGAATGTCAGCCCCAGCATACATTGATAATGATAAGATTTTGGGAGATTGTTAGACTTCAGTGCAGCTTTCGATATCATTGATCATAACATATTGCTGAAAAAACGTGTTATGGGTTAACATCCTCTGCCTTATCATGGATTGAGTGTTACCTATTCAATAGAACACAGAGGGTTTTATTTCATGGAAGCCTCTCTAATGAAAATTCGTTTGAGTGTGGTGTACCACAGGGCAGCTGGCTTGACCCATTATTGTTTTCTGTTTTTACTAATGCCCTTCCACTGACCTTGAATAAAGCCTGTGTTTCCATGTATGCTGAACAGTATACACGTCGGCTGCAACAGTAAAATAAATAACTGACACCTTTAACATAGAGCTCCAGTCAGTTTTAGATTGAGTAACTAGAAATAGGCTGGTGCTAAATATCTCAAAACTAAAACATTATTTTTGGGACAAATCACTCACTCAAACCTAAACCTCATCTGGATCTATTATTGAATAATGTGGCGATTGAGCAAGTTGAGGAGACTAAACTGCTGGCTGTTACCCTAGATAGCAAGATATCATGGTCAAAACATATAGACTCAATGGTTACTAAAATAGGAAAGAGGTCTGCTTTCTTGACATCTCAGTCAACCAAACATTTTTTTTTAGGCAAGAAAAACATAAGCAAATTGCAGTTTGTCCAGAAGAGAGCAGCATGCATTGCATTTAGATGTACACGGAAGGTGAATGTCAATGACATGCATTTCAATCTCCTGGTTCAAAGTTGAGGAGAGATTGATTGCATCACTGTTGGTCTTTGTGCGAGGTGTTGATGTGTTGAAGGTGTCTGTTCAAGCAGTTGGCACACAGTTCGGACACTCATCGGTATCAAACAACACGTGCAACCAGAAGTCTCTTCACAGTCCCCAGGTCCAGAACAGAGGCTGGGAAGCAAACAGTATTAAATAGAGCCGTGACTAAATGGAACTCTCTGCCACCCCAGGTAACTCAAGCTAGTAATAAAACCAGATTCAATAACCAGATAAAAGAGCACCTCATGGCACAACAGGGACTGTGAAGAGACACACAGACATTGTTTCATGTTTGGACCCCAGAAAGAGAAGCGTCTGCCTCGGCAGCAGCTAATTTGGGATCCTAATAATTATGAAATACATACTAAATAGTACAATAAATAAATTAAGAGTTTCATTCCAAAACGCTATATATCCATTTTCAGAAATGTAGGTAAATGAGCTTTTATTGTTTAAATAAATTATGAAAGAGATTGGTGTGTTTTTTTCACTATCTAATCATTGTATGGGGTTGTTCAATGACAGACCTATTTATTTCAAATCTATCACTTGATGGTTTTATTTCAGATGCCTCACTCAGAGAAATAAGTAGTACTGCTAGGTTTTACACAGTCAAATGTAACAAATAATTACATTTTTAATAAAGAACTGTACACATGATACATTTGTGACTACAATATTGAATTAAAAAAAAATATAATAACTCAATACAGTAATAGGAGATATGTATGTAAAACATTTACATTTGACATTTTAGTCATCTAGCAGATGCTCTTATCTAGAGCGACTTACAGTACCTGCATTCTTCTTAAGATAGCTAGGTTAGACAACCAAATCCTGTACAGTCAAATATACAGGATACGACCATTCCATTCCAGCTAAGCAATGGATATATAGCATTTTGCAAAAAAAACATTTTCATACAAATCTAAAATCTATGAATACAAAATCTGAGAACAGTAATGTAAATGTCAAATATACAAAACACACTCTTGTTTATAGACTTTGTAAGTATTATGATGTAATTCTCTGTTTTCTGTTTTTTTGTACGTCTTTACTGTGCTGTGTCTGAAATCATTAAAATCCAGACAGAAAATATTTACACAAGAAGCCACCTAATATCACACAGTCAAACTCTTCAGTCATTTAGTAAGTTCACCATTCTGCGATTCTCATCGTTTTAAACATCGCACGGTGTTTCAACACAACGGCTCTTTATGTCATCGTTTTTATCTGAGCAGTCAACGCCCAAATGTTTTTCTAAAGTAATCTGGTATCATTTCATTTAAATCCAATAAGCAAAAAATAAAACTGTACCAATCTTCATGTTAAACTACCTCTACAAATAAAAACCAAAGTGTGCAAGCCAAAGACAAATGTAAATGTTTAACCAAACAATGAGACAATAAAGTTTTGAACTTGAGCTGGAACTCACCATAGAGAATTGTCACCATGGAGATGGGCATGACCAGGATGCCCAGCAGCATGTCGGCGACAGCCAGCGACATCAAGAAGTAGTTGGTGGCGTTCTGGAGCTTCTTCTCCAGAGACACTGCGATGATGACCAGGATGTTACCCGTCACTGTAACGGCGATGACCGCCAGGATCAGCAAAGCAGCCCAGTTCTTGTCCACTGCTGTCATCCCCTTCACACACTGCGATGATTCCAGAATCCTTGCTTCATCACTGTAAACCCTGCCGCTATGCGTCCAGTTGCCTGGCGGAAAGTCATGCACATTGCCGCCATCATTCCCGTTACACCCATTTGAAAAATTCCTGCTTTTATTTCCCAGAAGTCCCTCTGGACCATTAGGCCAAGGGTCAGGGTCGGGGTCAAAGGACGGAAGCGTTATGGCTCTGACGGCAGAAGAGATCAACTCCGATACGTTCCCATGCAGGTTCATTATGTCAGTCGCCATACACCTCCAGCACGTGCCTTACAATGACACACTAACTCTTACAAGTCTGTTACGTGGTGAGAGAGGAGCAGAGAGGGATAGGTCTGGTCCTTAAGAGTCTCCACATGCTCAGAGCTCAAAGTCAACCCTCATAATGTCTGTCAGTGTTAAACTACATGTGGGATTAAGTCAGAGGAGGCTATCCATGGGTACAGACTTCACCTCTGTTAATTCTTGAAGTAGTCGTAGCTAATGACGGACGGAAACGGAGAGCAACAATAACTTGGCAAAACTCCCCCGAACAATAGAGAGCTCTATGACTTTCGCTCTGTTCCAAGTATTCCAAACCGGAGGGCAATTACCCTAAGCACGATTTCTCACATTCAATCCTTTTCTCAGGTCCACATTATTACCTGTTGATCAAAGAGGTTGAATCCATTTGAAATCAGGAAAGTATAATGATAAGAATGTGCTCAACTCTAGTGTGCCAGTTTGGACAGAAGGTATCCACACTGTCAGAAGGCAGCGATCGCTCGGTTTAAACCTGACGTCGTCATTTCAATGGAGAAGATGAGACAGGAGGTATGTGTGTGTGTCAGGAAATCCTCAGGTGTCTCTGCTGCGCTCGCTAGGAACTGCACCTGTGTGTGTGAGTGCTATGGAGATGGATCAACAGCATAATGAGTGACGACAGGTGTCACAGACACTCTTCCTCCCTTTCTTACTGTCACACACACACACACTTCCAGCCAGGTCCGCCCTCTGTGCTGGGAAGGTGGTGAGTTTCGCCGGATGTGATGGATGGAAAATGGTGGTTTGGGAAAAACAGTCACACTGAAAACATTCCTCTACCTTTATTCCGTTTCTCCTTTTTTTCTTCCATATTCCTTCAGCCCTTTAGTCCAGCCTCTACAGAGCCCAGATCGTTTTGTTTCCTCTTTGACAAAAGACAGGGTCTTCAGGTCCCCTGATTATTAGGAAGTCCCCTACAGCTCTACATCTCACCTCAGCCACCAGTCACTGAGCACTACTCCACTGTGTGCCGTTTCTTCTCTCTCACACACACACACTCACATGCGCTCTCTCTGCCTGCCTCACTCTCTCTCTTTCTCTCCCTCCCTCCCTCACTCTCTCTCTCTCTCTCTCTCTCTCCCTGCCTCTCGTTCGCTCTCCCTGCCTCTTTCTCTCTCTCGTTCGCTCTCCCTGCCTCACTCTCTCTCTCTTCCTGCCTCTCGCTCTCCCTGCCTCACTCTCTCTCTGTTCTGCTCCCCTCTCCACGTACCTCTCTCTCTTCCTGTTTCACTCACTCTCTCTCTGTCTCCCTCTCTTTCTCTCTTTCTCTCTGTCACTCTCACACAGGGCAGGCTTTCTGTACTGTATTTCAGGCAGCTCTCCCTCCTGGCACATTCCAGGGTAGGTCTTCAGTTTACACACAGTAGCTTTAGGAGTTGTTCTGTGAGAGCTCATAAAGGTATTGCTTCGCAGTGAGAAATCAGTTGAATCCAGGCAGCGTAGTGTGCATACAGGGTTCTTTCTGAGCAGTGTCTGTGCCGAGTACCACAGAGCAAGAGAACACCCTGTTGTGCACGAACCCCCCTGTTGTGCCCACCAAAGGACCACCTCATTCCTCCCACTCTGGGGTCTCTCACATACTCGCTCAAACAGAAACATGTAGGAAGACATAAAGTACAAGCACACCCACACACACACCCACACACACACATTACATATTTAGATACATACTCAAGCATACATAAACTCAGCAAAAAAAGAAATGTCCCTATTTCAGGACCTTGTCTTTCAAGGATAATTTGTAAAAATCCAAATGTCTTCGCAGATCTTCAATGTAAAGGGTTTAAACACTGTTTTCCATGCTTGTTCCATGAACCATAAACAATAAATGAACATTCACCTGTGGAACGCTCGTTAAGACACTAACAGCTTACAGACGGTAGGCAAATAATGTCACAGTTATAAAAACTTAGGACACTAAAGAGGCCTTTCTACTCACTCTGAAAAACATCAAAAGATGCCCAGGGTCACTGCTCATCTGCGTGAACATGCCTTAGGCATGCTGCAAAGAGACACGAGGACTGCAAATGTGGCCAGGGCAATGAATTGCAATGTCTGTACTATGAGTCGCCTAAGACAGCACTACAGGGAGACAAGATGTACAGCTGATCGTCCTCGCAGTGGCAGACCACGTGTAACAACACCTGCACATGTTCGGTACATCCAAACATCACACCTGCGGGACAGGTACAGGATGGCAACAACAACTGCCCGAGTTACCCCAGGAACGCACAATCCCTCCATCAGTGCTCAAACTGTCCGCAATTAGCTGAGAGAGGCTGGACTGAGGGGTTGTAGGCCTGTTGTAAGGCAGGTTCTCACCAGACATCACCGGAAACAACGTTGCCTATGGGCACAAACCCACCGTCGCTGGACCAGACAGGACTGGCAAAAAGTGCTCTTCACTGATGAGTCGCAATTTTGTCTCACCAGGGGTGATGGTCGGATTCGCGTTTATCGTCGAAGGAATGAGCGTTACACCGAGGCCTGTACTCTGGAGCTGGATCGATTTGGAGGTGGAGGGTCCGTCATGGTCTGGGGTGGTGTGTCACAGCATCATCGGACCGAGCTTGTTGTCATTGCAGACAATCTCAGCGCTGTGCGTTACAGGGAAGACATCATCCTCCCTCATGTGATACCCTTCCTGCAGGCTCATCCTGACATGACCCTCCAGCATGACAATGCCACCAGCCATACCGCTCGTTCTGTGCGTGATTTCCTGCAAGACAGGAATGTCATTGTTCTGCCATGGCCAGCGAAGAGCCCGGATCTCAATCCCATTGAGGGTCTGGGACCTGTTGGATCGGAGGGTGAGGGCTAGGGCCGTTCCCCCCAGAAATGTCCGGGAATGGGGTAGCAGAGTGGTGTAACATCTCACATGAAGAACTGGCAAATCTGGTGCAGTCCATGAGGAGGAGATGCACTGCAGTACTTAATGCAGCTGGTGGCCACACCAGATACTGATACTGTTACTTTTGATTTTGACCACCCCTTTGTTCAGGGACACATTATTCCATTTATGTTAGTCACATGTCTGTGGAACTTGTTCCGTTTATGTTTCAGTTGTTGAATCTTGTTATGTTCATACAAATATTTACAGATGTTAATTTTGCTGAAAATAAACGCAGTTGACAGTGAAACAGTGACATTTCTTTTTTTGCTGAGTTTATATTTAGATACATACTCAAGCATGGATAGATGTACTGTATGCATGCAGGCAGACAGGTACAAGGAACATAACAGCCCCACTCAGACCTTTCTCTGAAGCCAACAGCATGACCTTGAGTCATGAGAGCGATAACGGAAATACAAGGATACAATTGGATTAATATAAATGATGTATAGTTATATGAAAGAGATTAAAAAAAAAGTTTGTTTAACCAGGCAAGCCAGTTAAGGACAAATTCTTATCTACAATGACGGCCTACACTGGCCAAACCATTGTGCACCGCCCTATGGGACTCCCAATCACGGCCGGTTGTGATACAGCCTGGATTCAAACAAGGGTGTCTGTAGTGACACTTCAAGCACTGAGATGCAATGCCTTAGACCGCTGTGCCACTCAGGAGCCCATATTCATGGTGACAGCCGGCACCACATAGTGACAGCCGGCACCACATATAGGGTGATCACATAGCAGCAAATATGTTGAATGAGCAACTAATGAGCATCGGAGAGCCTCACAAGTTCGACGAAAGAACCTTATCTTTCAATCTAATATGGCTATTTACTTACTTTTGTAGCTCTTTGTCAGAAGCACGCTTTTTGTAAGTAGTTAGGCCTAAAGGTCCTCTCCAAGTTTTTAGCTGGAATTTAGCCCGAAAGGATTTGAGAAATGTGACAATTGGCCTATGACATTGGCCTAGGTCTCGTCTTGCGCTGTGCAGAATATTAGATCTCAACAGTGATTGGAGACGTGTTTAACATCATCAGTACCACATCCTTATGATATATCTAAGCACAACATGACTGCAAGAGACATGTTGGAATGTCTGACTGAAATATGTGACAAATCAGCCTTTTTTTTACAAATTAGTGGTGTTTTTTGGATTATGTGTGTATTGTTTTGTATTGCTACTGTAGGTATTACTGCACTGTTGGAGCTAGAAACACAAACATTCCATTGCACTTGCGATAACATCTGAAAATCTCTGTATGCGGCCAATAAATATTGATTTGATTTGATTTGTTTGAATTTGTTGATAAAATGCTGGACAGTATTGTTTGGTTGCGGGACAAAGGGAAAAGTGCAGGACTGTCCCGCACAATCTGGGGCATGTGGTCACCCTAACCACATAACAGAGAGGACTCGGCTAGTTTGTTTGCCCTTTCAATTAGCTATATGCTAATTTGTGTAGCAAAGCGCTACACTGTGGTGGTGTTGACTGAATAAGTCAACATTAATTAGAGCTGAAAAACCCCCTGATATAAGCAGAGGCTGCTGCCTGGCAAAGATAGCTGCCTACATTTATACACACACGCAACACAACACACACACAGGCACACACAGACACAAACATACACAGCCCCACACACACAAAACACACTGTAGTGATAAAACGAGGCAGTTACAGACACATTATATTACCACTCTGACAGTCAGACACACTCAAAAGACTGTTAACATAACAAGACTATTGAATGCTTCTGCAGGGAGAGCATAAATCATACAAATCATACACAGCTGCTGTTCTTTTCCAACAGAACCAAAGTTTAAACATTGCAGATGTCAGCTACGGTACAGTGCATTACAGAATCAACTAGAAGGACTATTGAAACTCCACAAATCCTATTGATAGAGCTGATAGCTAAGAGTTGCCTGCAGGTCCCAAACCCATATTTCCTATAGCTTGGCCCTGCTACCGCTGTGCTGAGTCAAACCCTCTAATTCATATCGTCCCAGTCCACTCCTCTCTCACTCCTCTCCCTCCTCTCTCACTGCCCTCTCACTCTTCTCTCAATGCTCTCTCACTCTTCTTTCACTGCTCTCTCACTGCTCTCTCACTCCTCTTACTCCTCTCTCACTGATCTTTCATCTCTCTCCCTCCTCTCTCCCTGTCCTCTCATTGATCTCTCACTGCTCTCTCACTTCTCTCTCACTCCTCTCTCACTGATCTCTCTCCCTCATCTCGCACTCCTATCTCACTGATCTTTCATCTCTCTCACTGCTCTCTCACTGATCTCTCTCCCTCATCTCTCACTGCTCTCTCACTCCTCCCACTCCTCTCGCTCTTCTCTCACTCCTCTCTCATTCCTCCACTCCTCTTGCTCTTCTCTCACTCCTCTCTCATTCCTCCACTCCTCTCGCTCTTCTCTCACTCCTCTCTCATTCCTCCACTCCTCCTGCCAAAATAATTCATCCCAGGCAAGGGAGGCCCATTAATTTATGACCGGAGCGCTTAATAAAAGTGCCAAAAAAACCAAGCATCTGTGGAGATTTACTGTAATCAAGTGGAATAATTGAATCCTTTGTCATGATGCACAAAAGAAGGATTCTTATTGGAATGTATTATTATATTACTTTTCCTCCCTGTCCCGTTTTATTCCACAGGTCTCTACCCATTCAGACACATACACCTTCACTGTCACTCTTACACACACTAAGACAATCATTACTGACCTACACACTTACACCCACACACACCCTCAGACCTACGCTGTTGCTAAAATCATTATTGTTTCGATTCATTACCACTATTACGCTGCTGTTCATTGACTATTGATAGACATTACCATTAGTAGATATATTTATTTATCCTATTTACATATGGTAATATACTAATGGTATTTTAAATAAGTATTTATATATTCCTGCTACCAGTCACTTTTCATCCCTGGTTACATGTACTGTATATCTGCCTGTCATGCCTACACTGACACTCTTGCTCACACACACACTCACACCCTCACACTCCCATACACACACCCACCTACCCACCACTTATGCTGCTGCCATATTGTTTACTATTATTATTATTATTATTTATCCGGTTAACAGTCACTTTCTCCTAACCCTGCCTACATGTATATACAGTAGCTACCTCAACTACTCCAGTATCCCTGCACATTTTACATTTGGCACTGACCCTGTATATATGTACAGTGGGGAGAACAAGTATTTGATACACTGCCGATTTTGCAGGTTTTCCTACTTACAAAGCATGTAGAGGTCTGTAATTTTATCATAGGTACACTTCAACTGTGAGAGACAGAATCTAAAACAAAAATCCAGAAAATCACATTGTATGATTTGTAAGTAACTAATTTGCATTTTATTGCATGACATAAGTATTTGATACATCAGAAAAGCAGAACTTAATATTTGGTACAGAAACCTTTGTTTGCAATTACAGAGATCATACTATAAACCACTATAAACCAAGATGGCGTAGCAGTGTAGGCGTGTTTTGTTTCGTCCTCTCGTGTACTTTTGTATTTTTCGTATTTTTTGTATATATTTTAATTTTTTTTCCTATCTCTTTTCGATTTTTAATTCGATTATACCTTCCGGTAACCTACCTCACCCAATGTGATACGGAATCGCTATTATTTTTTACCTTTTTTAACTTTGGAACACATTCAAGAACCCCCAGTAGCTAACCAGCTAATCAGCTACAAGCTATTTAGTCATTTTTAGCCACTGCTAGCAGCTTTTACCTTCTGCACAGACACCAGCCCTGTTATTAGCCTGGATATTACTCACCAATTTACCAGCATCGGACTGTCTCTCCACAACAACGCCGGATTCCTGCCGTAATCCCTGAGCCACTACTTCTGATCCTCACAGCTAGCTTGCAGCTAGCGCCACTGCCACGAAGCAAGCACCAGTTAGCAAACAAAATTCTACAATACCTCTTTCGCCATCTGGCTTGGATTCTCTGTCGACACGGCGCCCCGCCGCACCACCACGTCTGGTCTGCCGACGAATACCCCATCCGCTGTGCCCTCAACCGGCCTCCGTCTGAGCAGACCCCCTCCGTCTGAGCAGACCACCCCCGGGCTACTAACTTTAAACGCTGCGTGCTAGGGTAGTGGCGGCTTCCCTGCTCCATCTACGGCTGCCCCCCGGACACTATGATCACTTGGCTACATAGCTGATGCCTGCTGGACTGTCCATTAATTCACGGTACTCCATTCTGTTTATTTGTGTTTTATCTGTCGGCTCTGTGTTTTAACTCAGGCTCTGTGTGTAGTTAATCCGACCCTCTCTGCCTAGTCATCGCCATTTTACCTGCTGTTGCTGTGTTAGCTGACTAGCTGCTGTTATCTCACCTGTTGTTTTAGCTAGCTCTCCCAATCAAGACCTGAAATTACTTTATGCCTTACTGTATGTCTCTCTCAAATATCAATATGCCTTGTATACTGTTGTTCAGGCTAGTTATCATTGTTTTGGTTTGCAATGGAGCCCGTAGTTCCACTCCCCGTACCTCTGATACCTCCTTTGTCCCACCTCCCACACATGCGGTGACCTCACCCATTGAGACCAGCATGTCCAAAGATACAACCTCTCTTATCATCACCCAGTGCCTGGGCTTGCCTCCGCTGTACCCGTGCCCCACCATACCCCTGTCTGCACATTATGCCCAGAATCTATTCTACCACGCCCATAAATCTGCTCCTTTTATTCCTTGTCCCCAACGCTCTAGGCGACCAGTTTTGATAGCCTTTAGCCGCACCCTCATCCTACTACTCCTCTGTTCCTCGGGTGATGTGGAGGTAAACCCAGGCCCTGCATGTCCCCAGGCACCCTCATTTGTTGACTTCTGTGATCGAAAAAGCCTTGGTCTCATGCATGTCAACATCAGAAGCCTCCTCCCTAAATTTGTCTTACTCACCGCTTTAGCACACTCTGCCAACCCTGATGTCCTTGCCGTGTCTGAATCCTGGCTTAGGAAGGCCACCAAAAATTCTGAGATTTCCATACCCAACTATAACACTTTCCGTCAAGATAGAACTGCCAAAGGGGGAGGAGTTGCAATCTACTGCAGAGATAGCCTGCAAAGTTCTGTCATACTTTCCAGGTCTATGCCCAAACAGTTCGAACTTCTAATTTAAAAAATTAATCTCTCCAGAAATAAGTCTCTCACTGTTGCCGCCTGCTACCGACCCCCCTCAGCTCCCAGCTGTGCCCTGGACACCATCTGTGAATTGATCGCCCCCCATCTAGCTTCAGAGTTTGTTCTGTTAGGTGACCTAAACTGGGATATGCTTAACACCCCGGCAGTCCTACAATCTAAGCTAGATGCCCTCAATCTCACACAAATCATCAAGGAACCCACCAGGTACAACCCTAAATCCGTAAACATGGGCACCCTAATAGACATTATCCTGACCAACTTGCCCTCCAAATACACCTCTGCTGTTTTCAATCAAGATCTCAGCGATCACTGCCTCATTGCCTGTATCCGCTACAGGTCCGCGGTCAAACGACCACCCCTCATCACTGTCAAACGCTCCCTAAAACACTTCTGCGAGCAGGCCTTTCTAATCGACCTGGCCCGGGTACCCTGGAAGGATACTGACCTCATCCCGTCAGTTGAGGATGCCTGGTCATTCTTTAAAAGTTACTTCCTCACCATATTAGACAAGCATGCTCCGTTCAAAAAATGCAGAACTAAGAACAGATATAGCCCTTGGTTCACTCCAGACCTGACTGCCCTCGACCAGCACAAAAACATCCTGTGGCGAACTGCAATAGCATCGAAGAGTCCCCGCGATATGCAACTGTTCAGGGAAGTCAGGAACCTATATACGCAGTCAGTCAGGAAAGCAAAGGCCAGCTTTTTCAAGCAGAAATTTGCATCCTGTAGCTCTAACTCCAAAAAGTTCTGGGATACTGTAAAGTCCATGGAGAACAAGAGCACCTCCTCCCAGCTGCCCACTGCACTGAGGCTAGGTAACACGGTCACCACCGATAAATCCGTAATAATCGAAAACTTCAACAAGCATTTCTCAACAGCTGGCCATGCCTTCCTCCTGGCGACTCCAGCCTTGGCCAACAGCTCCGCCCCCCCCGCTGCTACTCGCCCAAGCCTCCCCAGCTTCTCCATTACCCAAATCCAGATAGCAGATGTTCTGAAAGAGCTGCAAAACCTGGACCCATACAAATCAGCTGGGCTTGACAATCTGGACCCCCTATTTCTGAAACTGTCCACCGCCATTGTCGCACCCCCTATTACCAGCCTGTTCAACCTCTCCTTCGTATCATCTGAGATCCCCAAGGATTGGAAAGCTGCCACGGTCATCCCCCTCTTCAAAGGGGGAGACACCCTGGACCCAAACTGTTTTAGACCTATATCCATCCTGCCCTGCCTATCTAAGGTCTTCGAAAGCCAAGTCAACAAACAGATCACTGACCATCTCGAATCCCACCGTACCTTCTCCGCTGTGCAATCCGGTTTCCGAGCCGGTCACGGGTGCACCTCAGCCACGCTCAAGGTACTAAACGATATCATAACCGCCATCGATAAAAGACAGTGCTCTGCAGCCGTCTTCATCGACCTGGCCAAGGCTTTCGACTCTGTCAATCACCATATTCTTATCGGCAGACTCAGTAGCCTCGGTTTTTCTAATGACTGCCTTGCCTGGTTCACCAACTACTTTGCAGACAGAGTTCAGTGTGTCAAATCGGAGGGCATGTTGTCCGGTCCTCTGGCAGTCTCTATGGGGGTACCACAGGGTTCAATTCTCGGGCCGACTCTTTTCTCTGTATATATCAATGATGTTGCTCTTGCTGCGGGCGATTCCCTGATCCACCTCTACGCAGACGACACCATTCTGTATACTTCTGGCCCTTCCTTGGACACTGTGCTATCTAACCTCCAAACGAGCTTCAATGCCATACAACACTCCTTCCGTGGCCTCCAACTGCTCTTAAACGCTAGTAAAACCAAATGCATGCTTTTCAACCGTTCGCTGCCTGCACCCGCACGCCCGACTAGCATCACCACCCTGGACGGTTCCGACCTAGAATATGTGGACATCTATAAGTACCTAGGTGTCTGGCTAGACTGCAAACTCTCCTTCCAGACTCATATCAAACATCTCCAATCCAAAATCAAATCTAGAGTCGGCTTTCTATTTCGCAACAAAGCCTCCTTCACTCACGCCGCCAAACTTACCCTAGTAAAACTGACTATCCTACCGATCCTCGACTTCGGCGATGTCATCTACAAAATAGCTTCTAATACTCTACTCAGCAAACTGGATGCAGTTTATCACAGTGCCATCCGTTTTGTCACCAAAGCCCCATATACTACCCACCACTGCGACCTGTATGCCCTAGTCGGCTGGCCCTCGCTACATGTTCGTCGTCAGACCCACTGGCTCCAGGTCATCTACAAGGCTATGCTAGGTAAAGTGCTGCCTTATCTCAGTTCACTGGTCACGATGGCTACACCCACCCGTAGCACGCGCTCCAGCAGGTGTATCTCACTGATCATCCCTAAAGCCAAAACCTCATTTGGCCGCCTTTCCTTCCAGTTCTCTGCTGCCTGCGACTGGAACGAATTGCAAAAATCTCTGAAGTTGGAGACTTTTATCTCCCTCAAAGACTTTAAACATCTGCTATCTGAGCAGCTAACCGATCGCTGCAGCTGTACATAGTCCATCGGTATATAGCCCACCCAATTTACCTACCTCACCCCCATACTGCTTTTATTTATTTACTTTTCTGCTCACCAGTATCTCTACTTGCACATGATCATCTGATGATTTATCACTCCAGTGTTAATCTGCTAAATTGTAATTATTCAATTTATTGCCTACCTCCTCATAACTTTTGCACACATTGTATATAGATTCTCTTTTTTTCTACCATGTTATTGACTTGTTTATTGTTTACTCCATGAGTAACTCTGTGTTGTTGTCTGTTCACACTGCTATGCTTTATCTTGGCCAGGTCGCAGTTGCAAATGAGAACTTGTTCTCAACTAGCCTACCTGGTTAAATAAAGGTGAAATAAAAATAAAAATAAATAAAAATACGTTTCCTGTAGTTCTTGACCAGGTTTGCACACACTGCAGCAGGGATTTTGGCCCACTCCTCCATACAGACCTTCTCCAGATCCTTCAGGTTTCGGGGCTGTCGCTGGGCAATACGGACTTTCAGCTCCCTCCAAATATTTTCTATTGGGTTCAGGTCTGGAAACTGGCTAGGCCACTCCAGGACCTTGAGATGGTTCTTACGGAGCCACTCCTTAGTTGCCCTGGCTGTGTGTTTCGGGTCGTTGTCATGCTGGAAGACCCAGCCACGACCCATCTTCAATGCTCTTACTGAGGGAAGGAGGTTGTTGGCCAAGATCTCGCGATACATGGCCCCATCCATCCTCCCCTCAATACGGTGCAGTCGTCCTGTCCCCTTTGCAGAAAAGCATCCCCAAAGAATGATGTTTCCACCTCCATGCTTCACGGTTGGGATGGTGTTCTTGGGGTTGTACTCATCCTTCTTCTTCCTCCAAACACGGCGAGTGGAGTTTAGACCAAAAAGCTCTATTTTTGTCTCATCAGACCACATGACCTTCTCCCATTCCTCCTCTGGATCATCCAGATGGTCATTGGCAAACTTCAGACGGGCCTGGACATGCGCTGGCTTGAGCAGGGGGACCTTGCGTGCGCTGCAGGATTTTAATCCATGACGGCGTAGTGTGTTACTAATGGTTTTCTTTGAGACTGTGGTCCCAGCTCTCTTCAGGTCATTGACCAGGTCCTGCCGTGTAGTTCTGGGCTGATCCCTCACCTTCCTCATGATCATTGATGCCCCACGAGGTGAGATCTTGCATGGAGCCCCAGACCGAGGGTGATTGACCGTCATCTTCAACTTCTTCCATTTTCTAATAATTGCGCCAACAGTTGTTGCCTTCTCAAGCTGCTTGCCTATTGTCCTGTAGCCCATCCCAGCCTCGTGCAGGTCTACAATTTTATCCCTGATGTCCTTACACAGCTCTCTGGTCTTGGCCATTGTGGAGAGGTTGGAGTCTGTTTGATTGAGTGTGTGGACAGGTGTCTTTTATTCAGGTAACGAGTTCAAACAGGTGCAGTTAATACAGGTAATGAGTGGAGAACAGGAGGGCTTCTTAAAGAAAAACTAACAGGTCTGTGAGAGCCGGAATTCTTACTGGTTGGTAGGTGATCAAGTACTTATGTTATGCAATAAAATGCAAATTAATTACTTAAAAATCATACAATGTGATTTTCTGGATTTTTGTTTTAGATTCCGTCTCTCACAGTTGAAGTGTACCTATGATAAAAAAATTACAGACCTCTACATGCTTTGTAAGTAGGAAAACCTGCAAAATCGGCAGTGTATCAAATACTTGTTCTCCCCACTGTGTATATAAACTTTTAACTGGTACTATATATATATATATATATATATATATATATATATATATACGCTACCGTTCAAAAGTTTGGGGTCACTTAGAAATGTCCTTGTTTTTGAAAGAAAAGCAACTTTTATGTTCATTACAATAACATCAAATTGATCAGAAATACAGTGTAGACTTTGTTAATGTTGTAAATTAATATTGTAGCTGGAAACGGCAGATTTTTTATGGAATATCTACATATGCGTACAGAGGCCCATTATCAGCAACCATCACTCCTGTGTTCCAATGACACGTTGTGTTAGCTAATCCAAGTTTATCATTTCAAAGGCTAATTGATCATTTGTAAACCCTTTTGCAATTGTGTTAGCACAGCTGAAAATGGTTGTTCTGATTAAAGAAGCAATACAAATTGGCCTTTAGACTAGTTGAGTATCTGGAGAATCAGCATTTGTGTGTTCAATTACAGGATCAAAATGGCCAGAAACAAATAACGTTCTTCTGAAACTCATCAGTCTATTCTTGTTCTGAGAAATGAAGGCTATTCCATGTGAGAAATTGCCAAGAAACTGAAGATCTCGTACAACGCTGTGTACTATTCGCTTCACAGAACAGCATAAACTGGCCCTAACAGAATAGAAAGAGGAGTGGGAGGCCCCGGTGCACAACTGAGCAAGAGGACAAGTACATTAGAGTGTCTAGTTTGAGAAACAAGGCAAAGGGTAGATACTTTGAAGAATCTCAAATATAAAATATATTTTGATTTCTTTAACTCTTTTTTGCTTACTACATGATTCCATATGTGTTATTTCATAGTTTTGATGAAGAAAAACCCTTGAATGAGTAGGTGTGTCCAAACTTTTGACTGGTACTGTATTTATACTATATATACTATATATCAAGCCTAAATAAGTTCAAGGTCACATAATATGTTGCATGGACTTACTCTGTGTGCAATAATAGTGCTTCAAATGATTTTTGAATGACTGTCTCATCTCTGTACCCCACACATACAATTATATGTATTGTCTCTCAGTCAAGCAGTGGATTTCAAACACAGACTCAATCACAAAGACCAGGGAGGCTTTTCAATGTCTCTCAAAGAAGGACACCTATTGGTAGATGGGTAAAAAAAAGAGCAGACCTTGAATATCCTTTTTGAGCATGGTGAAGTTATTAATTACACTTTGGATGGTATATCAATACACCCAATCACTACAAAGATACAGGCGCCCTTCCTAACTCAGTTGCCGGAGAGGAAGGAAACCGCACTAAAGTAATACTCAAAATATCTGGCAAAGCAATTCACTTTTTGTCCTGAATACAAAGTGTTATGTTTGAGGCAAATCCAAAACAACACATTACTGAGTACCGCTCTCCATATTTTCAAGCATAGTGGTGGCTGCATTATGTTATGGGTATGCTTCTAATCGTTAAGGGCTGGGGAGTTTTTCAGAATACAAAAATTAATGGAAAGGAGCTAAACACAGGCAAAATACTAGAGGAAAACCTGATTTCCACCAGAAACTGGGAGATTAATTCACCTTTCAGCAGGGCAATAACATAAAACACAAGGCCAAATCTATATTGGAGTTGCTTATCAAGAAGACAGTGACTGTTCGTGAGTGGCCGAGTTACAGTTTTGACTTAAATCTGCTTGAAAATCTATGGCAAGACCTGAAAATGATTGTCTAACAATGATCAACAACCAATTTGACCGAGCTTGAAGAATGTTGAAATGAGTAATGGGTAAATGTTGCACAAACCAGGTGTGGAAAGCTCCTAGAGACTTACCCAGAAAGACGCACAGCTGTAATCGCTATCAAAGATGCCTCTACAAAGTATTGACTCAGGGAAGTGAGTTCTTATGCAAATTAGATATTTCTGTATTTTATTTTCAAAACATTTGCTAAAATGGGATATTGTGTTTAGATGGGTGAGAAAAAAAATCAATTTAATCCATTTTGAGTTCAGACTTTAACATAGCAAAATGTGGAATAAGTCAAGGATTATGTATACTTTCTGAAGGCACTGAGTGTACAAAACATTAGGGAAAACCTTCCTAATATTGAGTTGCACCCCCTTTTGCCCTCAGCCTCAATTCAATTGGATTGAAATTTTGTGACTGGGCAGGACACTGCAGTAACATTAATTCACTGTCATATTTGTGGAACCATTTCAGGACAATCCTTGCGTTGT
Organism: Salvelinus namaycush; assembly: GCF_016432855.1. Classification (NCBI taxonomy): domain Eukaryota; kingdom Metazoa; phylum Chordata; class Actinopteri; order Salmoniformes; family Salmonidae; genus Salvelinus; species Salvelinus namaycush. Next base: position 26,611,376 of record NC_052319.1, on the reverse strand, counting down.
GGCATGGGGCATTATCCTGCTGAAAAATTTGCAGATGGATACATTGCTGCCATGAAGGGATGCACCTGATTGGCAATGATGTTCAGATATGATATCCTGTGGCATTCAAACATTGCTCCACTTTTATCAAGGGGCCCAATGTGTGCCATGAAAACACACCCCACACTGCAATGTTGACACGCTGGATGATAGATGCGTGTACTCGTGTGGTTTTCTCCATACCCTAGTCCTCCCATCCACGTGAAACAGCATGAACCGGGATTCATCAGACCAGGCAATGTTTTTCCAATTCTCCAGTGTCCAGTGTTTTCGTTCCTTAGCCCACTGTAACCGCAGTTGTTGTTTTTTGTGCTGAAAGAGATGGAACTCTGTAAGGTCGTCGACTGCAAAACCCCACTTGTGTGAAGGTATGATGAGTTGTGCCTTCTTTTATGGGTCTTTGGGCACCAATGTTGTACTGGACTGTCAGTTGACTAACTGTAGCCCGTCTGTTGCTTTGCACAATTCATGTCAGCCTCCATGCTGGCATGGAATCAGCGTTGTGCTACTTAAGGGCTCTTAAAATGGACTGAATAATGTGTCTGAGAGTATCAAATAGAGTACAAGCAAAGACAGTACAGTATGAAGACAGGTAGAAACTGCTTCTCCAATAGAAATCCCTGATCACACTTGTAAGCGATGTCATGGCTACATTGGCTAGCTACGCTCATGCACAGAAACATGTAATTGGGGTCTAACGGTCATCTCGCGCTGAATGTGCAGGCCGTCAAATCAAAGGCACTCATTCTATATAATGTTGTTTTTGAAGAAAATGAAGGTTGGAGTATTAACATGTTCAACTACTTAAGACATTGGCTCGAATCTAGGTTGTCACCGCTTGCATTGAAAAAGGGAAGCATGGGTTAACTCAAAATGCTGTTCTTATTGGATCACTTGTAATCACTGACAATTCACGGCCTGAAAAGATTGAATAGGTTTGCTTTTTATCCCCCCTCCCCCCCCAAAAAATATAATTTGAACGTTTTTTAGCACCAAACCCCAGCCTGGTCTGCTTGGTTGGTCACACTTTATTTGGATAGTCCGGATTTTCAACAAACTATCTGTTAAGCAACTGCTTGCTAAAGTTACGGATAGGGTTAGATTTAGAATAAGGGTAAGGGTTAGGGTAAGGGTTAAGTTTAGAGTTAGGATAAGGGTTAAGGTTTGGACTAGTGTTAGGGTTAGTAGATATTCTGTTGAAATGTTACTTGAAATGTAGAGCATCTACAAATGGACTGATTATCCAAATAAATTGTTACTGCTTGACCTGATTCGCAAGCGTTCCCGGAAGTATTGTAATGTTGAGCCGCTGGGTTTAGAAACTATGTGGTACAAGAAAATAAATTGTTTATACCAATGAGTTATGCTACTTAAGTCATGTTTCATGTACATTTCCATTTTGTTAACGTAATAGCTACACTTTTGTGTATGTTTACTGTATGTCTTCAGTATGGTAGGTGATCCCAAGTAGGGCAGTGGACTAAGACACTGCATCTCAGTGCTAGAGGTGTGTTCAAATCCAGACTGCATCACAACTGGCTGTGATTGGGAGTCCAATAGGGCGGCACACAATTGGCACCGCGTCGTCCGAGTTTGGCTGGTGTAGGCCGTCATTGTAAATAAGAATTTGTTCTTAACTGACTTGCCTAATTAAATGATGCAAATGCCTCTCTTGGCAAACTAGCTGATGAACACTGAGGTGGTAAAAGAGCAGATGGGACAAAAGGGAATATATGAGAGTACCGGCACCTCAAATTTTCTACTGCTTGAGCTCCTGTTCCTCTTCTAGAATATTAGCTCAAAAGTATTGTGGAGCTCCTGCACCTCAATATAAACAGTTCCAACACCCAAAATGAGTACTATTTCAGTTCAGGTCAAGCAATGGAGGCCAACCCACTGGGCAAAAACTGGTTGAATCAACATCATTTCCGTATCATTTCAACCAAAAAAAATGCATTGTGACGACGTTGAATCAACGTAGAAAACTGATTGGATTTACAAAAAGTCATCAACATTAAGGGAATTCTGTCTTTTTTCACCCAACGTTTAAACCTAAATCCAATGGCAGGGTGTCATGTTTAGTTGATTTCACGTTAGTTGACAACTCAACCAAATGTAAATCCAAACTAGACGTTGAACTGATGTCTGTGCCCAGTGGGAAGCTTAATTTCCCACACTGGCCAGACAGACTATGCTCCACTCTTGCTGTTGGGTAAAATGTCTCTTGAATTATTCATTGTGCTTTGGAAACTCTGCAGGCATAACCACTACAAACTAATCCCCCCAAATCTTACAACACAGTCATACCTGATTAACTCGAAGTAAACAACATGCAAGCATGCACGCAAATAATCTCACACACACACACGGTTTATCTAACAATCAGAAGAGTTGACCGGTTCTGAAGCAGAAAACCTGTTTTTGAATGATATTCAAAATGTGTGTTTTTAGAGAGTAAGTCACCCAACCCCACTTCCCATAGACCTTTTAATGGCTCAGGGTTTGATGGAGAGTTCCACAGTTATCGTCACACCTTACCTTACTGTCTATCTTCCGTCAGTGGTGTTCCAGATTATATGGAAGATGAACTCTAGTAAACTACTGTAACTATCTGTACTGTATTTTACTGTAAGCCTGGACACAAGGACGTTGCTCAAGGTACTGTAATCAATCTGCATTCCCCCATGAGTTATCCATAGGTCATGATGACAGCCACGTCAGAAATAACAGGTGTTCTTGCCCTGGGCTCGTCTTTCAGGAGGCATGTAGTTATGTTTCTTTCCTGGATTCGTTCCATTCGTATAACGTCCTTTAGGTTGGCACAGTGGCATTAAATACAAAAACATTTTGAAAAGGAGAAATATTGTCCAATAAGAGTAGTGGTTTTTAAAACATTTTCCCCTTTCGTGCTTACTGACTGAAGTCTCCCTCAGATAAAACAGCATCAGATGTTGGGTGGATGACAGAAGGAACAGAGGTCTGGATGAATGATCGGCTCAGTAGACTAAACAGTCATTTTGCTGACTGTAGTTCTAAACAATGTCCTCCATCAACACTCCCCTCCCACTTCCTCCACAACACTTCATCTCCATAAATTACTTGTCCTCACTGTTCACAAAGACAGATAAATGACATCTCCCCTCTCTCCCTCTCCCTCCTCCTCCCTCATTTTATCTGCCTGTGTCATTGGTTATGTGCGGATATGCAGAAGTGATCGATAGGGATGAGCGGGGAAGGAAGGGAAATAATAAACCGGACAGGTGCATAGAAATTTGTTGTTTTACAGGGTCAGCCATAGTACTACGGCTCACCTGGAGCAAATTAGGGTGGAGTGTCCTGCTGAAGGGCACATCGCAAGACTTTTCACTTTGTCGGCTCAGGTATTTGAACCAGCGACATTTCGCTTACTGGCCCAATGCTCTAACCACGAGGCTACCTGCCTAAATATAAACTGATGTAAAAAGTCAATGGTTGCTCTGATCCATCATATCCCATCTCATAACTCATGTTTCTCTCAATCAACAGTGTTCTTGTACATCAACAGTTACTGACTGTGCGATAGTATAATTCAATGAGAGGAGAATGGAGGGAAGAAAACTGATGCCTCTGTAAAGGTCAACGATCATTGTGATTCATCAAATCCCATTGGAAGGCTGATCTATATCTCACAAGAGTTATAGGTGGACATTGTAAACGAGGGGTGTCAAACTCATTCCACGGAGGTCCTAGTGTTTGCTGGCTTTTGGTTTATCCTTTCAATTAAGACCTAAACAACCAGCTGAAGGGAGTTCCTTACTAATCAGTGACCTTAATTCCTCAATCAAGTACAAGGGAGGAGCGAAAACCTGCAGACACTCGGCCCTCTGTGGAATGAGTTTGACACGTGTTGTAAACCAACAGTAACTGACTGCTTATCTAGATCTCACTGATCTAGGATACTATGCTACAGAGTGGCTTGCAAGAGTTAGTCTGACCTTGTAAATGCAATGCTGTGCAACATGTAGAGAGCTGAACTGACAGTGACATTGGCATCAATAAGCTGTTGACCTACAGGGCATAGGGCAGAGATACTCAACTCTTACCATACGAGGTCCAGAGCCTACTGGTTTTCTATTCTACCTGATAATTAATTGTACCCACCTGGTGTCCCAGGTCTAAAATGAGTCCTTGAGTAGAGGGGAGCAATTAAAAAACACATTGGGAGTGTAGCAACACCAAAGCCTTGCTCACAGATTGTCAATTAAAAGAGCCTGTGTTAAGAGACAGGGTGAGCTGGGAACACTGCCTCAGGTGTCCTTCCTTAGAAAAAGAAGAAAAAAAAAAAATAAAGAAAAAAATTACCAAGTAATAAACAACAGCTTATATTGAGTGAGATTCTGTTTATTCCCTTTCATCAGGGTTGAATAGCCTCTACAATGATTCAGCTGAACACAATAATGAACCCTCTGAGTAAAATGACGATTTGACTTAATCATCCTGACCATTCTCCTGTTATGGAGATGGGTGGGAGAATGATAGCTAAATGTCATTCACATGGTCTTCTCACCTTACCCCTCTCTCCTCTACTCATCTCTCGTCTCTTAGCTCAAACCCCCTCTCAATTCCTCCCCCTCACCTCAGACTCTAATCCCCTCCACTCTCTTCCTTCCTTTTTTGTCTCCTCTCTTTCTTTCTCCTTTCCTGTTCAATCTCCGGCATCATTTCACTCTCACATTCCTCCGGTCTCTTGCATCACCCATGGGGGACAGAGCTGCTCTGTACTGGGGCTTATGTCTCAGCAGGACACAGAGGGTTGTCGTGTCTATGGGCAAGGTGCTGTGTGGGCTGCTGCTGCAGCCCCTGTACCTGCCAGGCACTTGATGAGTTGAGAGAGAGGTTTTGTCAATGATATCCAAGACAGGCTCCCTGACAGCCCTACAGTACATCAATCACTGGAGGAGTCCAAGAGGATGTTGGACATAAACTTATGATAACACTGACTCTCTCTCTTTCTATGTCTCTTTTGCTCTTTCTTTTCCTCTCTTTTCTCTCTTTCTATCCCTCTCCATCTATCTCTCTTTTTATCTCTCCCCTCTATAAGTTTGTCTCTTACTGTCAACTATTTTGTCACGATTCCGTTTCTCCTCTCTCTCTTTTCCACTCCTCCTCTCTCCCTATCGCTCTTTCCCCCCCTTTTTTTTTTTAAATCTCTGGCTAAGCCTGTTATGCTGTTTGTTTTCCTCAGCACCAGTGATGCTAGATTAGGGTGCATTAACTCCCAGCAGTTTCAGCTTTTCCACACACACACACACACACACACACACACACACACACACACACACACACACACACACACACACACACACACACACACACACACACACACACACACACACACACACACACACACACACGTTAAGACCCTCTGCTCTTTCTCTCAGCTGCCCACAAATCACAGCGCTAAATCCCCTCGAATTTGATTAGTTAATTACTTGTACAGTGGGGATACTACGAGGAACTCACATAAACTTTGATGTTGCTTTTGTCCTCCTGCCCTTGAGCTCTTCCCTGCCATGCTGTATTACAGGGTAATGGGATTTCACAGCCAGGGCAGAACTTCATGGCACAAACATTTTGGTGATATGGTATATTTCAAGTTGTATAGTCAAAATGAATCATCCAGAGTGTTGATATTACATACAGACTATAAATACACAACATGTACAATACATATCTATGTCAGTTGAGAATTCTGGACATTACAGTTAATAGGTCACAAAATCAGTAATCATCTGAAAATAAAAAACACACTTACTGTATATGGTTCTTCAGTTGAAGGGTTCATGCTGAGGGCCAGAGTTTGAGCTGTGAAGCAATTCACATAGCTTCACAAAGCGAACGTAAGTGTACTTGTAGGCATACACGCCAACACATACTAACAAACAAAGCCACCATCATTCTCAGTGAAGTATTTTCTACATTTCAAGTAGCTGTGAAGTGTGAAGGTTGAAAGCCTTGTCAAGCTCTAATCCTAGACAGCAGCTGTAAAAGTATTGACTTGTGTTCACATAATGTGTTCAGTGCTTGTCAGGAGATGTATATCTGTGGTGATAAGTGAAAGTGGATGGTTGTCATGTAGCAATAGATTTTGTTGAAGTTGAGGTTTTACTTGGAATAGACTGTTATGCAGTGGAATGGACTGTTTCTGTTATGATCCACTCCATTTGGCATTACATACAGTATATAGATGATTCACACAGCCCTGAGCCCTTTTTCCAGGAATTATCTCTCAGAATCCACATCCAAGCTTCTCAGTCAGAAAATAGCTAGGTCCCTACAGAGTCACAAAGGCAGACACCTCACTGAATTTATCATATGGCTGCTGGCATAGCTGTAATTGCAACTTTATGAAGTGTGAAACTCTCTCCACTGTTTGAAAGTTTCCACCTCATTTTCCTCTACGTCTCTTCCATACAATTAGATATCGCATGAAACTTTCACAATGCCCACTGGGCACAGACGTCATTTCAAACTCTAGTTTTGATTTACATTTGGTTGAGTTGTCAATTAACGGGAAATCAACAAAAATTGTCACCATATAATTTGATTTAGGTTAAAACATAAGAAATTCCTGTTTGCACATTTTCCACGTTGATTTAACGTCGTCACAATGAATTGTTTTGTTGAAATGACGTGGAAACAACATTGATTCAACCAGTTTGTGCCCAGTGGGTGTCTTCTCCACCCCAAAGTTTGATGAGGTGCTTTCGGCGGCGGTGGACATGTTAAATGAGAAGAAAAGGAATGAGGACATCTGTGCCAGAGGTTGAGAATATTCTTGTGTCACATGTTTGTGTCCAGCTGTGTGTGCAGTGTGTACAGGCTCTGCCAAAGAGAGAGAAACTCTGTCTCTCGTTTTCTTCTTTCTCTCCACCTCCATCCCTCTGAGTCTGATCAATAGCATTCTATTTGACCTTGGCCTCAAGGCCTGTGCTGAGCGTGTGTTGGGCTAGTGATACTGTAATGGTGCTTACTGAATTCCTAAGACTGTAGCAGCTACCATCCTATTTGTATGACTTCGCTCTCTATTCCTTCTATTGGGTTTTATGGTAGAAACATTTGAAATGCAGATGCGGTAGTCCATGGGGTAGAGCTTTGTGTGTGTGTGTGTGTTTGTCCTTTAATTCGGCTCTCTCCCTCGGCTCTTCTAAACATCAACTGTCAATCAAAGTGTGTCCTGAACAGAGGCTTTCAGAAGGCAGTAGCAGTGGAGCACTGTGAGGATTACTCCCTAAATACACGCCACTTCACCTGAAGTGATGTTCGCTAACCCTAACCCTTTTCCTAATTCTCCTAACCTGCTGTGTACGTTCTCCTAACCTGCTGCTATGAAAATGTCCCTTTGTTCATAGGCTGTCCTGTGAGGAGTGGTGCATCTGATGGAGATAATAGAGAAATAATGACTGATAATGAAACGATAACTGGGAGCTTTATAGAACCACGGGATAGAATAAATGACAGAGGGCCTCCCAAGTGGTGCAGCGGTCTAAGGCACTGCATCGCAGTGCTAGACGTGTCACTACAGGCACGGGTTTGATCCCAGGCTGCATCACAACCGGCCGTGATGAGGAGTTCCATAGGGTGGCGCGCAATTGTCCCAGCGTCGTCTGGGTTTGGCCGGGGGGGGCTTTACACGGCTCATTACGCTCTAGCATCTCCGTGTTGTGGGCTGGACACCTGCAGGCTGTCATCAGTTGAATGGTGTGTCCTTTGCATTAGTGCAGCTGGCTTCTGGGTTAAGCGGGCGTGTGTTTGGCGTGTCATGTTTTGGATGACACATGACTTGACCTTCGCCGCCCGTTGGGGAGTTGCAGCAATGAGACAAGATCAAAAAAGGGGGTAAAAATATTTTATTATAATAACATGACAGAAACAGGCTTTAAAAAAAGAGAATAAACTTCACAAACTTCAAGAATTTATCTACTTTGATGCTGTGTTTGGTTTTTCAATTTAGGAACCAAGCGCTGTTACACGCTGTTACCATAGTGTGATGGTGTGAGCCCTGGCTGTTTATCAAGTACATTTACATACCATTATCTTTTAATTAATCCATTTAGATTAGTTAACCCAGATTGATCTGGTTTCAACTGGTTAGGAGTCAATGTTCTTACTGTCTTTTTCCAATTAAAGATATGGACTCGATTCCCCATGAGACAAGCCATATGATTTCTAGGGTTTGTGTCTATGAAAGTAACTAATTCATGAACTGGAGAAAATGATCATAGAACGTATACTGTATAGCCTGAGGCGTAACACAAATTATGGATTAGATTTCAATTAATTTCTCCAATGACAGAGATTGAATGGAATTCACTTCAACCCCTATGGCAGAGATCATCAACTAGATTCAGCCGCGGGACGTTTTTTTTCTTTAGGGGATGGTCGGGGGCGCTGGAACATAATTACAAATCATTTGTAGACTGCAAATTGACCGTAAGAAGCCCAAACAGATATAATGTTTGACTAAAACATAATTTCACCCCTTGCTTACATTTGTACACGATCACGTGTCTCTTTGTAATGCGTGGGAATACTTGGGAACAGATTTATTAAATTAAAATAATTTTCCTGGTGTTTTTACAGTCTTATGTCCAACAATAAGAAAACTGATCAGAAAACTTGGGGAGCCAAATAAAACCACCCTGCCCTATGGCATCGTTCTCAACTGATATCCTGTCTAGAGCTTTATGTTTAAACAAAACAAACTTGGTATGCAATGTAACGCAGGGTATTGTGACATAACATAAATGTTTGACGTTGTTGTCTTTAGCAGATGAATGAAGGTATCCAGGTTTGATTCCCTGAGACTGAGTCAGAGAGGGAGAACGTGAATTGGAGAGGAACGATGGCACGCCCTTGCCAGACGGAATGTTGAGACTGCCGTAGTTAGCTGACTGATGGGAAATAGAGAAGTGGGAGAGACCATGGAGAGAGGGGGGGGGGGGGGGGGAGAAAGAGAAGAAAAAGAAGAGTCTGAGGCTGGGAATGTGTCCAAGAGTAACGTTCAGATTTCTAATCTAAGTGTCTACTGTAGTCTAACTATACATTTCTCTTTCACTTTCCATCTAATTGTTTTCGAAACATAACTTCATAAAAATATATTCACAGTATTTTGTTATGGAAGAAGGGGGTCTAGCCTATATTTTGAAGTGAGTGCACAGATGCCGCATTTCCATACTGGTATGCGTGGCCAAGAACTCTATTTCCATGTCATCTGACCAAAGCACTGGTTCCAATCTTTCTTGTTATTTAGCAGGCACTCTTATCCATAGCAACTTACAGGAGCAATTAGGGTTAAGTGCCTTGCTCAAGGGCAAATATATAGATTTTTGACCTAGTCAGGTCAGGGATTCATACCAGCGACCTTTACTTTACTGTCCAAATACTGTTAAACACTAGGCTACCTGCTGCCCAATCCAAGTGCCAATGCCGTTTAACAAACTTCAAGCATTTACGTTTGTTGGATGACATGAAAATAGAGCTCTTTGGCCACGCTCACCAGTGGTGTCAAAATGAGAATGCATGAGAAGAAATCAACCCCATACCTACTATAAAATATGGTTGTGGATCTTTAATGTTATGGGGCTATTTTGCTTCCACTTGTCCTGGGGCCATTGTTAAAGAGTGACTGTCTTTAAAAAGCAACTAATCCCATTGAAAACAGCCTATGTGGCATCAATATGAGTCAGGAACAGTTATTCTAGTGTCAAAATGTACTACGTTTTACAGTTTAGTCACTTAGCAGACGCTCTTATCTGGAACGACTTAAAATAGTGAGTGAATATATTTACATTTTAATACTGTAATTGATAAAATATACTTAAGTATCAAAAGTAAAAGTATAAATAATTTCAAAGTCTTATATTAAGTAAACCAGACTGCACATGTTGTTGTTTTTTTGTTTGTTTTTTACAGATAGCCAGGGGCACACTCCAACACTCAGACATCATTTAGAAACGAAGCATGTGTTTAGTGAGTCCGCCAGATCAGAGGCGGTAGGGATGACCAGGGATGTTCTCTTGATAAGTGTGTGAATTAGACCATTTTCCTGTCCTGCTATGCATTCAAAATGTAACGAGTACTTTTGGGTGTAAAAAGTAAATCATTTTCTTTAGGAATATAGTGAAGTAAAAGTAAAAAATATAAATAGTAAAGCACAGATACCCCCCAAAACTGCTTAAGTAGTACTTTCAAGTATTTTAACTTAAATACTTTACACCTTTACTTTAAGAATTTGTTCTTAACTGACTTGCCTAGTTAAATAAAGGTTCAATTAAAAATAAATTTAAAAAACCACTGCCCGTGGGAATCGAACCCACAAACCCTGGCACTTGCCATACTCTACCAACTGAGCTACACGGACCTTGTGAACTACACTACACAGTGTAAATAGGATCAATTTGGTCATGAAGTAAGTCTTGTCTGAACCAAGTTTGGAACATCCGTGCGTCACAACGGGTAAATGAAGGGTGGGTTTTGATTTGAAGATGTACATTTGCCCACTAACACGAACAGCTACGGTGATTGCTCTCTATCCAATAGCATAGACAGTGAGACAGACCTGCCCAGCAGCCTGATTTTGTTTACATAACATGTTTTTACTTGATAAATATTGCACCAAATTGCGCAACATAAACATCCTTGGCAAACATGTCAATGAATTACAGATTTCTTGAGTTATCTGAGATTCATTCTGTGGGTATTTTGAGGAAGTGAAATAGGCTTCCGTGTCTAGTGTCTCATGGGGGGCAAACATCATTAAACAAACGTGCAATCGTTTGTTTAATGATGTTTGCCCCCCATGAGACACTGATATCTTGTTTTTCTAATGAACAACAGAAAAACACATGTGCCAATCAGCATTTCAGCTGCACTTTAAGATCAACGGCATCATGAACTTTACCCAGTAACAAGACATTTTAGCCAAAAACCTGGTTGCCTCTGCCAGGAGGCTGAAACTTGATCACAAGTGAATCTTCCAGCAAGAAAATAACCCCAAACACACATCAAAATCCACCAAGAAATTATTAATTGGTCACAAAAATCTACATTTTGCAATACCATCTCAGTCTCCTGACTTGAAGCACGTTGAAAACCTGTGGTTTGAATTGAAGAGGGCAGTCCATAAGTGCAGACAAAGAATTTCAAGGATCTGGAAGGATTCTATATTGTGGAATGGTCAAGATCCCTTCCAATGTGTTCTCCAACTCATGAAACATTTTTATAAAAGGCTCAGTGCCATTATCCTCGCAAGGTGAGGTTTTGAAAAGTATTCAAAACAGGAGTGCCAATTTTGACCCCTACCTTTCGAGATTTTTTGTTGTTATCTAGATTAACAAAATATCTTTCTCTGAGAAATTGTTTTGGTATAAAAAAATGTTTGCATACAATAGAACTATATATACAAAAGTATGTAGACAACACTTTAAATGAGTGGATTCTGCTATTTCAGCCACACCTTGTTGCTGACAGGTGTATAAAATTGACACACAGCCATTTAATCTCAATAGACAAACATTGGCAGTAGAATGGCCCGTACTGAAGAGCTCAGTGACTTTCAACGTGGCACCGTCATAGGATGCCACCTTTCCAACAAGTCAGTTCGTCAAATTTCTGCCCTGCTAGAGCTGCCTCTGTCATCTGTAAGGGCTGTTATTGTGAAGTGGACAACTGTAAGTGCTATTGGAAACTGAAGTGGAAGGCCAGTCAAGTTCTTCCACACCAGTCTCGACAAACCATTTCTGTACGGACCTCGCTTTGTGAATGGGGCATTGTCATGCTAAAATCAGGAAAGGGCCATCCCCAAACTGTTGCCACAAAGTTGGAAGCACAGAATTGTCTAGTATGCTGCAGCCTTAAGATGTCCCTTTATTGGAACTAAGGGGCCTAGCCCGAACCATGAAAAACAGCCCCAGAACATTATTCCCCCTCCACCAAACTTTACAGTTGGCACTATGCATTCGGGCAGGTAGCGTCAAACCCAGATTCGTCCGTCAGACTGCCAGGTGGTTAAGCGTGATTCATCACTCCAGAAATGGTATTTCCACTGCTCCAGAGTCCAAGGACGGCAAACTTTACACCACTCCAGCCGACACTTGGCATTGCGCATGGTGATCTTAGGCTTGTGTGCGGCTGCTTGGCCATGGAAACCCATTTCATGAAGCTCCCGACGAACAGTTATTGTCCTGACGTTGCTTCCAGAGGCAGTTTGGAACTTGGTAGTAAGTGTTGCAACCGAGGACAGATGATTTTTACGTGCTACGCGCTACGTCGTTCTGTGAGCTTGTGTGGCCTACGACTTCGGGGCTGATCCGTTGTTGCTCCTAGACTTTTCCACTTCACAATGACAGCACTTACATTTGCCCGGGACAGCTCTAGCAAGGCAGAAATTTGACGAACTGACTTGTTGGAAAGGTGGCAACCTATGACGGTGCCATGTTGAAAGTCTCTGAGCTCGTCAGTATGGGCCATTCTACTGCAAATGTTTGTCTACGGTGATTTCATGGCTGTGTGCTCAATTTTATACACCCGTCAGCAATGGGTTTGGCTGAAATAGCCACATACTTTTGGCCATTTAGTGTATATTGCTATAGAATTTTCACAAATGCCTTAGTATACATAATTCCAAATCATTCTAATTTATTAAAATGTAAAAATGACCATATCTAAGTGCTCATTTATCCGGATATATTAAAAAAATTGTCATATTCTTCCTCGGGCTGTATATGAACAGATTTTAATAAGATTTCATGTTGTGTTCCACTTTAAACTGCATACTGTGTACTAATAGTATAACATACTGTTTTTAACGTACTGATTAGTAAAAACAAATGCAGTAAGCAACAAATAACAGCATACTAGGCTCATCCTACTGAGAATGTGACATCTAATGCACAATTGCGTTGATTCCTGCCATTTGTTCATTTTGGTAAAGCGTGTCCCCTCCGCTGATTATCAGCTGTTGTCAGACACACGTGTCTCGAAATACAATTCTCTTCCTCAATAGTGTGCAGCGAATTCTACTAGATGAAATTCCGATTGTGAGTATGACATCCTAGCATACTACATTTTCCCAAAAAATTCCACTGCATATACAACATTATTTTTTTGCATTCCCAAAATCCCTGCTATTTAGAGCGCAAGTATGGGTATTTGGACACGGCCATTTAAAATGATATTGTATGTTGTTTGACACAACAGCCTCACATGAGAGAAAACAGAGACCCACTCAGGAGGCAGACCTCTCACTCTCTCTGTATATAAATGTCAGGAGCGGCAGTCCAGTGCCGTGGCAGCCAGAGGTGTGTGTTGATGAAGATGAACAGGAGACAGTTCCTGGCCAATGGGAGAGGAGAAAGCGACCATGCTCCTGTAAGACTAGCGTCCCCAGTGAGCTAGCTATAGCTGTCAGCTGGGCCCTGAGGCCCAGCATGTGTTATTACTGTATTATCTTTAAAGATGTATTTATCCCCAGTCTGTATGTGACACCTGGATCCCACCCAACACCATGGCCGGGAAATAATAGCCCTGATGACAGAAATGCAGTACTCTTCCATATTGTAGTCTCTATGCCTTTCTCTCCTATCTCTCTGCTGATCTATCTCTTTCTCTCTCCTCTGTTACTCCTGCTCTACTTTGACATCTCTCCTTTCCTCTTTTTCTCACTTCTCCTTCTGTGTCTTGCTTAAAATAGTCCAATGACTCATGTCTGTTTTTCAGAGAATTGCCTTGGAGGTAGTAAATGTGGTGACTGATTGTCGTAAGGTTAATGGGCCGATAACCCCCCCACCCCCCTTTCGCTACCACATAATGGACAGTGACATAGAATGATGCCTGTATTTGTAGTACTGTATTGATTGATCTGTGTGTGAGAGAGAAAAAAACATGATGCAACAGATCCATTAATAATCAGGTGTCATTTTGAGTTTGCATTTTCAGAACACTACGGTCCCGTGGGGATAGAGGGGTAGGGATCAATACTGTACACAAGCATGCTGCGATTTTAATTACACTGTGAGGAAGGGAGAAAGGATGGAGTAAAGGAGGGAAGATAACATTTTTGTCTTTTGTTGTAAATAATGAGTCAGTGGGCAAATATAAAAAAATATATATAAAAAAAATAGGAGACAATGTTTCACATATGCTGTGATTTGGCATTTCACCTTTTATGGCAAGATCTCTTCACGCATTGTATTATTACTTGATTATATGACAAATTATAATGCAGAGAGCCAGATTACTCTGAGGCTGAGCAATATCTGTGTTTATCTAATCTGACTATGATATTAAATATGCAATGGCACAGTGATCCTGCCAGTAGATGGGTCGTTCCACGAAATGAGTGATTTTAGCATCCCTATGATATTTGAAGTAGAAATTGTGCACCAATATTGCATTTTATAAGCCTGTTGTAGTAAATGAAGTGCCCTTTAATATAGACCACATGGAAAATTTAATACATCAAATTTTTTATATGAATAAAGACTTGCTAAATTGCCAAGATTCAGCATTTTGACATCCCGCCGTGCACCCTTTTCGACTTCTAGGAAGATTTAAATCCACTTAACCCCAACATTTTTCCAAGTTTCCATCATCATTGTAAAGCCCTAGTTATTTTGTTTCTTTGAAAAAGTAATTTCTGAAGATTATTATCTATTTCATGTGTTTAGTAATTCACATATGTCTATCTCTCATTTTAAGGTCAACCCTGTTACGTGAACTGAACTCTCGTTTTAACATGGTGAAACTATTCCTTTGGAAATATGTTTTCAAAAGAAATGTTCAACATCTAATAGTCAAATTATAGTGTAAAAGCAGGTGAGCTGGTTCTACTCTTTTTGGACATTTTCTGTTGTTTTGTGGTGGATAACTGAGTGGGTCGAGGATAACACGTCGACCCTGTTACCCATAGTTAGAGTGGCTATAAATGTTTAACATACAGTGAGCTCCAAAAGTAATGCTACAGTGACACCTTTTTTGTTGTTTTGGCTCTGTACTCCAGCACTTTGGATTTGAAATGATACAATGACTATGAAAGTGCAGACTGTTAGCTTTAATTTAAGGGTATTTTCATCCATATCGGTTGAACCGGGAATTACAGCACTTTTTGTATTACTTTTTTATTTTAGGGGACCAAAAGTATTGGGACAAATTTACTTATGTGTATTAAAGTAGTAAAAAGTGAACTATTTGGTTCCATATTCATAGCACGCAATGACTACATCAAGCTTGTGACTACAAATTTTGTTTTGGTTGTGTTTCAGATTATTTTGTGCTCAATAGAAATTAATGGTAAATTATGTATTGTGTCATTTTGGAGTCACTTTTATTGAAAATAAGAATAGAATATGTTTCTAAACCCTTCAACATTAATGTGGATGCTACCATGATTACATATAATCCTGAATGAATCGTGAATAATGATGAGTGTGAAAATTACAGGATTATCTGTAATCATGGTAGCATCCACATTAATGTAGAAGGGTTTAGAAAACATATTAGATTCTTATTTACAATAAAAGTGACTCCAAAATGGCATTATTTACCATTAATTTCTATTGAGCACAAAATAATCTGAAACACAACCAAAACAAACAGTAAATGCATCCAACAAATGTGTACAGTCACAAGCTTAATGTAGTCATTGCATGCTATGAATATGGGGACAAATACTTTTTACTACTTTAATACACATAATTTAATTTGTCCCCTAAAATGGGGGGACTATGTGCAAAAAGTGCTGTAATTTCTAAATGGTTCACCCGATATGGATGAGGATACCCTCAAATTCAAGCTGACAGTCTGCACTTTAACCTTATAGTCATTACACCATTTCAAATTGTTGGAGTACAGAGCCAAAACAACAACAAAAAATTGTCACTGTCCTAATACTTTTGGAGCTCAGAGTATTACATTTTTTTTAAAGCTTGCACTCAATGGAGACATCTTGTTGTACACAATTATCTTCCATTCCCCATGTAACAAGGGGATTTATGGCTGATTTAAGATGAAATCGTCAACCCTGTTATGGTCAACCCTGTTACTTTATTTTGCACTTAATAGGCACTTACTATAGTAATTTTTTATTGAATCTCTTGAGATGGGAAAATATGTTTTTTATTAAGTTGAACATGTGCTTTTTATGACAGAATGTTAAACTTACACTTCTCAAAAGGAACCGAATTGGTGTAATGACCCAGATAATGTATAATGACACATTCTGAATAGATGTAATGACTATTATCTTTAGTCACAATTACAAATTGAATTCAACTAAAGTCCAAATCAAAATGTTGAGACAAAATGAGACAAGAGTCACATTTATTCCCAAACATATGACTGCAGTCACAAATACATCAGTAATACCCCCACACAAACATACATTTTATGAATCCCAATTCACAGGCTTGTTACCATTATGAGCCCTGACAGACAGGCTGTATGACAGTCTGTCAAGCTGCATCCTGAGGTTTAAGGTGACTGGGTGGTAGGTTGTGGATACTGCAGGATCCCTGCCTGGGGCTCTTCATCGATAAGATCTGGTCGATGTATCTTCAGTTTCTTACAACAGCCCTGTGGAGAGCTACCTTGGCTGCCTGTGGCTGCCGCACATGCACTCACACACACACGGACACACACACATCCTCCCCTGCACTGCCTCCGTTTACATAACCTACATGAAAAGGCTTTGGAAATACATCATATTGAGCTGCATGGATTGCATATTGAGC
The DNA here is from genome assembly GCF_016432855.1 of Salvelinus namaycush. Lineage (NCBI taxonomy): Eukaryota > Metazoa > Chordata > Actinopteri > Salmoniformes > Salmonidae > Salvelinus > Salvelinus namaycush. The sequence goes on along the minus strand of NC_052319.1, from coordinate 26,594,568 downwards.
TGCATGGAATGATTTCATTCAGCTCGTCACCTCAACCTCCTTCCCTGTCTTATCCTTTCCCTCCTTAAATTCTCAGCTCTGCTCACACCTCCAATTACCTTCACACAGAACATGGGAACCACATGTCGGTACTGTACTGTATGATAAATGGGTTGGGTTGGACGAATGGGAGGAAAATATGTATATTTTTGGATCCATGGGACAAGATGGACCAATTCCATCCTTGTCTACATGGCTACCCATGTTAACTGTCAGTCGATGAGTGTATGAACGTTGATCAATGTGAAGTCCACACCCAGACAATAGTAGTTATCTTGAAGTCTATGTAGAAGTTGACGGAAAGCAAGATGACTGTGTGCAGCACCTAATTTGCATTGGGTTTGCAGCGCGTTCACTGACACACATATAAAACATCTTATTCTGTGGGAATTTCAGTACAGTCTCCTACAGGTTTCCTCATAGTTCTATTTAAAGTCATGTTCTGAAAGTGTTCCAAGAACATTAAGAAACAACATTCTTCTGTGGGAATTTCAGTACTTCAACAGAACAATCCACAGAAATTCCCATGTAATATTTTTACCACATTCTGGGAAAATTCTTCAAAAACGTTAAAATAATGTATGGTTCTCTTTTATGTCAGTTCTTGGCAATATTCTGGGCAATATTCTGGGAAACATTCAAAGAATGTTATTTAAAAACATGTACAGTTTGTTCTCAGCATCAACAAAACTCTCTCTACCCTCTGTCACGGCTGTCGTCCTCTTCTTCCTCTGAAGAGGTGTAGCAAGGATCGGACCAATACGCAGTGTGGTAGGTGTCCATGTTTTAATAGGGAAAACTGAACATGAACACAAATACAAAACAATAAACGTGAACAAACTGAAACAGTCCCGTGTGGCACAAACACTGACACAGGAAACAATCACCCACAAACCAACAGTGAAAAACAGGCTACCTAAATATGGTTCCCAATCAGAGACAACGCAAAACACCTGCCTCTGATTGAGAACCATATCAGGCCAATATGACAAACCTAAACATAGAAACACAGAACATAGACTATACCCACCCAGCTCACGTCCTGACCAACTAAATAAAGACTAAACAAAGGAAAATAAGGTCAGGAACGTGACACCCTCTATCTTGTTTAAGCGTATTAAGATGTGTCACACCTGATCCTAATGAGTGCTTGTTTCCTTTGAAATGGGGTCTGGTTGAATAGAAAAAAATAAAAAGCTTCAGTGGACTAATTCCATGGATAGAGAACAGAAGATTCTAAATTAAAATCTCAATGATGCCATGTTGCAATAAAAAATCTATGAGTTTGTATGATTAATGCCCAAACTTTTTGATGTGTCCTATCTGTGTTTGGAGTTCAAAAAAGTTAACCCCAAATAAGCTAGAAGTGTTATTAACAGTCTTATTGAAAATTCAGTAAAGGTTTTAAGGAAGTTATGGAAAAACCTCCAAATAACCTATAATTTCCATTCTCAGAGCTTTAATAAAAGCTCCCAGGAAAACATTCAAGGAACCAGAGTAAAACGTTCTCAGAACCTCTCTGCAACCTAAAAATAGATGTTCCAGAACAAGCAAAAAATAATAATAATTCAGTTTTACCGGTCAGCATCGTTCCCACAACCAATGTCAAACCATAAACATACATTCCCACACCACAACTTCCAAGGAACCAAATGTGCAAGCTGGGATGCAGCCACTCTCAAATTCATATACAGAGCTATGGATGAACGGACTGACCATCCATAATATCAAAATTATAGTTTTAACTATATTTTGCGGTTATAGTGTTTGTTTAAAATTACATTGTTTAGAAACAAAGGAGTAAAACAAGCTTATATTTTGGGTTCGGATGGGGCACAGCAGTTGAACTAACCATTTGAGACATTTATAAATTATAATCTTTATGAATTAATTGGCATACACAGGGGCACAACTTTGGTTTTAGAAGTGGGGGGGCTATAACCTGGCGGGGGGTCTGTGGGTCTTCCCTCAGAATTTTTTGGGCATCTAAAGCTCATTTTCTGAATTTCTACAGAATATAATATGACCCTTTTTGGGTCATTTGTTAAATAAGAATTGAATATTTTCAGGGACTAAAATGAACACCTGCCAAATGCGTGTAGATTTTGGCATTGGCGGGTAAGATGTTAATTTCACTAGCCATGTTGTCAGGTGGTCAGGGCTCCACAGTGTATGCATTTCACTCACATTTGTGAATAAAAATAAAAATAGTCAAGTATGATCACATTTATAGTAAAATAAATGCTGCAGTAGCTGTTTCAAAATATTTATTCCCTGTCACGTTCCTGACCTGTTTTCCTTGTTTTTGTATGTGTTTAGTTGGTCAGGGCGTGAGTTGGGGTGGGCATTCTATGTTATGTGTTTCTATGTTTAGGTTATTTGTCTATTGGCCTGATATGGTTCTCAATCAGGGACAGGTGTTTTACGTTTCCTCTGATTGAGAACCATATTAAGGTAGGCTGTTCTCACTGTTTGTTTGTGGGTGATTGTTCCTGTGTCTGTGTCTGTCGCACCACACGGGACTGTTTCGTTTTCGTTCGTTTGGTTAGTCTGTTCCTGTTCGTGCGTTCTTCGTGTTTATGTAAGTTCACATGTTCAGGTCGGTCTACGTCGTTTTTTTGTTTTGTAATTTCTCAAGTGTGTTACGTGTTCGTCTTGTCTAAATAAATTCATCATGTCTTCACAACACGCTGCGTTTTGGTCCGATCCCTACACCTCCTCTTCAGACGAAGAGGGGGAAATCAGCCGTTACATTCCCTTTTGTTTCATAGCTGGTAAATTAATAGCACACAGTCAAAGAACTATGAATCCTATATAGCCTATACCACCTCGCGCTGCAACACTGCCAGGCTGGGTCTGTGTGCAAGTGAAGATCTGAAAGATTTATTTTTAGAAGCCCTACACAAAGGCATAAAAATTGGTCTAATTTACTTGAAACAAAAGTCTACTGAGGTGAAACGTTGTCCTTTGTGTTTCTTGGCTATTTATATTGTTTTGTTCACAAGCTAGGTTCTTTTTCAATGATTGAGTTTCAACTGCTAGGGAAGAGAAGACAACGCTCCTAGTAGTCTGACTCTCAATCTCACAGGCACAAACATGACTGGAGTCACATTACCATGGTAAACCATGCCATTAAAGGGGCAGGTGAAAATGTTTGTGTCATCTGTGATATTTCGGTTAATAAAAAAAAATGAAATTAGACAATATTCTACATTACTTTTTACTAGTAATAGAAACATTACAAAGCATGCTCATCCAATTTTTTGTGTTTTGTTGGTGTAATTTTAGCGGGGAAAATGTATTTTGGTTGGTAAAAAAATTCAGTGGCTGGTAGATTTTTAAATCTACCTGCCACAGTGGCTGGTGGACTAAAAAGTACATTTTAGGCCATCAATTTGTTTCTCAACACTTCTACATGAGTGTGGATGCTACCATGATGGATAATCCTGAGGTGTATTACACCTCTAGCAGAGGAAATACGTTTCTGAGTGCATGATATTCAGTTTCACTGGCATATAGTACATTCTATGGATGGTCTTAAACTGCAGTCATTTATGTCTGAGATTATATGAACATGACTGAAAACATATCTGTATCCATTCATCATCATCATCAGTAGTGTCTCCCAGGTCCTCCTCACATTTGTGTTTTACATGTTTTGTGTCATTGGGAAAACCTATCAACCCTTGATACAGTTTGGAAATCAACTTCAGAGGTTTGTCTGACTGCCTTAAAATAGTTTAATTCTTTGAAGCTTCTGGCTTGTCCAGTGTTTGCTGCGCAGAAAGAATAAAGTGTTGTATCTGCAAAAGTTAATCTCAGTGCCATCACAGACTGGTCTTCCTTGGTCACCTGACCCTGCTGAGACCCCTGTCACCATCTGGTCCTGCTCAGATGAGGTATGACAAAGAATTACCTTGGTGTACATTCATACATTATATTATCCAAGAATAGAATCTAAGAGAGGAGAGGAAGGAGGAGAGAGGACGGGAGAGAGGAGGGGCGAGTAAAGGAGGGTAGAGGAGACGAGGAGATGACAGGAAAGGAGAGGACTGGAGAGAGAGGGGATTGGATGAGAGAGAGGAGGGGAGAGGATGGGAGGAGAGAGGAGTAAAGAGGTGAGGACTGGAGAGAGGTGGGGAGGGGAGAGAGGACGGGAGAGGAGAGGACTGGAGAGAGGAGAGGAGGGGAGAGGAGAGGACTGGAAAGAGGAGGGGAGAGGGGTGGAGAGGACTGGAGAGTGGAGGTGAGAGGAGATTGTTGAAATTACCATTATTCACAGATCCCAGACTGTAGCATACCCATCAACTCAAGATGGAACTTTGTATCCATTCACTGAATGTTATAATAGACTGCAAAATTCACCTGAGCTCCGTAGACTGGTCTTCCTTGGCTGTCTGACACCTGCTGGGACACCTGTCACTATCTGATCCTGGTAACGCATGATTAGCATAGTGAAGCCTGAAGAGCTGTTTAAACCGTGTCAGTGTGAAGAGTAGGGAATTAGCTAGGGAAACTGACAGATCAATAACGTTACATTGCTATACTGACTGGGATAGGGGCAAAAATTATTTCTAACGTTAGCCAACTTTTGGCAAGCTCTAATGGTACATCAACTAGAGAAAATGAACCAATTTAATTCCGTTGAAACGGGACAAAACAAAGGCTACAAAACATTTCTATACACACAACAGCTGTTAGACACTGCTACCTGACAGATAGCATGAGGCTAATGCTGAACTGGCTGTGGTAGCTACAGTGCCTTCAGAAAGTATTCAGACCCCTTGACCACATTTTGTTACGTTACAGCCTTATTCTTAATGCTTTAAAAAAAAATCACTCATCAATCTACACACAATACCCCATAATGACAAAGCCAAAACAGGTTTTTTGAAATTTTTGCAAATGTATTAAAAATAAAAAACTGAAATAACTTATTTATAGTTGAAGTCGGAAGTTTACATACACTTAGGTTGGAGTCAAAGGCTAGGGGGCACTATTTTCACGTCCGGATGAAAAGTGTGCCCAAAGTAAACTGCCTGCTACTCAGGCCCAGAAGCTAGGATATGCATATTATTAGTAGATGTGGATAGAAAGCACTCTGAAGTTTTTAAAACTGTTTGAATGATGTCTGTGAGTATAACAGAACTTATTTGGCAGGCAAAACCCCGAGGACAAACCATCCAGGATTTTTTGTTGTTGTTGTTGTTGAGGTCACTCTCTTTTCAATGGGTTTTCTATGGAGATCTAGATTTCTAAAGCACTTGCTTGCAGTTCAGTCTTTAGAAATTGGTTGATGTTTTTCCTTTGAGAAATGAAGAAGTAGGGCAGTTCAGAACGAGGGTCGGGTGAAGTGTATTGTTTGTTAGGGGCGCGTGACCTGAAAGCTCGCTCCACTTTGTTTTTATCCGCTAATGAACGCAGTTTATCCCGTCTTAAATTTTATCGATTATTTACGTTAAAAAATACCTAAAGTTGTATTAGGAAAGTTGTTTGAAATGTCTGGATCAAGTTTACAGGTAACTTATTAGATACTTTGTAGTCATGTTGCACGAGTTGGAACCGGTGTATTTTCAGAATCAAATGCGCCAAATAAATGGACATTTTGGGGATATAACGACAGAATTAATTGAACAAAAGGACCATTTGTGATGTTTAATGGACATATTGGAGTGCCAACAGAAGAAGATCTTCAAAGGTAAGGCATGAATTATATGTTATTTCTGACTTTTGTGTTGTGCCTGGCAGGTTGAATTACGATTTTCATGTGTATGTTTGATGGGGTGCTGTCCTCAGATAATAGCATGGTTTGCTTTCGCCGTGAAGCCGTTTTGAAATCTGACACTGTGGCTGGATTAACAAGAAGTTCATCTTTAAACCGGTGTATAACCCCAGTATGATTTATGAATTATTATTATGAGTATTTCGTTTTTTGAATTTGGTGCGCTGCTATTTCACTGGGTGTTGTCAAATCAATCCCGTTAACGGGATTGGCGTGCGAAGGGATCACGAAGAAGTTAAAACTCGTTTTTCAACCACTCCACAAAATTCTTGTTAATAAACTTGAGTTTTGGCAAGTCGGTTAGGATATCTACTTTGTGCATGACACAAGTAATTTTTCCAACAATTGTTTACAGACAGATTATTTCACTTATAATTCACTGTATCACAATTCCAGTTGGTCAGAACTACACTAAATTGACTGAGACTTTAAACAGCTTGGAAAATTCCAGAAAATTATGTCATGGCTTTAGAAGCTTCTGATAGGCTAATTGACATCATTTGAGTTATTGGAGGTGTACCTATGGATGTATTTCAAGGCCTACCTTCAAACTCGGTGCCTCTTTGCTTGACATCATGGGAAAATCAAAAGAAATCAGCCAAGACTTCAGAAAAAAAATTGTGGACCTCCACAAGTATGGTTCATCCTTAGGAGCAATTTCCAAATGCCTGAAGGTACCACATTTATCTGTAAAAACAGTAGTATGCAAGTATAAACACAATGGGACCACGTAGCCATCATACCGCTCAGGAAGGAGACACGTTCTGTCTCCTAGAGATGAACGTACTTTAGTGTAAAAAGTGCAAATCAATCCCAGAACAACAGCAAAGGACCTTGTGAAGATGCTGGAGGAAACCGGTACAAAAGTATCTATATACACAGTAAAATGAGTCCTATATCAACATAACCTGAAAGGCCGCTCAGCAAGGAAGAAGCCACTGCTCCAAAACCGCCATAAAAAAAGCCAGACTACGGTTTGCAACTGCACATGGGGACAAAGATCGTACTTTTTGGAGAAATGTCCTCGGGTCTGATGAAACAAAAATTGAACTGTTTGGCCATAATGACCATCGTTATGTTTGGAGGAAAAAGGGGGAGGCTTGCAAGCCGAAGAACACCATCCCAACCATGAAGCACGGGGGTGGCAGCATCATGTTTTAGGGGTGCTTTGCTGCAGGAGGGACTGGTGCACTTCACAAAATAGATGGCATCATGAGAAGGAAAATTAGGTGGATATATTGAAGCAACATCTCAAGACATCAGTTAGGAAGTTAAAGCTTGGTCGCAAATGGGTCTTCCAAAGTTGTGGCAAAATGGCTTAAGGACAACAAAGTCAAGGCAGAACTGAAAAAGTGTGTGCGAGCAAGGAGGCCTACAAACCTGACTCAGTTACACCAGCTCTGTCAGGAGGAATGGGGCAAAATTCACCCAACTTATTGGGGAAAGCTTGTGGAAGGCTACCCGAAACGTTTGACCCAAGTTAAACAATTTAAAGGCAATGCTACCAAATACTAATTGAGTGTATGTTAACTTCTGACCCACTGGGAATGTGATGAAAGAAATAAAAGCTGTAATAAATCATTTTCTCTACTATTATTGTAACGGTTGTCATATTCTTCCTCCTCCTCGGACGAGGAGAGGCGAGAAGGATCGGACCAATACGCAGAGTGGTTAGTGTTCATGATGATTTATTATAACGAAACTTGAACACTGAATTACAAAAACAAATAAACGAAGTGCAGAAACCTATACAGTACCGTGTGGTGAAAACACAAACACGGAAACAAACACCCACAAAACACACGTGAAACCCCGGCTGCCTTAGTATGATTCTCAATCAGGGACAACGATTGACAGCTGCCTCTGATTGAGAATCATACCAGGCCGAACACAAAATCCCAACATAGAAAATCACACATAGACAAACCCACCCAACTCACGCCCTGACCAACTAAATAAATACAAGACAAAGGAAAACAGGTCAGGAACGTGACAATTATTCTGACATTTCACATTCTTAAAATGAAGTGGTGATCTTAAATGTATTTGGTTAAGGTGTATGTAAACTTCCGACTTCAACTGTACATAAGTATTCAGACCCTTTGCTATGAGACTCGAAATTGAGCTCAGGTGCATCCTGTTTCCATTGATCATCCTTGAGATTTTTCTACAACTTGATTGGAGTCCACCTGTGGTAAACTCAATTGATTGGACATGATTTGGAAAGGCACACACCTGTCTATAGCGGCAGGGACTGGGAGAATAGTCAGGATCGAGGGAAAGATGAACGGAGTAAAGGACAGAGAGATCCTTAATGAAAACCTGTTCCAGAGCGAAAGTTCACCTTCAAACAGGACAACAACCCAAAGCACACAGCCAATACAATGCAGGAGTGGCTTTGGGACAAGTCTCTGAATGTCCTTGAGTGGCCCAGCCAGAGCCCGGACTTGAACCCGATTGAACATGTTTGGAAAGACCTGAAAATAGCAGTCCAGTGACGCTCCCCATCCAACCTGACAGAGCTTCAGAGGATCTGCAGAGAAGAATCGGAGAAACTCCCAAAATACAGGTCTGACTAGCTTGTAGCGTCCCACCCAAGAAGACTCAAGACTATAATCACTGCCAAATGTGCTTCAATAAAGTACTGAGTAATGGGTCTGAATACTTATGTAAATGTGTTATTACATATGTTTTTCTCGTTGTTTTTGCTTTGTCATTATGGGGTATTGTGTGTAGATTGATGAGGGAAAAAACGATTTAGTACATTTTAGAATAAGACTGTAACATAAGAATAATGTGGAAAAAGTCAAGGGGTCTGAATGCTTTCCAAATTCACTGTAGTTAGCTAGCTAGCTAGTTCAATCACTTCAGACAGAACTTCAGTCGAGATGGGATGAAACCCTAGCTAACGTTACATGTCAGTTACACTACTAGCGCGGCACTGGGAATATTTTATTTTCTTCTTTTAAGTCAAACAGCAGTTAACTTGCCAGCTACATCAGTCATATTAAGAGTAGCCAGTTTCTGCTCTGCTTGTTTTTACAACTTGGAGAAATAGCACAACACCCACAGACAACAGCTGCCTCTGTTCATACTATCTTTGGTGTCCACGCCGGTCCTAAATCCAGTTGGCTGAAATCACCAAACAGCCTACCCAAGCACACTGAGGTCATAAAGCACACCGATGCCGCTTTTTGAATCACAATGCAATGATAAAACAGGGGGAGACAATGAGGGGTTACGTTCTTAAAACCCAGCTTGGTTGAGAGAAGACAAGCAGTTGAGCTCCGTGTGGAACTTGGATGCTGAGGGTTGTGCATATGAAATGTCCCTCTTTGAGCTTCATAAGTTCACAGAGTGTTTAGAAGCTCAGCGGCATTCTCCTCAAATATCTGTGAGCTCAACTGCACGCAGGCACACACACACACACACGCACACACACAAAATAACATACTGTTCTGCTGCAACCACACCACATACAGTGTCAATCCGATGTTCTCCCAACATCACTAACACATCAGTCACACGTCCTTGCTGAAGGGGGGGGCGACTGTTTCTTCTCCCCAAAGCGGGACATAGTCCCAGGTTAGACTGGAACACTAATTTGCTCAAACTGTTGTCTCGCCTTTGAAAGACACCCTTATTCTTATGCCAGCTGATAAACACATCGACAACTGCACACATGCAAGTTTTCACGCACTCATACACTCACACACACACTCACGCATGTACATGTACGCACACACACACAACACTTGAAGACAAACACGTGTGACGGTGATGTGTTTCAATGGTCAACATACCTTCTTTCTCCCTCTGCCATACATACACACCTCCAAGCCTCATTACACATCCACAAGGAAAATCGCCCTTGAAAGGCCTCCTTCCTTTCTTATAATGTAAACTCATTCTGTGGAAACTATTCAATTTGTGTGATGGACTGAAATCAATATTTAGTCAGGATAAGCCTTGGGAGGCATTCAATGAGCTGTATGAATGTGAATGGAGAGTGTACTGTACTGTGAGGCTTGTTTTGGTGGCAATGAGGCCAGTTATGACCAATTACCAAATTTAGCATTGAGACTTGGAAGAAAATAATGAAATTAAATTATAACAACCATAACAACTTTTGGAAGTAAGGATGATTTAAGCTGTAATGTTTTTTTGTGAAATGGGATAATAATGCAATGAGGTGATAACCCACCATCTGAACAGTGTATGCATAAAGTGAAATGAGGGATTGGTTGACTATTGTGCCGTACATACGTATAAGGTCAGATCCACAATATGTTTTTTGTTCATTAGCTGTAGACCACAAAAGAAGGTATACAGTAAAGTCTGTAAAAACACCATAGTATAATATAAACACTGTAGTGTTTTTGCATACTTTACTGTAGTATTCACTGTACTATTTACTGTAGTATACTGTATTATACAGTTAACTATAGAATAAATACAGTAGTAAAATAAAATAGTAGTATATATTATAGTATATGTGTTTTTGTGGATTGTACTATTTGCTGTAGGGTTTTTGCGGACTGTACAATACTTTAGTAGTTACTGTGGTGTTTTTGTGGACTATAGTATACTATAGTATTTACTCTTGTGTTTTTGCAGACATTACTCCCAGTGGTAGAAAAAGTGCCCAATTGTCATACTTGAGTAAAAGTAAAGATACTCAAGTAAAAGAAAAGTAAACGACTCAAGTAAAAGTGAAAGTCGCCCAGTAAAATATTACTTGAGTAAAAGTATTTGGTTTTAAATATACTTAAGTATCAAAAGTAAATGTAACTGCTAAAATATACTTAAGTATCAAAAGTAAAAGTGTAAATCATTTAAAATTCCTTATATTAAGCAAACCAGACAACACATTTTTATTTTATTTTTTATTTTAATTAAATTTACGGATAGCCTTCTAGGCAGAGTTCCTCTGTCCAGTGTCTGTGTTCTTTTGCCAATATTTTCTTTTTATTTGCCAGTCTGAGATATGGCTTTTTCTTTGCAACTCTGCCTAGAAGGCCAGCATCGCGGTCAGCATCCCGGAGTCGCCTCTTCACTGTTGATGTTGAGAGTGGTGTTTTGCGGGTACTATTTAATGAAGCTGCCAGTTGAGGACTTGTGAGGCATCTGTTTCTCAAAATAGACACTCTAATGTACTTGTCCTCTTGCTCAGTTGTGCACCGGGGCCTCTCACTCCTTTTTCTATTCTGGTTAGGGCCAGTTTGCGCTGTTCTGTGAAGCGAGTAGTACACGGCGTTGTACAAGATCTTCAGTTTCTTGGCAATTTCTCACATGGAATAGCCTTCATTTCTCAGAACAAGAATGAAGTGATGAGTTTCAGAAGAACGTTATTTGTTTCTGGCCATTTTGAGCCTGTAATCGAACCCACAAATGCTGATGCTCCAAATACTCAACTAGTCTAAAGAAGGCCAGGTTTATTGCTTCTTTAATCAGAACAACCATTTTCAGCTGTGCTAACATAATTCGAAAAGGGTTTTCTAATGATCAATTAGCCTTTTAAAATGATAAACTTGGATTAGCTAACACAATATGCCATTGGATCACAGGAGTGATGGTTGCTGATAATGGGCCTCTGTACGCCTATGTAGGTATTCCATTACAAATCAGCCATTTACAGCTACAATATTCAAAAGAAAAGATTAAGATGGGCAAAAGAACACAGACACTGGACAGAGGAACTCTGCCTAGAAGGCCTGTTGACGTTGAGACTGGTGTTTTGCGGGTACTATTTGTTTCCCCTGTCTTTGTGATTGTCTCCACCCCCTCCAGGTGTCGCCAATCTTCCTCATTATCCCCAGTGTATTTATACCTGTGTTCTCTGTTTGTCTGTTGCCAGTTTGTTTTGTTTTGTCAAGCCTACCAGCGTTTTCCCCTCTGCTCCTGTCTCTCGATTGTTCCTGTTTCCTAGTTTTCCCAGTGTTGACCATTCTGCCTGCCCTGACCCTGAACCTGCCTGCTGTCCTGTACTTTTGCCCCACCTATCTGGATTACTGACCTCTGCCTGCCTTTAACCTGCCTTTTGCCTGCCCCTGTTCAATTAATAAACTGTTGTTACTTCGACGCTGTCTGCATCTGGGTCTTACAGAAAAACGTGATAATAACAGTCTCCACTCTTCTGGGAAAGCTTTCTGCTAGATGTTGGAATATTGCTGAGGGGACTTGCTTTCATTCAATCACAAGAGCATTAGTGAGGTCGGGTACTTATGTTGGGTGACTAGGCCTGGCTCGCAGTCGGAGTTCCAATTCATTTCAAGGGTGTTCGATGGGGTTGAGGTCAGGGCTCTGTATAAGCCAGTCAAGTTCTTCCTCACTGATCTCGACAAACCATTTCTTCATGGACCTGGCTTTGTGCACAGGGCATTGTCATGCTGAAACAGGAAAGGGCCTTCCCCAAACTGTTGCCACAAAGTTGGAAGCACAGAATTGTCTAGAATATCATTGTATTCTGTAGTGTTAAGATTTCCATCACTGGAACTAAGGGGCCCGAACCATGAAAAACAGCCCTCGACCATTATTCCTACTCCACCAAACTTTACAGTTGACAAAATGCATTCGGGCAGGTAGCGTTCTCCTGGCATCCGCCATACCCAGATTCATTCGTCAGGCTGCCAGATGGTGAAGCGTGACTCATCACTCCAGAGAACGCGTTTCCACAACTCCAAAGTCCAATGGCGGTGAGCTTTACACCACTCCAGCCAACGCTTGGCATTCCAGCCAAAGCTTGTGATCTTAGGCTTGTGCGCAGATGCTCGGGCGTGAAGCTCCCGACTAACATTTCTCATGCTGAATTAGCTTCCAGAGGCCTTTTGGAACTCGGTAGTGAGTGTTGCAATCGTGGACAGATGATTTGTACGCGCTACGCGCTTCAACACTTGACAGTCCCATTCTTTGAGCTTGTGTGGCCTACAACTTCGCAGCTGAGCCTTTGTTGCTCCTAGACGTCTCTGCCATATCTACTGCCATATCTGTCAGCGACATCTTACGCATTTATTGTAGCTAGGGATTTTAACAATGCAAATTTGAGGAAAATGCTACCGAAGTTCTACCAACACATTGACTGTAGTACTCGTGCTGGTAAAACAATGGACCACTGCTACTCAACTTTTCTAAATGCCTACAAGGCCCTATCCCACCCTCCCTTCAGCAAATCTAATTACATCTCCATTTTGCTCCTCCCTTCCTATAGGCAGAAACTCAAACAGGAATTACCTATGCTAAGGTCTATTCAATGCTGGTCTGACCAATCAGAATCCATGCTTCAAGATTGTTTTGATCACACGGACGGGGATATGATCCGGGCATCCTCTGAGAATAACATTGACAAATACATGGATACGGTGACTGAGTTCATTGTGAAGTGTATAGGCGATGTTCGACCTACTATGACTATTAAAACCTACCAAAACCAGAAACCGTGGATAGATGGCAGCCTTCTTGCAAAACTGAAAGTGCGAACCACCGCATTTAACCATGGCAAATTGACGGGGAATATGGCCGAATACAAACAGTGTAGTTATTTCCTCCGTAAGGCAATCAAACAGGCAAAATGTCAGTACTTTGACAAAGTGGAGTCGCAATTCAACAGCTCAGACACGAGACATATGTGGCAGGTTCTATAGACAATCACGGACTACAAAGGGAAAACCAGTCATGTCGCGGACACCAACGTTTTGCTTCCGGACAAGCTAAACTCCTTCTTCGCCCGCTTTGAGGAGATCTTACAGTGCCACCATTGCGACCCACTACCAAGGACTGTGGGCTCTCCTTCTCTGTGGCCGACGTAAGTAAGACATTTAAGTTTGTTAACTGACGGCAAGGCTGCCGGCCCAGACGACATCCCTAGCAGCGTCCTCAGAGAACATGGAGACTAGCTGGCTGGAGTGTTTACGGACAAATTAAACCTCTCCCTATCCCCGTCTGCTATCCCAACTTGCTTCAAGATGTCCACCCTTGTTCCTGTTCCCAAGAAGGCAAAGGTAACTGAATTAAATGACTATCGCCCCGTAGCAGACACTTCTGTCATCATGAAGTGCTTTGAGAGGCTAGATAAGGATCATATCCCCTCTACCTTACCTGACACCCTTGACCAACTTCAATTTGCTTACTGCACCAATAGACACACAGACAATGCAATTGCCACTGCACTGCACACTGCCCTATCCCATCTGGTCGAGAGGAATACCTATGTAAGAAGGCTGTTCATTGACTACAGCTCAGCATTCAACACCATAGTACACTCCAAGCTCATCATTAAGCTCGGGGCCCTGGGTCTGAACCCCGCCCTGTGCAACTGGGTCCTGGACTTCCTGTCGGGCCACCCCCAGGTGGTGAAGGTAGGAAACAACACCTCCACTTGGCTGACCCTCAACACAGGGGCTCCACAAGGGTGAGTGCTCAGCCCCCTCCTGTACTCCCTGTTCACCCATGACTGCGTGGCTACGCACGCCTACTACTCAATCATCAAGTTTGCAGACAATACAACAGTTGCAGGCCTGATTACCAACAATGACGAGACAGCCTACAGGGAGGAGGTGAGGTCCCTGGGAGAGGGGTGCCAGGAAAATAACCTCTCACTCAATGTCAACAAAACAAAGGAGCTGATCGTGGTCTTCAGGAACCAGCAGAGGGAGCACTCCCCTATCCACATCCAAGGGACCGCAGTGGAGAAGGGCGAAAGTTTCAAGTTCCTCGGCGTACACATCACTGACGATCTGAAATGGTCCACCCACACAGACAGTGTGGTGAAGAAGGCGCAGCAGCGCCTCTTCAACCTCAGGAGGCTGAATAAATTTGTCTTGGCCCCTAAAACCCTCACAAACTTTTACACATGCACAATTGAGAGCATCCTGTCAGGCTGTATCACCGCCTGGTATGGCAACTGCACTGCCCGCAACCGCAGGGCTCTCCAGAGGGTGGTGCGGTCTGCCCAACGTATCACCGGGAGCAAAGTACCTGCCCTCAAGGACAGCTACAGCACCCGATGTCACATGAAGGCCAAAAAGATCATCATGGACATCAGCCATGGCATATCACCCAGAAGGTGAGGTCAGTACAGGTGCATCAAAGCTGGGTCCGAGAGACTGAAAAACAGCTTCTATCTATTCTATTCTAAGGCCATCAGACTGTTAAATAGCCATCACTAGCCGGCTTCCAACCGGTTACGCAACCCTGCAACTTAGAGGCTGCTGCTCTATACACATAGACTTGGAGTCACTAGCCACTTTAATAATGGAACACTAGTCACTTCAATAATGTTTAAATAATGTTTACATACTGCTTTACTCATCTCATATATATATATATATAAACTCAGCAAAAAAATAAATGTCCTCACTGTCAACTGCGTTTATTTTCAGCAAACTTAACATGTGTAAATATTTGTATGAACATAACAAGATTCAGCAACTGAGACATAAACTGAACAAGTTCCACAGACATGTGACTAACAGAAATTGAATAATGTGTCCCTGAACAAAGGGGTGGTCAAAATCAAAAGTAACAGTATCAGTATCTGGTGTGGCCACCAGCTGCATTAAGTACTGCAGTGCATCTCCTCCTCATGGACTGCACCAGATTTGCCAGTTCTTGCTGTGAGATGTTACCCCGCTCTGCCACCAAGACACCTGCAAGTTCCCGGACATTTCTGGGGGGAATGGCCCTAGCCCTCACCCTCCGATTCAACAGGTCCCAGACGTGCTCAATGGGATTGAGATCTGGGCTCGTCGCTGGCCATGGCAGAACACTGACATTCCTGTCTTGCAGGAAATTACACACAGAACACGCAGTGTGACATTGTCATGCTGGAGGGTCATGTCAGGATGAGCCTGCAGGAAGGGTACCACAAGAGGGAGGAGGATGTCATCCCTGTAACCCACAGTGTTGAGATTGCCTGCAATGACAACAAGCTCAGTCCGATGATGCTGTGACACACCGCCGCAGACCATGACGTACCTTCCACCTCCAAATCAATCCCGCTCCAGAGTACAGGCCTTGGTGTAACGCTCAATCCTTCGACGATAAACGCGAATTCGACCATCACCCCTGGTGAGACAAAACCGCGACTCGTCAGTGAAGAGCACTTTTTTCCAGTCCTGTCTGGTCCAGCGATGGTGGGTTTGTGCCCATAGGCGACGTTGTTGCCGGTGATGTCTGGTGAGAACCTGCCTTACAACATGCCGACAAGCCCTCAGTCCAGCCTCTCTCAGCCTATTGCGGACAGTCTGTGTGTGTATTGTTGTGAATTGTTTTTAAATACTACTCCACTGTTAGATACTGCTGCACTGTTGGAGCGAGGAACACAAGCATATCGCTACACCCGCAATAACATCTGCTAAATATGTGTATGTGACTAATAACATTTGATTTGATTTTGATTTGACTTACAGTTGACCAGGGCAGCTCTAGCAGGGCAGAAATTTTACAAGCTGACTTGTTGGAAGGGTGGCATCCTATGACGGTGCAACGTTGAAAGTCACTGAGCTCTTCAGTAAGGCCATTCTACTGCCAATGTTTGTCTATGGAGATTGCATGACTGTGTGCTCGATTTTATACATCTGTCAGCAACGGTGTAGCTGAAATAGCCGAATCCACTAATTTGAAGGGGTGTCCACATACTTTTGTATATATAGTGTATAGGAGTGGCCATAGAGTCAGCTACCATCTTCAGTAGCTTTCCATCTTAGTTGTCAATGCCAGAATGTTCATCATTATTGATCGATAACAATTTTTCCACCTCTCCCACACTAACTTTACAAAATTTAAACGTACAATGTTTTTCTTTCATTATTTGTTTTTTTATGCATGAATACAATGGCTCACTGTTCATTGTTTTCATTTCCTGCCTAAGTTTGCACACTTTGCCAATTAAGTAATCATTAATATAATTGGCAACATCAATAAGTTTTGTGATGAATAAGCCTTCTGATTCGATGAAAGATGGAGTTGAATTAGACTTTCTGACCATAATTTATCAATGTTTCTTCTTCTTTTTGTTGAATTTAGTCACATACTTTCTCAATTTGCAGTAAGTCAGCCAGCAAGACTTATTAACCACTCCATAATGCCAAATCTCTTGCAACCATACAGTTTTTAAATTTCTCATCAATCCACAGAGCCTTAGCAGTTCTAATAGTCCGTTTCTTAATAACAGATGCACCTTTGTCAATAGTTTAATAATCAATTTAACGAATTAATAATGTACAGCATCTGGATGCTCCATACTAATCACATCAGACCAACAATTTGTTTTAACATCATCCACATAAGAGTCACAGCAAGATCTTTTGTATGATCTGTTATACACTATTTTAGGCCCAGCTTTTGGAACCTTGGCTTTCCTGGATATAGCCACTATATTGTGATCACTGCATCCAATGGGTAAGGATACAGTTCAAGCCTGGATGTGCAGGCTTATAGATGAGGCAGTCCTATCTGGGCATTTTGGAATCAGTATAAATCTGGTCCTTGGAAAACTCTTCTTCCCAACTTATCAGATCACCCAGTAGTGTCCTTGTAAGTCACCTAATGAAACAGGTCCTACAGGGTTTTGCTTCAAAGTTGTGTCTGTGCTAGACCTGTGCTTTTGGGACAAGGGTGTTACGTTAGTATTGAATCGTGGTCTGTGTGTGTGTGTGTGTGTGTGTGTGTGTGTGTGTGTGTGTGTGTGTGTGTGTGTGTGTGTGTGTGTGTGTGCATTCAGAAAGTAGTCAGAACCCTTGACTTTTTCCACATTTTGTTACGTAACAGCTTTATTCTATTTTTTAAAATGTCCTTCATCAATCTACACAGAATACCCCCTAAATGGCAAAGCAAAAACATGTTTTTAGAAATGCTTGCTAATTTATAAAAAATCTAACACTGAAATATCATATTTATATAAGTATTCAGACCATTTTGTCAGTACTTTGTTGACGCACCTTTGTCAGCGATTACAGCCTCAAGTCTTCTTGGGTATGACGCTACAAGCTTGGCACACCTGTATTTGGGGAGTTTCTCCAATTCTTCTCTGCAGATCCTTTCAAGCTCTGCACAGCCATTTTCAGGTCTCTCCAGAGATGTTTGATCGGGTTCAAGTCCAGACTTTAGCTGGTTCACTCAAGGACATTCAGAGGCTTGTCCCGAAGCCACTCCTGCGTTGTCTTGGCTGTGTGCCTAGGGTTGTTGTCCTGTTGGAAGGTGAACCTTCGCCCCAGTCTGAGGTCCTGAGCACTCTGGAGCAGGTTTTCATCAAGGATCTCTCTGTACATTGATCCGTTCATCTTTGTCTCAATCCTGACAATTCTCCCAGTCCCTGCCGCTGAAAAACATCCCCACAGCATGATGCTGCCACCACCATGCTTCACCATAGGGATGGTGCCAGGTTTCCTCCAGACGTGACGTTTGGAATTCAGGCCAAAGAGTTCAATCTTGGTTTCATCAGACCAGAGAATCTTGTTTCTCATGGTCTGAGAGTCTTTGGGTGCCTTTTGGCAAACTCCAAGTGGGCTGTCATGTGCATTTTACTGAGGAGTGGCTTCCGTCTGGTCACTCTACCATAAAGGCCTGATTGATGATTTTCCTTCTGGAAGGTTCTCCCATCTCCGCAGAGGAACTTTGGAGCTATGCCAGAGTGACCATCAGGTTCTTGGTCACCTCCCTGACCAAGGCCCTTCTCCCCCGATTGTTCAGTTTGGCCGGGCGGCCAGCTCTAGGAAGAGTCTTGGTGGTTCCAAACTTCTTCCATTTAAGAATGATTGAGCCCACTGTGTTTTTGGGGACCTTCAATGCTGCAGAAATGTTTTGGTACCCTTCCCCAGATCTGTGCTTCGACACAATCCTGTCTCTGAGCTCAACGGACAATTCCTTTGACCTCATGGCTTGGTTTTTGGTCTGACATGCACTGTCAAATGTGGGACCTTATATAGACAGGCTTGTGCCTTTCCAAATTATGTCCAATCAATTGAATTTACAACAGGTGGACTCCAATCAAGTTGTAGAAACATCTCAAGGATGATCAATGGAAACAGGATGCACCTGAGCTCAATTTCAAGTCTCATAGTGAACGGTCTGAATAATTATGTAAATAAGGTATTTCTGTAATTTTGCAAAAATATCTAAAAACCTGTTTTTTGCTTTGTCATTATGGGCTATTGTGTGTTAATTGCTGAGGATATTTTTTTATTTAATCAATTCTAGAATAAGGCTGTAAAGTGACAAAATATGGAAAAAGTCAAGGGGTCTGAATACTTTCCGAAGGCTCTGTATGTATGTTCTGTAGAGGAAATGTGCCAGGTGAAATATTTAATTTATCAACGCTTGGATTCCTTCGTAGGAAATTCCTTTGTGATTCCCAGAAACTGGTCCTAGCCCCTCTTTGCGCTTCCATATGTTTTCACACCTACGTCCCATAAAACACAGGACTAATATATCATAACATGTGACAGTGAGGAATCTCACTGTGTAGAGCTGATGAACCATAATACATGGGCTTCCTTTACATTCTTCATTCACCAGTGGGAAACCATTGCTTTTTATCTCAATATCCTATACTTTTATTCTCAATCCACAGAAGACCTTAGGAATCTCATTTATTGAAAAATTGAACTGACATTCGATTAAATATTTGCTATATAAGGTTCTCACATCGACTTCTGCAACATAAATGAGTCACAATTGCAGTATGTAAGTATGCTCCATGGGCAGTACAGCATGTACTGTAGACTGTACAGCACACCCATGGGAAGAACAGTTCCTCATGGACATGTTTCTAGCCATATTGAATTGACTGTAAATGTATATGAGGTAGAACATCATGTTTATTGTCATATGCTTCGTCAACAACAAGTGTAGACTAACAGTAAAATGCTACCTTACGGACCCTTCCCAACAATGCAGAATACAATAAAACATTTAAGAAATATATAATAATAGAACAAAATAGTAACACAATGAATAAATGCACAGTAAGCAATGATACCTTGGCTATATACATGGGGTACCAGTACCTAGTCAATGTGCAGGGGTATGAGGAAATTGAGGTACATATGTACAGGGGGGGTAAAGTGACTAGGCAACAGGATAGATAAATATAGTAACAGCAGTGTGTGTGTGTGTGTGTGTGTGTGTGTGTGTGTGTGTGTGTGTGTGTGTGTGTGTGTGTGTGTGTGTGTGTGTGTGTGTGTGTGTGTGTGTGTGTGTGTGTGTGTGTGTGTGTGTGTGTTGGGGGGTCAGTATATTTTATTATTATTTTATTATTTATTTCACCTTTATTTAACCAGGTAGGCTAGCTGAGAACAAGTTCTCATTTACAACTGCGACCTGGCCAAGATAAAGCAAAGCAGTGCCACACAAACAACAACATAGAGTTACACATGAAATAAACAAACATACAGTCAATAACACAATAGAGAAAAAGTCTATACACAGTGTGTGCAAATGAGGTTAGATAAGGGAGGTAGGCAATAAATTGGCCATAGTGGCGAAATAATTACAATTTAGCAATTAAACACTGGAATGATAGATGTGCAAAAGATGAATGTGCAAGTAGAGATACTGGGGTACAAAGGAGCAAAAAACATAAAAAATAATAAATAACAGTATGGGGATGTGGAAGTTGGATGGGCTATTTACAGATGAGCTATGTACAGGTGCAGTGATCTGTGAGCTGCTTTGAGAGCTGGTGCTTAAAGTTGGTGAGGGAGATATGGGTCTCCAGCTTCAGTGATTTTTGCAATTCGTTCCAGTCATTGGCAGCAGAGAACTTGAAGGAAAGGCGGCCAAAGGAGGAATTAGCTTTGGGGGTGACCAGTGAAATATACTTGCTGGAGCACGTGCTACGAGTGGGTACTGCTATGGTGACCAGTGAGCTGAGTTAAGGCGGGGCTTTACCTAGCAAAGACTTATAGATGACCTGGAGCCAGTGGGTTTGGCGACGAATATGAAGCGAGCCAGCCAACGAGAGCATACAGGTCGCAGTGGTGGGTAGTATATGGGGCTTTGGTGACAAAACAGATGGCACTGTGATAGACTGCATCCAGTTTGCTGAGTAGAGTGTTGGAGGCTATTTTGTAAATTACATCGCCGAAGTCAAGGATCGGCAGGATAGTCAGTTTTACGAGGGTATGTTTGGCAGCATGAGTGAAGGATACTTTGTTGAGAAATAGGAAGCTGATTCTAGATTTAATTTTGGATTGGAGATGCTTAATGTGAGTCTGGAAGGAGAGTTTACAGTCTAACCAGACACCTGAACACCTCCCTCTGCAACTGGATCCTGGACTTTCTGACGGGCCGCTCCCAGGTGTTGAGGGTAGGCAACAACACATCCATCATGTTGACCCTCAACACAGGGGCCCCTCAGGGGTGCTTGCTTAGTCCCCTCCTGTACTCCCTGTTCACCCACATTTGCGTATCCACGCAAGATTTCAACACCATCATCATGTTTCCTGATGACGCGGCGGTGGTGGGCCTCATCACCAATGATGATGAGACAGCCTATAGGGAGGAGGTCAGAGTATATGTATGTGCGAGTGTGTGGGTAGAGTCCAGTGTGTGTGCATAGAGTCAAAAAGAGTTGATTGCAAAAAGGGTCAATGCAGATAGTCCAGGTAGCTATTTGGTGAACTATTTAGTAGTCTTAAGGCTTGGGGGTAGAAGCTTTTCGGGAGCCTTTTTGTCCCTTACTTAGCATTCCGGTACCGCTTGCCGTGTAGTAGCAGAAGGAACAATCTATGACTTGGGTGTCTGGAGTCTTTGACAATTTTTAAGGCCATCCTCTGACACCACCTGGTATAGAGGTCCTGGATGGCAGGGAGTTCGGCCCCAGTGATATACTAGGCCGTACAGTTTAGCCCCGTCGATGTGAACGGAGGCATGTTCTGCCCTCCATTTCCTGTATTCCACAATAATATATTTTGTCTTGCTGACCTTGAGGGAGAGGTTGTTGTAATGGTACCATACTGCAAGGTCTCTGACCTACTACCTGTAGGCTGTCTCTGTCACGAATCCCGCTTCCTGAGTCTGTTTTTGCCTGTGTTCTGTCCTGGAGTGTTTTTTCCGGTGTCCTGGAACGCACCCTGTCTGGTTGCCGGGCGACGTAGCTAGTTGGAGGATCTCTGAGTACCCGCACCTGTATCCCATCAGCTATCTGCACACCTGGTCCTGATCATCACCCCTCCACTTCATAAGCGCTGACCTGACATCCATTCCCTGCCGGATCGTTAGTCATGAACAGTATGTTGTGCCAGCGTATCAGCCTCCAGTTTGATAGAGTTTGTTTTGTTGTTTTGTACGTCTTGCTTGCCTTGAACTCACCTCCGTTTTTTCTGTCTACAGTCATTCACCCGGAACACTCTTCCCATCCCTACCTGGTCGTCGGTGACTTCAGTTACTTCCTTGGATCTGCCAATTCAATCCCATCAACTCACCTCCGCTGCCCGCTCCGCCACTTGGATTTTTCTATCACTACATTTAAACTTGTAAATAAATACTCACCTTCGTCTTACTCTCCTTGTCCTGGTCTGCTTCTGGGTTCTACTTTAGAAAACCGTGACAGAACGATCCGGCCAGGAATGAACCCAGCGGACCTGGACTCCGTTCGCCATGCCATTACCCATCAGGGGAAGATATTGGGACAACACAGCACGGCGCTACAGGAGATAGCGATTTCGGTCCAGAACTTCTCTGCTAGCTTGACGAGTATCCAGGATCAGCTCAGTTTGCCGGCGGATTCTCCACCACCTGTTTCACCCCTCTCACCTGCCGCTTCTGGAGCGGTTTCCTTCCGTGAGGCCAAGGTACCGACGCCTGATAAATACGAAGGGGCTTTGGGAAGATGCCGTTCATTTCTTATGCAGTGTGGTTTAGTGTTTGATCTGCAGCCCCACTCTTACGCCACAGACAAGGCTAGGATAGCTTTTGTTATTGAACTGCTGCGTGGTAGAGCTTTGGAATGGGCTTCAGCTGTTTGGGAACAACAGGACACCTGCATGGCGTCATACCAGGAGTTCACGGCAGAGATGAGAAAGCTTTTTGACCATCCAGTCCGAGGTAAGGACGCAGCTAAGCGGTTGTTCTCTCTTCGCCAAGGAGCTCGTCACGTGGCAGACTTTGTGATTGAGTTCCGGACATTGGCTGTGGAGAGTGGGTGGAATGAGGAGGCACTACAAGCGGCTTTTTACCAGGGGTTGTCGGAGCAACTCAAGGATGAGCTGATCTCCTATCCGGAGCCTTGTGACCTGGACAGTTTGGTCGCATTATCTATTAGGGTGGATAACAGAGTTCGAGAGAGAAGGAGGGAGAAGCAGTGGGTCCGGTCCAATCAATCAGCTACTCGGTTACCATTCGGGTCAGGAGGTGGACCAGAAGGTGTTAATCATGTTTCCTCACACGGGATTAGTGGAGGAGTCCTGCCGCCAGATCCTGAACCTATGCAAGTGGGGCGGCACGGTTTAACTAAGGACGAGCGCCAACGTAGACGTGAGACCAACAGCTGCCTCTACTGTGGTAGCTCGGGACATTACATCTCCGTTTGTCCTCAGCGCCCGTTAAACTGCTCGGCTCGTTAAGTTTGGGAGGTTTGTTAGCGAGCCAGTTTCAACCTCTCAAGAGCCCTGTCAGACCTCGTTTTCCTGCTACCCTCATAAATAAGAATCAGAGTTTAGCGATTAACGCTTTCATCGATTCAGGTGCCAATGACAGCTTCATTGATGCCGACTTAGTGGAACAGCTGGGGCTTTTCAAGGAGCAATTACCGGAAGCCATTGAAGCAACCACTCTGAACGGCAGTAGTCTGGCACGGATCACTATGAGGACTGAACCGGTTAAGATGTTGTTGTCGGGGAATCATTCAGAGGTTATTTCTTTTTTCATTTTGCCTTCCCCCCATGTTCCTCTGGTTCTTGGATACCCCTGGCTAAGAGAACACAATCCCTCGTTCGATTGGGTGACTGGAAAGGTAACTAGTTGGAGCATTGAGTGCCATGCTAACTGCCTCAGGACTGCCTGTTCTCATGCTGTCCCCAGTCGGGTCAGTGAGTCTGCTCCTCCTGATTTGTCCCTGGTTCCTGAAACATATCACGAGTTGGGTGAGGTGTTCAGTAAGCAGAAGGCTCAGTCACTTCCTCCCCACCGACCTTATGATTGTGTGATTAATCTGTTCCCTGGAGCTGCCTTTCCCAAGGGACGGTTATACAGTATCTCTCGACCTGAGCGGGAAGCCCTGGAGACCTACATAAAGGAGTCTCTTGCTGCAGGTCTCATTCGTCCCTCGTCATCACCCCTGGGAGCTGGATTTTTTTTTGTGAGTAAGAAGGATGGCTCTCTTCGACCGTGTATTGATTATCGGGGGTTGAATGATATTACGGTCAAGAACAAGTACCCTGTAATGCCCGGTAAGGAGTCTGACTCCTGTAAGGAGTCAGACGCAGGAGACAGAGAGTTCAGAGTAGCGTTCCAATTTAATACCCAACACGGGTGAACACGACGCCACTCTAAATGTAATGCTCCACCACATAAAGTGAGAACACGAAATCACAAAACACAACGTACACGAACCGTGACACACAAGAATGTACTACCTGTACACACAACAATCCCGCACACCCAGCAGGCCGGGCTGCTGGGTAATATAGCCCCACAAATCACCCTAACCACAAACAGGTGTCAATAATCACAAAAAGGGAGGGGGAGGAAAAGTCAGTAGCAGCTAGTAGGCCGGTGACGACGACCGCCGAGCACCACCCGAACAGGAAGGGGAGCCACCTTCGGTGGGAGTCGTTACATACCCCCTGCCCTTGATGAGCTCCGCTTTCGACTCTTTACAGGGTGCTACTGTGTTTACGAAGCTTGATCTACGCAATGCGTATCATCTGGTTCGGATCAAAGAGGGGGACGAGTGGTTGACTGGGTTCAATACACCTATGGGACATTTCGAGTACCAGGTGATGCCGTTTGGACTTTCCAACGCTCCAGCAGTGTTCCAAAGTTTGGTGAATGACGTGCTGAGGGATATGATCGGTCTGTTTGTGTTCGTTTACCTGGATGACATCCTTATTTTCTCCAAGGAGCTTTCCAGCCACATCCAGCATGTTAAGCAGGTCCTGCAGCGGTTATTGGAGAACCGTCTGTTTGTGAAGGCAGAGAAGTGTGATTTTCACGCCCACACTACATCCTTCCTCGGGTACATCATCTCCAGGGGTGAGATCAAGATGGACCAAGAGAAGGTTCGGGCGGTTCGGGATTGGGCCCGGCCTGGTACGAGATTGCAGCTCCAGAGATTCCTGGGATTTGCGAACTTCTATCGGAGGTTTATCCGTGATTACAGCCGGGTGGCCGCCCCTTTAACTGCTCTGACGTCTTGCACCAGAACTTTCTGTTGGACTCCTGAGGCAGACCGAGCATTTCTGAACTTGAAGAGCCGATTCACCAACGCCCCGATTCTCTCTCAACCTGACACTTCCCGTCAGTTTGTTGTTGAGGTGGACGCATCTGATGTGGGGGTGGGCGCCATCCTGTCCCAGCGTAGCTCCACTGACGGTAAACTCCATCCCTGCGCCTTCTACTCTTGTCGTCTTTCACCAGCTGAGAGAAACTACGATGTGGGTAACCGGGAGCTTCTCGCTGTGAAGCTTGCCTTGGAGGAGTGGCGTCACTGGTTGGAGGGAGCGGAGCAACCGTTTGTGGTCTGGACTGACCACAAGAATCTGGCTTACGTGCAATCGGCTAAACGTCTCAACTCCCGTCAGGCCAGGTGGGCTTTGTTTTTTGGACGCTTCAATTTTTCCCTGACGTTCCGACCTGGGTCGAAGAACGGCAAGGCGGACGCCTTGTCCCGGATGTTCTCCAAGATGGAGGAGAGTGGGGCCAAGACTGAGACGATTATTCCCCAGAACCTTGTCGTGGGAGCCGTTACATGGAGGATTGAGGAGGATGTGATGGCGGCCCTTCGGACGCAGCCCGGCCCCGGTAACGGTCCACCCAGACGGTTGTTCGTGCCTGAGTCGGTCCGTTCTGATGTCCTTCAGTGGTCCCACGCCAGCAAGATAGCTTGTCACCCTGGCGTTGCCCGGACTATGGCGCTACTGCGCAGACGATTTTGGTGGCCTGCCATGGGAGAAGATACCCGGAGGTTTGTTGCCGCTTGTCCTGTTTGTGCGCAGAATAAGAGTACCAATCGGCCCAGCTCTGGGCTTCTTCACCCCCTTCCTATTCCCCGGCGACCTTGGTCGCATCTGGCCCTGGACTTTGTCACGGGGTTGCCCTCTTCTGTTGGGAACACGGTCATTCTGACCATTGTGGACAGATTCAGCAAGTTCGCTCACTTTGTCCCCATCTCCAAGCTTCCATCTGCCACTGAGACGTCCGAGATCCTTGTTAGGGAGGTTTTCAGGGTCCACGGATTGCCCAGTGACATTGTTTCTGACCGTGGTCCTCAGTTTACCTCTGCTGTCTGGAGATCCTTCTGTTTGGCCATTGGAGCTACAGTCAGTCTCACATCTGGTTTTCACCCCCAATCTAATGGTCAGGCGGAGAGAGCCAACCAGAAGATGGAGTCCACGCTGCGCTGTCTTGTCTCCTCTGATCCCACCTCTTGGTCCTCTCAGTTACCCTGGGTTGAGTATGCCCATAATACTCTCCCTTCATCTGCAACTGGGATGTCTCCCTTCCAGTGCCTGTATGGTTACCAACCTCCCTTGTTTCCTTCTCAGGAGAGGGATCTCTCGGTTCCCTCTGTCCAGGCCCACATCCATTCCCTGCCGGATCGTTAGCCATGAACAGTATGTTGTGCCAGCGTATCAGCCTCCAGTTTGATAGAGTTTGTTTTGTTGTTTTGTACGTCTTGCTTGCCTTGAACTCACCTCCGTTTTTTCTGTCTACAGTCATTCACCCGGAACACTCATCCCATCCCTACCTGGTCGTCGGTGACTTCAGTTACTTCCTTGGATCTGCCAATTCAATCCCATCAACTCACCTCCGCTGCCCGCTCCGCCACTTGGATTTTTCTATCACTACATTTAAACTTGTAAATAAATACTCACCTTCGTCTTACTCTCCTTGTCCTGGTCTGCTTCTGGGTTCTACTTTAGAAAACCGTGACAGTCTCATCGTCATTGTTGATCAGGCTCACCACCGCCGCGTCATCGGCAAACATGATGGTGGTGTTGGAGTCGTGCGTGGATACGCAAATGTGGGTGAACAGGGAGTACAGGAGGGGACTAAGCAAGCATCCCTGAGGGGCCCCCGTGTTGAGGGTCAACATGGCAGATGTGTTGTTGCCTACCCTCAACCTGGGGGCTGCCCGTCAAAGTCCAGGATCTAGTTGCAGAGGGAGGTGTTCAGTCCCAGGGACCTTAGCTTAGTGATGAGCTTGCAGGGAACTATGGTGTTGAACACTGAGCTGTAGTCAATGAACAGCATTCTCAAGTAGGTTTCTTTTGTCCAGTTGGGAAAGGGCAGTGTGGAGTGCAATAGAGATTGTCATCTGTGGGTCTGTTTGGGCGGTATGCAAATTGGAGTGGGTCCAGGGTTTCTGGGATGATGGGATGATGGTGTTGATGTGAAGCATGACCAGCCTTTCAAGGCATTTCATGGCTACAGATATGAGTGCTACAGGCCGGTAGTCATTTAGGCAGGTTAACTTGGCGTTCTTGGGCACAGAGACTATGGTGCTCTGCTTCTCATCTTAGATCATACTGTATATTTAAAATTATGGATGTATGAATAGCCTATAGAAAAAGCATTCCTCATACACAAGTTATGAACATATACTATATATACATGAAAGTAGCATCCCTCTGAAGCTGGCCATATATTACATGATTCTTTAACTGCAATTCGGCAACGATTTGAGATCTACAACAAATTTCTGGGATTGTATAGTCGTTTTCTCCGACCAAGACGTTGTAGTTCGCATAATGTGAGTGATTGAAAGATGTGCGATTATGGGTTTTGCGCTCTCCCGATCTGCATTTTAGGTCCCGATTATTTTTCAGACATGCCAGACATTTTCGGTCGTATCTTGGGTGCTACAGTGCGACTTGTGCAACTTTTCCACTTTGCTCGGCTACATCCACAGAGAAGAAATAGTATCGATGTCCACCAGATTATTGCCAGTTGATCTCTAGTTAAATCATCAATAGGAGCTAAATTCACCGACAGCTGATCTCAATTGCAACCATTATTGGTCACCTCATTACCGCTCCCTAAAGGCTGACATAGGTGTTACTGTACCTTAATCCTGCCTGCTACCGGTCTTTCAAGATTTGTTCATCATCTGGTGGATATTATCATCAGAACAATTTTGTCCTAATTTTTTAGCAGATTAAGGGTGATTTATCAATTTGACAATCATTCCCTACAACTGAAATAAAGTATTTCCTTGTTCACCATGGCAAATCTATTGTGGCAATTTACCCGACATGTTATATGAATGGAAAACTAATGTTGATGTACCACACTCTTATTATTTTATTTGCTTCCAATGTATCTCATTTATTAAATACAACTGTCTTTAAAATAATGTGTTGAGGAAAAATATCCATGGATTGTCCATATTTGAAATGTGTAACTAAATCAAGTTAATCATGATTATACAATCTATATATTTTTTTTAGCACATGAAAATGTAGTCTAATAAAGTTATTTCAAATGGAATATAATGTATTAGTTTGCCATTTAAGGTGAAACGTTTGAATGAAATATAGGCCAGTCCTTCTATATTCTTCTACTCTAATAAGTAGTTTTACATTAATTAATCAGCTTAACGCTTCCCGATGCTCCTAATAGGTCGATCTTTCATTTCAGTGGAAACCCTAGACACAGCTGTCTGGTATCATAATCACATGACATGGTAACAACAGGAAATAAACTGATATGCTGATTTATTATTGTGGGTTTTTGGTTGCAAGCAAGTTTGCCGTTAGTAGCGTTCTGAGAAGTCAAGCGGTAATGCGTCTCACAGCACTGCATTCTGCCTGCTCGTTGCAATCAATCCAATACGTATAGTCAGACCACGTATGTGTGTATGAGTTGCAGGCGTTGGTGGTATTGGGGCCCTCATAAATCTAATCTTGTTTTTTTGGTGCCAGCTCGGGCCAGCTATATGCTAATGGATCTGGCTGTCTTCCTCAGGGAACTCGATACCTTTGAGATCCACAGCCGTACAAATAATTAGAACTGACAGGACATATTTCCTCCATCCGTCCCGCCTCAAGAGGAGCTCAAGTGCTCCTGTGTGTGCACTTGCATATGAGTGTGTGTGTGTGTGTGTGTGTGTGTGTGTGTGTGTGTGTGTGTGTGTGTGTGTGTGTGTGTGTGCGTGTGCGTGTGTGTGCATATGAGTGTGTGTGTGTGTGTGTGTGTGTGTGTGTGTGTGTGTGTGTGTGTGTGTGTGTGTGTGTGTGTGTGTGTGTGTGTGTGTGTGTGTGTGTGTGTGTGTGTGTGTGTGTGTGTGTGTGTGTTGATTGGAAACGTAGTGTATTTGTTTGTGTGTGCATGACATTGAAGAAAGAATCAGAAGTGAGGGTGTGAATTCAGCGACAAGCATTTTGTGCCTGTGTAATTTTGGGGGGATTTTTTTTTTTTAATAAACCAAAAAACACATAGATAGCTGTCTTTTTAAAATTTTTACAAATCATCTTAGATAAAGTATTTTACACTGATATTGATCTCTTTTCCAATATGTTTTACCCTACCTCTTTAAGTTATATTCCCTCTGAACAATGGCTGGGTAAATCTTTGCCCAGAATGTTTTATTCTTAGCTTGTTGCTTCTGCAAACATCCTATTGGCTCTCCTGACTAATTACAAGGAACTGTCTGTTCCTCTAAAATCACAGGCCTGCACATACCCTACCTCCAGTCCAGAGATGGAATTGGAGGCTAACGCATGGGAACTGCATCTATCCAGTTTATCCAAGATAAATGTCCAGTTTTTAAATTGCTTGCCTTTTCAAGTTGTTTTTCTTTCATTGGGGATGCATTATGTATCGTTTTTCCTCCTGCTAGCAATATTTTTATTTGAATTTCATCAGAAGTACTTGCCATGTTTACACCAGCAACTGCATCCACATTGATAGAATATTTCGTCATAAATATACTGAACAACCATATAAACACAACATGCAACAATTTAAAATATTTTACATTTATTAAAATCACAATTTAACCAACACCCATCTATTTTTGTGACTACCTGGACCTTCCAATTGGTTTGGAAGTGTTTTTTTATTTTATTTTATTTTTATTTCACCTTTATTTAACCAGGTAGGCTAGTTGAGAACAAGTTCTCATTTACAACTGCGGCCTGGCCAAGATAAAGCAAAGCAGTGTGACACAGACAAAAACACAGAGTTACACATGGAGTAAACAATAAACAAGCCAATAACACAATAAACAAGTCAATGACACAGTAGGAATAAAAAAGAAAGTCTATATACAGTGTGTGCAAAAGACATGAGGAGGTAGGCAATAAATAGGCCATAGGAGTGAATAATTACAATTTAGCAGATTAACACTGGAGTGATACATGAGCAGATGATGATGTGCAAGTAGAGATACTGGTGTGCAAAAGAGCAGAAAAGTAAATAAAAACAATATGGGGATGAGGTAGGTAGATTGGGTGGGCTATTTACAGATCGACTATGTACAGCTGCAGCGATCGGTTAGCTGCTCAGATAGCTGATGTTTAAAGTTGGTGAGGGAAATAAAAGTCTCCAACTTCAGCGATTTTTGCAATTCGTTCCAGTCACTGGCAGCAGAGAACTGTAAGGAAAGGTGGCCAAATGAGGTGTTGGCTTTGGAGATGATCAGTGAGATATACCTGCTGGAACGTGTGCTACGGGTGGGTGTTGTTATCGTGACCAGTGAACTGAGATAAGGCGGAGCTTTACCTAGCATAGACTTATAGATGACCTGGAGCCAGTGGGTTTGGCGATGAATATGTAGCGAGGGCCAGCCGACTAGAGCATGCAGGTCGCACTGGTGGGTGGTATAAGGTGATTTGGTAACAAAATGGATGACACTGTGATAAACTGCATCCAGTTTGCTGAGTCGAGTATTGGAAGCTATTTTGTAGATGACATCGCCGAAGTCGAGGAACGGTAGGATAGTCAGTTTTACGAGGGTAAGTTTGGCGGCGTGAGTGAAGGAGGCTTTGTTGCGAAATAGAAAGCCGATTCTAGATTTGATTTTGGATTGGAGATGCTTAATATGAGTCTGGAAGGAGAGTTTACAGTCTAACCAGACACCTAGGTATTTATAGTTGTCTACATATTCTAGGTCAGAACCGTCCAGGGTGGAACCTTGTTGAAACCAAACCATATGGATAGGAATGAAAAATATTTGAATGAACATGTGAATGTATGAAGCACACATCATTTCAAATAGGATACATGTCATATTAAACAGCATATAAACACTAAATAGGTCAGGAGTCAGACAGGGAGCCTAAAAAGGAACGGAAATGAATTATTTAGGCTATATTATTTCTATTATTTCAAGGCTATCAAATCCAAAGGAATCAAATTTTATTGGTCACACATACATATTTAGCGGATGTTATTGCAGGTATAGCAAAATGCAGTGCAGTAGTATCTAACAATTCACAACAATACACACAAATCTAAAAGTAAAATAATTGAATTAAGAAATATATAAATATTGGGATGAACAATGTCGAAGTGGCATTGACTAAAATACAGTGGAATAGAATACAGTATATCCATATGAAATGAGTAAAGCAGTATGTAAACATGATTAAAGTGACCAGTGATTCCATGTCTATGTATATAGGGCAGCAGCCTCTAATGTGCAGGGTTGAGTAACCGGGTGGTAGCCGGCTAGTGATGGCTATTTAACAGTCTGATGGCCTTGAGATAGAAGCTGTTTTTCAGTCTCTCGGTCCCAGCTTTGATGCACCTGTACTGACCTCGCCTTCTGGATGACAGCGTGGTGAACAGGACGTGGCTCGGGTGGTTGATGTCCTTGATGATCTTTTTGGCCTTCCTGTGACATCGGGTGCTGTAGGTGTCCTGGAGGGCAGGCAGTGTGCCCCCGGTGATGCGTTGGGCAGGCCGCACCACCCTCTGGAGAGCCCTGCGGTTGCGGGCGGTGCAGTACCAAGCGGTGATTCAGCCCGACAGGATGCACTCAATTGTGCATCTGGAAAAGTTTGTGAGGGTCTTAGGGGCCTAGCATTTTTTTTCAGCCTCCTGAGGTATGGAGAGTTCAGAGCTTCTGCTCTTTTTTGTGTAGGTTTCTCACTTACGGGTGGCACAAATTGGGATATTGGGGAGTGGAATGAGTAGGGTATATGCAAATTATATACTGTAGTATTTACTATAGTTTATTTGTTGGTGTGTTTTTGCAGACTGTAGTGTCTCTGCAGACCTTTCTTTAGTATTTACTACAGTATTCTATAGTGTACTACAACATTCCATAGTAAGTGTCTGTAGCCTATGATGACTTTAGATCTATAGTTTGATGGACCTGCTGGTATGAGATAATACATTATTTGATCATTAGAGGAGAAGGGAATTAGCAGACCTTACTAAGTACACAGACAGAATCTCAATCAAGTCATGATTCATTTAGATCTGATTAGCTAGCAGCGCGGCTTCAAAGAGGAACTTATATACGTTTCAAAGACACAGTCACAGGCAGAG
Source organism: Salvelinus namaycush (assembly GCF_016432855.1). Taxonomy (NCBI): domain Eukaryota; kingdom Metazoa; phylum Chordata; class Actinopteri; order Salmoniformes; family Salmonidae; genus Salvelinus; species Salvelinus namaycush. The sequence goes on along the minus strand of NC_052319.1, from coordinate 26,562,092 downwards.
ACATGCACGCATGCATGCTGTGGTGTATATTCAGGAGTCTTGAAGCAGAACTTGCCGTGAAATCATAGAACAGACATAGCCCTTGGTTCACTCCAGACTTAACTGCCCTTGACCAGCACAAAAACATCCTGTGGCGTACTGCATTAGCATCAAATAGCACCCGCGACATGCAACTTTTCAGGGAAGTTAGGAATCAATATACACAGGCAGTTAGGAAAGCTAAGGCTAGCTTTTTCAAGCAGAAATTTGCACCCTGTAGCACAAACTCCAAAAAGTTCTGGGACACTGTAAAGTCCATGGAGAATAAGAGCACCTCCTTCCAGCTGCCCACTGCACTGAGGCTAGGAAACACTGTCACCACGATAAATCTACGATAATCAAGAATTTCAATGTCTTTGAAAGCCAAGTTAACAAACAGATCACCAACCATTTCGAATCCCACCGTACCTTCTCTGCTAAGCAATCTGGTTTCCGAGCTGGTCATGGGTGCACCTCAGCCACACTCAAGGTTCTAAACCATAGCATAACTGCCATCGATAAAAGACAATACTGTGCAGCCGTCTTCATCGATATGGGCAAGGCTTTCGGCTCTGTCACTGCATTCTTATCGGCAGACTCAACAGCCTTTGTTTCTCAAATGACTGCCTCGCCTGCTTCACCAACTACTTCTCAGATAGAGTTCAGTGTGTCAAATCGGAGGGCCTGTTGTCTGGACCTCTGTCAGTCTCTATGGGGGTGCCACAGGGTTCAATTCTCGGGCCGACTCTTTTCTCTGTACACATCAATGATGTCACTCTTGCTGCTGGTGATTCTCTGATCCACCTCTACGCAGACGACACCATTCTGTATACTTCTGGCCCTTCTTTGGACATCGTGTTTCAACAAACCTCCAGATGAGCTTCAATGCCATACAACACTCCTTCCGTGGCCTCCAACTGCTCTTAAATGCAAGTAAAACTAAATGCATGCTCTTCAAACGATCGCTACCACATCCGCCCTCCCGTCTAGCATCACTACTCTGGACGGTTCTGACTTGGAACATGTGGACAACTACAAATACCTAGGTGTCTGGTTAGACCGTAAACTCTCCTTCCAGACTCACATTAAGCATCTCCAATCCAAAATTAAATCTAGAATCGGCTTCCTATTTCGCAAACAAATCATCCTTCACTCATGCTGCCAAACATACCCTTGTAAAACGGACTATCCTGCCAATTCTTGACTTCGGGGATGTCATTTACAAAATAGCCTCCAACACTCTACTCAGCAAATTGGATGTAGTTTATCACAGTGCCATCCGTTTTGTCACCAAAGCCCCATATACTACCCACCACTGCGACCTATATGCTCTCGTTGGCTGGCCCTGACTTCATATTCGTCGCCAAACCCACTGGCTCCAGGTCATCTATAAGTCTTTGCTAGGTAAAGCCCCGCCTTATCTCAGTAGCACGCTCTCCAGCAGGTATATTTCACTGGTCATCCCCAAAGCCAACATATCCTTTGGCCGCCTTTCCTTCAAGTTCTCTGCTCCCAATCACTGAAGAAAATCACGATCATTGCACCTGTACACAGCCCATCTGTAAATTGCCCACACAACTACCTCATCCCCATATTGTTATTTATTTTTTGCTCCTTTGCACCCCACTATCTCTACTTGCACACTCATATTTTGCACATCTATCAATCCAGTGTTAAATTGCTAAATTGTAATTATTTCGCCACTATGGCCTATTTATTGCCTTACCTCCCTAATTTTACTACATTTGCACACACTGTATATAGACTTTTCTATTGTGTTATTGACTGTACGTTTGTTTATCCCATGTGTAACTCTGCGTTGTTTGTGTCTCACTGCTTTGCTTTATCTTGGCCAGGTCGCAGTTGTAAATGAGAACTTGTTCTCAACTGGCCTACCTGGTTAAATAAAGGTGAAATACATTTTTTTTAGGGTTAGGGTTAGGGTTAACACGACCTGCAAGTTTTTATTTCCCTATTGTTTACAACTCGAAAGTTGAGGAAAGGTGAATGGGAACAATAATCTAAATCATAATGGGATTCACTTGCAGGTCGTGTTAATACGTTTTTAGATAATTGGCGTTAAAGGATAAAAAAAATCATAATTTGTATAAAAAACATTTTTCAAAGAAATTATAAAATAATTTCACAACCCTGTTTGTAAGGTTTTAAATTATATCAAACTCAACCGTTCATCTTTTCCAGTGATGAAGACCTGGATGTCACATGGTAGGGTATACAACATCAGTCAACTGAATGTATTGGCATTCAGGTCCAAAAATCACTGATCACTTCATCCATTAGCATACATGTATGGAAAGTTTAGTCTAAATCAGAAGGGATGCTGTCAAAAAGTGATTGAATTCAAATGGATTTACCCAAAATAGAAAATAGAGCAAGAGATTACACACTCTTAGAAGAAAAGGGGAGTTTCAAAGGGGTTATGTTGTTGTCCTCATAGAAGAACCCTTTTCGGTTCCAGGTAGAACTCTTTAGGGGGGTTCTCTTATGGGGACAGCCGAATAACCCTTTTTCGTTCTAGATAGTGTAGGAGTGTAGGAATGATATTCACATAAGGATCCAGACCTGGGTTCAAATATCTTTATACGGGCACAAGGAGAGACCCAAATGCAGACACAGGAGGCAGATGGTAGAGCTCCGATATTTATTATAACAAAGGGAGTAGGCAAAGGCAGGTCGGGGAGAGGCAAGACTTCATAAACCAGGTCAGAGTCCAACCAGTACCAGACGATAGGCAGTCTCGAGGGCAGGCCAGGCAGGGGTCAGAAACCAGATCTGAGTCCGAAACAGTACAAGTGGATAGGCAGGCTGATAGTCAGAACAGGCAGAGTGGTCAGGCAGGTGGGTACGGAGTCAGGACAGGCAAGGGTCGAAACCAGGAGGACTAGAAACAAACAGCGACTGGTTGAATTGGCAAACAAGACAAACTGGCACAGAGAGACAGGAAACACAGGGATATATACACCGGGGATAATAAGCGACACCTGGAGGGGGTGGAGACAATCACAAGGACAGGTGAACCAGATTAGGGTGTGACAATCTCAGTTACTTTCACATACATTTCAAAGTAATTTTTTTATTTCAAAAGACAAGTAGTTGAAAATTGGAATGTATTTGGAAATAGAAGTCAATCAAATTCAATTGTGACAGAATGTCTCTTACATTTAGTAACATTTTCAATCAAATTCAATGACATTACGGAAGATGTCACTGTCATGTTTTTCCATCGTGTGTGTCATCAAATGAAATTGCAGGTACATTTCCAGGATTTTCTCAGAGAATGGAATATAGTTTTGTCAAAAACAACATCTAGCTTACGAAGTGCTAAAAGTGCATAGAATCTCCTACTTGTTACAGCCTGGTTCATAGTAGGCCAGGTGTAGCATACTCTACTGACGTCTGTTTAGGCATCTCTCTTGAGGCTGCTGTTGTACAGTGATGGATCAAGAGTGTAGCTATTGGCTTTCCTCTCTAGGTGAAAACAGCAATAACACACAAGCTAGTGATTCTTATTAACATTCAAATGAAAAGCAACAGAAGTAATGACTTAGGAGATAGGAAAGCTGTAGATGCAGACCACTGGACTACCATCAAGGGATTGTGGTTGGAATAAGGCAATTGAGTTATATGAATGATAAATGAATTTCAGCGTGGTATAAACATATTTCCTACTGTGATTTATAAACATATTTCCTACTGTGATTTCCCGCTGTTTCCACCGTCATCCCTCTGTGATGATAAATTAATTTCAAAGTGGGCATAACATACTGAAAAGGAATCTTCTAATTTTCTTTCGAAGCCCTGTATATGGATAAAAAACTGCACAAAATATGAGGGATATCATAAAGCTATGAGATTATTGTAGCACATCTCAACTCCCCTATCAATACTGGGCCTACAGCAGCCTGTGGGACAGTGACTGACGTAAACATATTATTTGCCACTTGCCTAACACATCAGACTGTTATCATGGTTACCCCATGGATATTCAGTCTCAACAAGCCAGAATGTTGTACAGTACCAGTCAAAAGTTTGGACACAAGGGATTTTCTTTATTATTACTATTTTCTACATTGTAAAATAATAGTGAAGACATCAAAACTATGAAATAACACATATAGAATCATGCAGTAAACAAAAAAGTGTTAAACAAATCAAAATATATTTTTAATGTTTGAGATTCTTCCAAGTAGCCACCCTTCGCCTTGATGACAGCTTTGCACACTCATGGCATTTTCTCAACCAGCCTCATGAGGTAGTCACCTGGAATGCATTTCAATTCACAGGTGTGCCTTGTTAAAAGTACATTTGTGGAATTTCTTTATTTCTTAATGCATTTGAGCCAATCAGTTGTGTTGTGACAAGGTAGGTGTGGTATACAGAAGATAGCCGATTTGGTAAAATACCAAGTCCATATCACGGCAAGAACAGCTCAGATAAGCAAAGAGAAACAACAGTCCATCATTACTTTAAGACATGAAGGTCAGTCAAAAAAATTGAAAGTTTCTTCAAGTGCAGTTGCAAAAACCATCAACCACTATGATGAAACTGACTCTCATGAGGACCGCCACAGGAAAGGAAGACCCAGTTATATCTGCTGCAGAGGATAAGCTCATTAGAGTTACCAGCCTCAGAAATCGACAATTAACAACATCAACTGTTCAGAAGAGACTGCGTGAATCGGGCCTTCATGGTCGAATTGCTGCAAAGAAAACAAACCACTACTAAAGGACACCAATAATAAGAAGAGACTTGCTTGGGCCAAGAAACACGAGCAATTGACATTAAACTGGTGGAAATCTGTCCTATGGTCTGATGAGTCCAAATTTGAGATTTTTGGTTCCAACTGCCGTGTCTTTGTGAGACACAGAGTAGGTGAACGGATGATCTCTGCATGTGTGGTTCCCACCATGAAGCATGGAGAAGGAGGTGTGATGGTGTGGGGATGCTTTGCTGGTGACACTGTCTGTGATTTTTTAGAATTCAAGGCACACTTAACCAGCATGGCTACCACAGCATTCTGCAGCGATACGCCATCCCATCTGGTTTGGGCTTAGTGGGACTATTATTTGTTTTTCAACAGGACAATGACCCAACACACCTCCAGGCTGTGTAAGGGATATTTGACCAAGAAGGAGAGTGATGGAGTGCTGCATCAGATGACCTGGCAACCACAATCACCCGACCTCAACCCAATTGAGATGGTTTGGGATGAGTTGGACCGCAGAGTGAAGGAAAAGCAGCCAACAAGTGCTCAGCATGTGCAAACTCCTTCAAGACCGTTGGAAAAGCATTCCAGGTGAAGCTGGTTGAGAGAATGCCAAGAGTGTGCAAAGCTGTCCTCAAGGCAAAGGTTGGCTACTTTGAAGAATCTCAAATATAAAATATATTTTGTTTTGTTTAACACTTTTTTGGTTGCTACATGATTCCATATGTGTTATTTCATAGTTTTGATGTCTTCACTATTATTCTGCAATGTAGAAAATAGTCAAAATAAAGAAAAACCCTTGAATGAGTAGGTGTGTCCAAACCTTTAACCGGTACTGTATATTTTAACTTACTTTGCTGGTTGTCCATGCTGCTGGTACTTTTGACGGTAGGTAGTGAAGATAAAATGTCCACAGGAAAGTATTATTAACCAGACTTTTTTGGGGTGCCAGTCTGTGTATGGCTCTGTTGGCTTATATTTCCGGTTTGTATTTTCCATCTCCTCACACATTGCACAATATGCAAACAACAGTAATGTACAATGTGTTAACAATAGCCAAACATTGTCAACCAAAGCAAGTTTCCTCACAATCAGCTGGAAGTGCTTGTGTCTTAAAAGCCGACAATGTTCGGTCTGTGGTTCGGTTACGCTTGGGCATTGTTAAATACTGTGCAAGCTTTTATGTCGAGTGTGAATTGTGTCAGTATTGAAAATACAAACCGGAAATACAAACCAATAGAACCATATAGAGACCAGCGTAATGAAAGTCGGGCTAATATTACTTACCTTTGGATACTTTGTCTCATAATGAAAACATCAGCGGACAACAGGTAAAGTAAGTTAAACTGAAGTTAATGCAACATTCTAACTTGCAATGGGCCTGTTCGAAAATGTTGAGCATAACGTACATGTTAGAGACGAGAGTGTAAGTCTTCCGGTCTCGGATTCTAAAAGGAAGGACTTTTCCACCAGCAGCTCAAGGGCACCCATAAATGTTTATGATCAGTGGCAAATTGAGCATTTCTTTACCAGTCCAACATCCTCCCCATGAGAGACATCCAGCATGTGCAGGTCGAACATTATTTTCTATTACTGAAAATGTGGCGGACATAACGCACATGATGCACTGAAATGAAGAGAGAGGGGACGAGACAGAGAAGAGAGGATTGGAATTAAGTGATGAGAAAAAGAGGGATACTGGAAAGAGGACTGCAATGTATGAGCTGAGAGATAAAGAACGAGAGCTAGATAAAGAAAGGTACTGTCACATGGGGGATGTTTGTGTGTTTTGTCTAGTTTAGGGTGTGTGTATTGTTTAAGGGGTTTTTAGTATGTATGGGGTTGTGTTCAGTGTAGGTGTTTAGGAAAGTCTATGGTTGCCTGATTTGGTTCTCAATCAGAGACAGCTGTTTATTGTTGTCTCTGATTGGGAGCCATATTTAAGGCAGCCATAGGCTTTAGGTGTGTGTGGGTAATTGTCTATGTTGAACGTTTGTAGCTTGTGTATGCACTTACGTTTGTAGCTTCACGGTTTTGTTTTGTAAAAGTGTTCGTTTCGTGTTTCGTCATCTTTAATAAAAGAAGATGTCTTCATATCCCGCTGCGCCTTGGTCTGCTTATTATGACGATTGTGACAGGTACAACTGGAGAGGAGCAGAGTTAATTTGGGAGAGCTGAAGGGATACAGGGATACGGACTCCCTCTGTTTGGCTATGACGTAGTCATCCCATGCAGGTAAGAGTGTTTGTTTGTTCGTCCCTTATTGAGCCTTCTAACAGGGTAACATTCTGAAACACCAGTGTAAATGAATGTACAGAATTCTGCATCCATGGCCTCCCACTGTGACATTATATTAATCCAATCCTTTACACTTCTCTCCTACCATTGCAGCATACCATCCCATGTTGCTCCACCACTCCACTCTGTCCTGCTGAATAATGGAGGCTACTGTAGGTGTGTGTCTGGCAAAGTATTGTGCTCCCAGGTACTGTCCAAGAGATTTGTGTTTATGGTGCCATAAAACTAAGATGCTTAGCAGCAAACATTGAGAGTAGATACTGGGAAAGGAACAATTGAGTTGTTAATTTTTCTCATTAGCTTTGTGAGATTCTCAAGGTATTAGTTCTCAGTCCAGTGAAAATGGGTTTGATGTTTTTATGGGTTTGATGTTACCAGTATTTTCTTCACTTGTTGCTTGGCAACACTATGGGCCAACATGGTGTAATTGGGTGTTTTAGAAATGAACACAATAGATCAACTGAGAGCGGAATGGAGAGACCCCTTAAATGGCAGATTATGTTGTTTAGAAAGAGAGAGACAGCCATAATATGACATTTTAAATATCTCTATTCCTTTGAAATGTTTGAGTGTAATATTTACTGTTCATTTGATTGTTTATTTCACTTTTGTTTATCTATTTCACTTGCTTTGGAAATGTAAACATGTTTCCCATGCCAATAAAGCCCTTTGAATTGAATTGAGCGAGTGAGAGAGAGAGGCAGAATGGA